>NC_135232.1:445668907-445990060 GCF_051348905.1 Ranitomeya variabilis | reverse complement strand
CTGTGGAAAAAAACTGTAAAATCTAACCAGCAAAGGCTAGGCAGAAAGCGGCGGGCTGATATTATTAGCCTAGGAAGGGGCCTTGGATATTGACCCCTCCAAGACTAAAAATAGCTCTCAGCTGCTCCAGCAACGGCACATCTATAAGATGCGTCAAATCTGGCGCTTAGGCTACTTTCACACTAGCGTCGTGCACTGCACGTCGCTATGCGTCGTTTTGTAGAAAAAACGCATCCTGCAAAAGTGCTTGCAGGATGCGTTTTTTTGTCCATAGACTAACATTAGCGACGCAGTGTGACACATTGCCACACGTCACAAAAGCAAGAAAAAGCAGAGGCCATAAAAACTGGGGATCACCAAACGGCAAGGATATGTGCAAGAACAACACAGCTTTATTAAGGTGAAAACATAAGACAAAAAACATTTAAAAACATCTAAAAACCCTTAGAACAATACCTATGATGAGGCAAATGCCTGTACAAAAGTAGAGAGGGGAGAAAGTATAAACGTCTCACTCTCCTATATGGACAGCATATTCACTAAGTGCATAGAGTAAAAATACTACATGTGAAGGCATAAATTTGCCAATATAGCCGCACAAAAAGAATATGGGTACTAGGATACAAAGGTAAGTACGCATGTGGTATGACACTTCTGGGCATGAGACCCTGTGATCAAAAGTCCGGCCCTGTAGATAGATGGCATATAGTGCAACAAGCATGAAATAGCAGCAGTACCTCGGTACACACTAGAAAATACCAAACTGCGCATATAGAGTGTTTTTCATCACTAAATATATGGTTTATATAACAAGCATAAAGAACCTTATGTCCCACAATACTAAAATGTGCGCACAAATGACAAACAGAGTCAAGATGTTATGCTCTAGTGAGGCCAAATACCAAGGTGCGCATCATATAAGACAACCATATCCCCATCACAGCTCGGGTATAATAACCCTATAATATCTCAAACAGACATAGAAAAGAAGCGAATACCCTACGCGTGTCGCCACAGCAGTGGCTTCGTGACGAAGCCACTGCTGTGGGACACGCGTAGGGTCACGAAGCCACTGCTGTGGCGACACGCGTAGGGTATTCGCTTCTTTTCTATGTCTGTTTGAGATATTATAGGGTTATTATACCCGAGCTGTGATGGGGATATGGTTGTCTTATATGATGCGCACCTTGGTATTTGGCCTCACTAGAGCATAACATCTTGACTCAGTTTGTCATTTGTGCGCACATTTTAGTATTGTGGGACATAAGGTTCTTTATGCTTGTTATATAAACCATATATTTAGTGATGAAAAACACTCTATATGCGCAGTTTGGTATTTTCTAGTGTGTACCGAGGTACTGCTGCTATTTCATGCTTGTTGCACTATATGCCATCTATCAGGGCCGGACTTAGCCCAAAAGGCGCCCTGTGCGAGACTGCAGGACGGCGCCCCCCCCCCCCCCTCCAAACTTTGAAAGAAAACAATAACTCTTTAATATTCACAACACGTTTACTTAGAAAACTTGTGTTTCCCTGCAAAACACTTGAAGAAACACTAATATTGCAATAACGGGAATTATAAAGTGCTTTAAAGCGGACCAAAAGGAAAAAATGACGCTTGGTCCAAAGCCATATGGGCTGACAGCCAATCAGAGTGCAGAGCGGCGGCCTGCAAGGCCAAACACCGCCACACCATGACCAGATGACATATTACCACCACAGTGATCGAATAATATCAAATACAAGGAACGAATACCACAACATCATGACCAGACCACATATTACCACCACATAGTGACTGAATACTACAATACTGATCAATAATAAAAAAAACCACAATACTATCACCATAAGTGCCATTATACACAGGAGATCTGTACTTAGTATGCAGCGTCTGTGTATAGGTAATACAGTGATCACCGGTGACATACACAGGACCTCAGTATATAGTATACAGTGTATAGTGTCAGTGTATAGGTAACACACTGACTCACCAGTGACATCTCTAGGTGAAGTCCTTCATCTTTCATCCCGCACAGACCGCCATCACTTCATCCAGCCAGGACTCGTCTCTGCAGGAAATAACACAGTTATCTCGAGTTCCACTTGCAGAACACATTACTTAATTTTCCCAACTTCTACATTACACCACATGAAGAAGGCGACATAGTGTCACTCTACACAGTAATAGGACCGCCCCTCCATTTAAAACAGTATACTCAAAAAATAAAATAAATACATCACTGCAGTAATAATATCCCTTAATTAGCCCCTATGGTAATAATATTCGCCATCCTGGCCCCCGTGTGTCTCATTCCTGGCGTCAGCCATATATTCTCCCATCCTGCCCTAATGAGTATCTATCCTGCCCCATATGATCTTCCCATCCTGCCCCATCTGTCTCCATCGTATCCATCCTGCCCCATCTGTCTCCAATCCTGCCTCCAGTGTCTCCAGTCATGACGCCATGTCTGTCATCCTGCCCCGTGTCTCCATTCTGCCCCTGTGTCAAGCATTCTGCCCGTGTCCAGCATTCTGCACCAGTGTCCAGCATTCTGCACCAGTGTCCAGCATTCTGCACCAGTGTCCAGCATTCTGCCCCTGTGTCCAGCGTTCTGCCCCAATGTCCAGCGTTCTGCCCCCGTGTCCAGCGTTCTGCCCCCGTGTCCAGCTTTCTGCCCCCGTGTCCAGCTTTCTGCCCCCGTGTCCAGCTTTCTGCCCCAGTGTCCAGCTTTCTGCCCCAGTGTCCAGCTTTCTGCCCCAGTGTCCAGCTTTCTGCCCCAGTGTCCAGCTTTCTGCCCCAGTGTCCAGCGTTCTGCCCCAGTGTCCAGCTTTCTGCCCCAGTGTCCAGCTTTCTGCCCCAGTGTCCAGCTTTCTGCCCCAGTGTCCAGCGTTCTGCCCCCGTGTCCAGCGTTCTGCCCCCGTGTCCAGCGTTCTGCCCCCGTGTCCAGCGTTCTGCCCCAGTGTCCAGCGTTCTGCCCCCGTGTCCAGCGTTCTGCCCCCGTGTCCAGCGTTCTGCCCCCGTGTCCAGCGTTCTGCCCCCGTGTCCAGCGTTCTGCCCCCGTGTCCAGCGTTCTGCCCCCATGTCCAGCGTTCTGCCCCAGTGTCCAGCGTTCTGCCCCCGTGTCCAGCGTTCTGCCCCCGTGTCCAGCGTTCTGCCCCAGTGTCCAGCGTTCTGCCCCAGTGTCCAGCGTTCTGCCCCAGTGTCCAGCGTTCTGCCCCAGTGTCCAGCGTTCTGCCCCAGTGTCCAGCGTTCTGCCCCAGTGTCCAGCGCTCTGCCCCAGTGTCCAGCGCTCTGCCCCAGTGTCCAGCGTTCTGCCCCAGTGTCCAGCGCTCTGCCCCCCCTGTGTCCAGCTTTCTGCCCCGTCTCCAGCTTTCTGCCCCAGTGTCCAGCTTTCTGCCCCAGTGTCCAGCTTTCTGCCCCAGTGTCCAGCTTTCTGCCCCAGTGTCCAGCGTTCTGCCTCCCTGTGTCCAGCTTTCTGCCCTGCCCCCCCCCCTCCCGATCGCCGCTCTCAATAATAATTAAAAAAAAAAAACAAGTTCTTACCTGACCGCGATCCTGCTCTATCTGCTCATCGGTGGGGGCGGCCATCTTCCTGAGGCCGCGCGTGCGCAGGTGGAGTGCTCTGCTGCCCGGGGCTTCAGGAAAATGGCCGCAGGATGCCGCGCATGCGCAGATGGAGATCGCGGCGGCCATTTTTCTGAAGCCGAGAAGCGAACAGCCAGGTAAATTCTGCGCCGCCGGCGACCCGCCCCCCCGCATTGTGCCGCCCCCCGCATTGTGCCGCCCCCTTCCTACGCCACTGCCAGGGGGGGCCCGATGACCGGGGGCGTGGTAACCGGAACGCTGGCAGATGGAAATTTTAGAAAACGGCTGCCCCGTACCGGGTCGTACCGGCTGAATCCCACCCCTGATTGTGATGTAATGTGACATTAATCTGCTGAGCTCAATAAATGCGCCCCTTGTATGCTAACGAGCCTTGGCGCCCTGTGCGGCCGCACAGGTCGCACAGGGCAAAGGCCGGCCCTGCTAGTACCCATATTCTTTTTGTGCGGCTATATTGGCAAATTTATGCCTTCACATGTAGTATTTTTACTCTATGCACTTAGTGAATATGCTGTCCATATAGGAGTGTGAGACACATGTTTATACTTTCTCCCCTCTCTACTTTTGTACAGGCATTTGCCTCATCATAGGTATTGTTCTAAGTGTTTTTAAATGTTTTTTGTCCTATGTTTTCACCTTAATAAAGCTGTGTTGTTCTTGCACATCTCCTTTGTGTTTGGTGATCCCCAGTTTTTATGGCCTCTGCTTTTTCTTGCTTTTGTGTCTATATGTTCTTCTGAGGTCATGGTTGGATCCCAGCTTCTCATGCTCTGTGGTGCCCCCATAAATTAATTATCTGAGGCATTGCCACACGTCGCGACGGTTGCGTCGGACCGTCGCCACCAAAAAACGTTGCTTGTAACATTTTTTTTGGTGCGTCGTGCCCTTCTTTTCCGATCGCGCATGCGTGGCCGGAACTCAGCCCCCACCTCCCTGCACCTCACAATGGGGCAGCGGATGCGTTGAAAAACAGCATCCGCTGCCCCCGTAGTGCATCGCTTCCACAGTATGCGTCGGTGCGCCGCAACGTCGCATTGCGACGTGCAGTGCACGACGCTAATGTGAAAGTAGCCTAAGCCTCACTCTTCCCATTTGCCCGGTAGCGGTGGCAAGTAGGGTTCATATATGTGGGGTTGATGTCACCTGACAATACAAATGTGACATCAAGCACACAGGTTAGTAATGGAGAGGCGTCCATAAGACACCTATCCATTAGTAACCCCATAGTGATATTTTAGAAAAACAGACACCCAGAATAAAGTTCTTTACTTGAAATAGTGACACAGACTCCTTTTAATAATCTTAAGTAAACCATACTCACCGAATGCCTAATCCACCAAAGCCACTATCTCCTGCAACAAAAATAAAATAAACCACAATTTTCTATTCGCCACGACAGCACCCACTAGAGAGAGGGGATCAGCCCCTAGGAACAGGAAACCTACAGAGAGATAAAAGGGGCGGCCCCCCCCCTCGCTCCTCAGTTGGTTTCCTGTTCCTAGATGGGAACCCACAGAGAAGACTCTATGGAGCTAAGAGGAAAACCCGCCTGGACTGCCGCCTGTTTGACTCTGCTGAGCGGCAGGGGCTCCAGAGCGGGTAGACAGTGTCGGGGGAATGATCCTGCTGGCTCCCCCCTCATCTGCTGTGAAGCCTGAAGATTACCAACGGTCTCCCTGCTGGGACACCGTTGTGTGAAACGGCTGACAGTGCGACATGTACCTTGTCAGGCCGGACCTGGAGCAGGTAGATGGTGCCCTCCTAAGGTATGTGGAGCTGAGCGGCTCTGTGAACTCCCCGGTTTAGTTTCCCCTCCTGTTCCCTCTGAGGTAGTGGCGACATGGTTGTGGGTGCAGCACTTACGGCGGTGTCTTCCGGAGTGCAGCAGAGACGCATGCGCAGTAGCGTCGGCGTCCCAGAAACAGAGACTTGGACTTCCGGGGTCGCGGGGTTGGAGTACCATTTCCGGGGGAACCGCCATATTGGATTCCTCTAGGCGGTTCCATCCACCCTGGCGCTGTACTGAAGGAGACACAGGTAAAAAAAAAAAAAAAAAGTGTATTATTCGGGTCTGCATTATAAAATGCATCTCAGCGGAAAATGGGGTGCGCTATTATGTCGTCCAAGAGGCTGAGCGCCCTATGGAGGAGTTAATGTTACCCGGTGCCAGGAAAAAGGGTAGTGGACACTCGAAAGTGAGTGACTCCACTGACAGATCAGGAAAGAAAGCGTTACGTTCCACACCCCAGGCCGAGCAGAGATCCCAACAACCGGCGAAGAGGACGGGGAAGTTTAAGCACAAGCAGTGCCCCTGCCTGATTCTTACATTAAAAAACTGTGTCAGTGTTGTATAAATAACACCTTACAGCAGGAAGGGTCCGTTAAAATGAACGAGATACGTCTAATGATTCGTGACCAACCATATGCCATGAGCGTGAGCTAGATGCTGGGACCGATATCTATGCTGAGCAGCACCTGCAGCGGCTGAGTCCAAATGGGAGACTGCTGAGGCAGACAAGGCTTGGGATCTACCCTGTGCAGCAGGAGAATCCCAGCGCCAAACATATATACAGCTCTGGCAAAAATTAAGAGACCACTATGAAATGTTCAGTTTAAAGAAGAAAAAAAAAAACAAAAAAAAAACATCTCTCAGAATTCTTATTCCTCAGATGAAGAGGATTATGTCTGTTTTCCTACAGATGGTGTGAATAATCTGGTTAAAACTGTAAGGAGTACAATGGGGTTGTCAGAATCAAAGGAACCTCAGACTCCTCAAGAAGTTATGTTCGCAGGTCTCTCTCAGTGAAAGGGTCATGTATTCCTGGTAAATCAGGCCATCAAAGACCTTGTCAAAAAAGAATGGAGTAAAGGACAAAAGGGTTTTGTACCAATATCTTGTAAGAGGCGTTACCCCTTTGACGATGAGGACTTGGCCACCTGGACTAAAGTGCCAAAAGTTGATGCGGTTGTAGCATCTACCTCTCGCCGTTCCTCTTTACCGGTAGAGGATGCGGGTTCTTTGTCCGATCCTTTGGACAGGAAATCAGACGCACTTCTTAAAAAATCGTGGGAAGCCTGTGTCACTGCAGTTTATACCGGCAATCTCAGCCACATGTACTAGCAGGTCTATGATGGTTTGGCTAGAACAGCTGGATCAAAATATCAAGAGTGGCATGTCCAGGGAAAAATTGCGGGCTTCTATTCCTTTGATTAAGGGTGCCGCGGCCTTTATATCTGATGCCTCAATAAACTCGCTACGCCTGGCGGCCAGAACAGCTAACCTTTCTAATACGGCTCGTCGAGCATTATAGTTAAAAAACTGGAAGGGGGATGCCCAGTCCAGGTCTAAGTTATGTGCCATACCCTGTCAGGAAGGGCGTTCAGGAAGCCACCATTTGGCAAGAAAGGAGGCTTTAAGGACCGCTGGAGTAACAGGGAGTTCAGGCAAAAGGGAAATTTATTCAATAAGCGTCCCTTCAGACCAGCGGATAAATTCCGAGAACCCTATTCCACCGGTGGGCGGTAGACTACTAGGGTTTATTAAACAGTGGAAAGGAATAACTGTTAATTCATGGGCCATAAATTTAATATCTTCAGGCCTCACCTTAGACTTTATCCGGACACCTCCAGATTCTTTCCTTTTCACCTCCCTAAAATCCAGACCACAGCAAGAGGCACTGGAAATTGAAATTAAATCCCTCTTGTCCAAACGGGTTTAAATAGAGGTCCCGTCATCTCAAATAGGGAAAGGGTTCTACTCTCCCTTGTTTCTGATTACTAAGCCTGACTGGTCCTTTTAGAACTATAAATAATTTGAGGAAACTGAACACCTTCATAAAACCCAGAACTTTTAAAATGAAATCCATTCGTTCAACTATAAAGAATTTATTTCCTAATTGTTACATGGTAGTACTGGATCTTAAGGATGCTTATTACCATCTTCCTATACACCAGTTACACCAGCAGTTTCTTCGGGTAGCAGTTTTTATAGATGGTCAGGTTCATCATCTACAATACAGAGCAATGCCCTTTGGCCTATCTATGGCTCCGAGGGTTTTCACTAAATTACTATTGGAAGTAATGTCCTTTCTGAGATTAAAAGACACACTGGTCATTCCATATCTAGATGATCTACTAATTGTGGGAAAGAACTCCCTACAGTGTGAGCAAAGGTTGGAGGAGGTGGCGTTTTTTTTTTTTTTTTTTTACAAACGCTGGGCTGGATTATTAATTGGGAAAAATCCAGACTCCAACCTGTAACATGTCAAAAATTCCTTGGGCTCCTTCTGGATTCAGTTGACCAAGCATGTTGGCTTCCTGATGATAAAAAAGCCTCCATAATTAATAAAGTGAGCTTGGCAATCAAGAAACGTAGTATGTCATTGAGAAATGCCATGTCGTTGCTAGGTTCACTATCTTCATGTATTCCTGCAGTTAAGTGGGCACATTTTCATACTGGGCAGCTGCAGAAATTTATATTACAAGAGGACATTAAAAGTCGAGGATGTTTAGATTAGACAGTTTTTCTAACATCAGAAGTAGTACACTCCCTTACATGGTGGTTGCATTGGGAAAATCTGTCGGAAGGGGTCTTATGGGTGATCACTCCTTCAAATTTAGTCACTCACCACAGATGCTAGTCCCGAGGGCTGGGGGCACATTTTCAGGATCAGATGGTTCAGGGTCTTTGGTCCAGATCAGAATCTAATGATTCCTCTAATGTTAAAGAATTAAGAGCTTATATTCCCTACTCCACTTTCTTCCTCAGCTACGACGCTCTCACACAAGGGTCCTCTCCGACAACACCTCTGCGGTGGCCTATCTAAACCATCAAGGAGGTACACGCTCAGACACTCTCATGGACGTTACATCAGACATCATGATGTTAGCCGAAAATCATCTGTTGTCCTTGTCAGCGGTACACATCAGAGGCATAGACAACTTTCATGCCGATTTCCTCAGCCGTCACATCCTTCATCAAGGAGAATGGATGCTCAACAGGAGGATTTTCAGATTAATAACAGCCCGATGGGGCGTACCTCAGATAGACTTGTTTTCAACAAGGTCCAACCATCAGGTCAAAAAGTTTGCCTCTCTATGCAGACTAGACAATCCAAACATATTCGATGCCCTTCAGGTACCATGGGCATTTCACCTGGCTTATGCGTTCCCCCCATTGAATCTATTGCCCATAGTGATAAGAAAAATAAGGGAGGAAGGGGCAAGAGTTCTGTTGATAGCCCCATTCTGGCCCAAGAGGCCATGGTTTTCATGGCTCCAGGCAATGTCAATTACAGACCCTTGGATTCTGCCTCAAACCAAGGACCTACTGTCTCAGGGACCGTTTTTCCATCCTCAGGTAAAGGGCATGAACTTGACTGTCTGGAATTTGAGAGACAGTTACTAAATCTAAGAGTATTTTCTAGTGGGTTAATAGATACCCTTATGAAGAGTAGAAAGCCTTCTACTACCAAAATTTGTCAGGGTCTGGAGAGAATTTCTTGAGTTCCATTGGGCGGCACAATGCGGGGGGCGGCACAATGCGGGGGGCGGCACAATGCGGGGGGCGGGTCGCCGGCGGCGCAGAATTTACCTGTTCGCATCTCGGCTTCAGAAAAATGGCCGCCGCGATCTCCATCTGCGCATGCGCGGCATCCCGCGGCCATTTTCCTGAAGCCCCAGGCAGCAGAGCGCTCCACCTGCGCACGCGCGGCCTCAGGAAGATGGCCGCCCCCACCGATAACCAGACAGAGCAGGATCGCGGTCAGGTAAAACTTGTTTTGTTTTGTTTTTTATTGAGAGCGGCGATCGGGGGGGGGGGCCAGGGCAGAAAGCTGGACACAGGGGGGCAGAAAGCTGGACACAGGGGGGCACAAAGCTGGACACAGGGGGGCACAAAGCTGGACACTGGGGGGCAGAAAGCTGGACACAGGGGGGCAGAAAGCTGGACACAGGGGGGGCAGAAAGCTGGACACAGGGGGGCAGAAAGCTGGACACAGGGGGGCAGAAGGGACATTGGGGCAGAACGCTGGACACGGGGGCAGAATGCTGGACACGGGGGCAGAACGCTGGACACTGGGGCAGAACGCTGGATACGGGGGCAGAACGCTGGACACGGGGGCAGAACGCTGGACACTGGGGCAGAAAGCTGGACACTGGGGCAGAACGCTGGACACTGGGGCAGAACGCTGGACACTGGGGCAGAACGCTGGACACTGAGGCAGAAAGCTGGACACTGGGGCAGAACGCTGGACACTGGGGCAGAATGCTGGACATTGGGGCAGAATGCTGGACACGGGGGCAGAACGCTGGACACGGGGGCAGAACGCTGGACACGGGGGCAGAACGCTGGACACGGGGGCAGAACGCTGGACACGGGGGCAGAACGCTGGACACGGGGGCAGAACGCTGGACACGGGGGCAGAACGCTGGACACAGGAGCAGAAAACTGGACACAGGAGCAGAAAGCTGGACACAGGGGCAGAAAGCTGGACACAGGGGCAGAAAGCTGGACACGGGCAGAAAGCTGGACACGGGGGCAGAACGCTGGACACAGGGGCAGAACGCTGGACACTGGGGCAGAACGCTGGACATTGGGGCAGAACGCTGGACACTGATGAGGAAAGCTGGACATTGGGGCAGAACGCTGGACTTTGGAGCAGAACGCTGGACACAGGAGCAGAAAACTGGACACGGGCAGAAAGCTGGACACGGGCAGAAAGCTGGACACAGGGGCAGAAAGCTGGACACAGGGGCAGAATGCTTGACACAGGGGCAGAATGGAGAAACGGGGCATGATTGGAGACACGGGGCAGGATGACAGACATGGCGTCATGACTGGAGACACTGGAGGCAGGATTGGAGACAGATGGGGCAGGATCATGGGGCAGGATGGATACGATGGAGACAGATGGGGCAGGATGGGAAGATCATATGGGGCAGGATGGATACTCATGAGGGCAGGATGGGAGAACATATGGCTGGAGCCAGGAATGAGACACACGGGGGCCAGGATGGCGAATATTATTACCACAGGGGCTAATTAAGGGATATTATTACTGCAGGGATGTATTTATTTTATTTTTTGAGTATACTGTTTTAAATGGCGGGGCGGTCCTATTACTGTGTAGATTGACACTATGTCGCCTTCTTCATGTGGTGTAATGTAGAAGTTGGGAAAATTAAGTAATGTGTTCTGCAAGTGGAACTCGTGATAACTGTGTTATTTCCTGCAGAGACGAGTCCTGGCTGGATGAAGTGATGGCGGTCTGTGCGGGATGAAAGATGAAGGACTTCACTTAGAGACGTCACTGGTGAGTCAGTGTGTTACCTATACACTGTATACTATATACTGAGGTCCTGTGTATGTCACCGGTGATCACTGTATTACCTATACACAGACGCTGCATACTAAGTACAGATCTCCTGTGTATAATGGCACTTAGGGCTTGTTTCCACATGCGAGAAACACGTCCGTGTCTCGCATGTGGGAACCAAGTTCTGGCGTCGGCACTCCAGAGCGGAGTGTGCGGCCGCATAGGAACACATGGAGCTGCACAGCTCCGCTCCAATGTGCCGACGCCAGAACTTACGCTGGGTGTGCCTGCTTGTATGTACCACTTTAAGTAGTAAATGCTTTAGTTCCCTATGGGTCTGAGCCTCTCTTTTTTGTTCATTTTCTGTAAGACCAACACTTTTAAAAGGGCCACTGACAGATACAATTGCTCCAGCGGTCACTTAGGCTACGTTCACATTTGCGGTGTGCGCCGCAGCGTCGCCGCCGCAACGCACAGCGCAAATGTGAACACATGCACAACGCTGCTTTTTGCGCCGCATGCGTCCTTTTTTCCATTGATTTTGGACGCAGCAAAAATGCAACTTGCTGCGTCCTCTGCGCCCCGACGCGGGCGCCGCAGGGACGCATGCGGCGCAAAAAGCAAGTGCACCGCATGTCCATGCGCCCCCATGTTAAATATAGGGGCGCATGATGCATGCGGCGCCGCTGCGGTGCCCGACGCTGCGGCGCTAGCCGCGAATGTGAACGTAGCCTTAGTGCACAAAGGAGTGTTCCTCTCTGCTGCACTAAGCCACCACTGGACCTAAACAATAATTCGCTGTAAAATAATAAAATAGATAATTGACATAACTGACAATGCGTTGTGTGACATGTCCAACATTCCAGCTTCTTTCTTCTGCGAATGCCTCAAAGCTGGCATTCTCTCAACATCAGGTGGGAAGAATGCCAGCTTCCAGTCATGCGCAGGAAAAAGAAGAAGCCAGACTGCTGGACTGATGTCATGCATCGCAAGCTCACAATGTAAGTTATTTATTTAATTTTTTTACTGCTAATTACCATTGTTTCAGTCCAGTTGTGGCTTTATACAGCAGGGAGGAGCATTCCTTGCTGTACTAAGTGAACATTGGAGCGATTGATCTGTCAATGGCCCTTTAAACATATTGTACGGCTCTCGCGGAATTATATTTCAAAATATGTGGCGTTTACGGCTCTCTTAGCCAAAAAGGTTCCTGACCCCTGCCCTAGATGTTAAAAGGACTGTTCTGGCCTATTTAGAGAGAACTAGGGACTGGAGGAAGAGTAGGGCTCTCTTTGTGTCTTTCCAGGGTAAAAGCAAAGGATCCAGAGTCACAAAGAACACGTTATCTCGCTGGATCAGAGATGCCATAATCTTGGCGTATAAAGCTAGAGGAAGAGATCCTCCAATGCATGTGGGAGCACACTCTACAAGAGCCTTGTCGACTTCCTGGGCAGAAAAAGGCGAACGTGCCAATAGACCTTATATGTAAGGCTGCAACCTGGTCTTCGCCTAGTACCTTCTATAAGCACTATAGTTTAGACCTATCTGCTGCTTCTGATCTAACCTTTGGGATTTCGGTTCTTGACTCAGTTAACCCACCCAATCTATAGTCTCTGTAAATCTCTCTAGTGGGTGCTGTCGTGGCGAATAGAAAATACCGGATTACTCACTCTTTTATAGAGCCCACGACAGCACCCATTCACATCCCTCCCTCTTTATAGTAGCACATGGTGCCTTTGTGGTGAGGTGTAAATATTAAATGAATATATTATAAGGTTGTAAATATGTATAAATATACCTGAGCCTATTAACTAAAACCTGGCGGCGGTTCCTCCTATTCTCTGTAATACAACTGAGGAGCGAGGGGGGGGGCGCCCCTTTTATCTCTCTGTAGGTTTCCTGTTCCTAGGGGCGGATCCCCTCTCTCTAGTGGGTGCTGTCGTGGGCTCTATAAAAGAGCATTACCGGTCAGTAATCCAGTATATTCCTCACCTGTCCACAGAGAAGATAACCCATAATGTCTCACGACGATCCTGATTACTTTGAGAGCAGTTGTAATGCCATTAGCCGTGGGCCCGGTCTCTCATGGACAAGGAGACCAGCGCTCCTCACGTGGCGCTATGCACCTCACCCGCTTTGTCCCTGCTTCAGGCCTGGTCTCCGATGTGCATTATTATTATTATACATTTTTATAGTGCCATTTATTCCATGGCGCTTTACATGTGAAAGGGGCAGATATAGACAAGTACAATAAACATGAGTAAAACAAGGCACATACGAGTACAGGAGGAGAGAGGAACCTGCCCGCTAGGGCTCACAGTCTACAGGGGATGGGTGAGGATACACTAAGAGAGGGTAGAGCTGGTCATGCGGTGGTTCAGCAGACTAACGATCACTGCAGGTTGTAGGCTTGTCGGAAGAGGTGGGTCTTTAGGTTCTTTTTGAAGGTTTCCGTGGTAGACAAGAGTCTGATGTGTTGGGGTAGAGTGTTCCAGAGTATGGGGGAAGCCCGGGAGAAATCTTGTATGGGGTTGTGGGAGGAAGAGATGAGAGAGGAGTAGAGAAGGAGATCATGAGAGGATCGAAGGTTGCGTGTAGGTACCGGGAGACCATGTCACAGATGTATGGAGGAGACAGGTTGTGGATGGCTTTGTATCAGGGGCCCCCAGCTAGCGGCAAGTCACCAGCCGCTATGGAGCCCCTGTGAGGCAGGGGGGCCCGCCTGCCGCCAGCGCCGACTTCCCCCCCATCCCCCCTCCGGCGCATTGAACTATACCGGCGTCTGCCAGTACAGTTCAAAGCAATGATGGAGAAGAGAGCGTCACCTGAAGCTCCCTCTCCCATCATTCCCCGCTCTGCCTCTGACACTGCGGGTGCGCGTCATCGCGCACTCACTATGTCCCAGGCAGTGCAGCGGCAGCCGCCGACACAGGAGCAGGGAGCACCACTGGCACGGGGAGAGGTGAGGAGCTTGTGTTTTTGTTTTGTTTTACTGGACTGTGGGGCAATTCTCGGGAAGGGAGGGAAGGGGGATGTGGGCTGTGCTGTATACTACTGTGTGGACTGTGCTGTATACTACTGTGTGGACTGTGCTGTATACTACTGTGTGGACTGTGCTGTATACTACTGTGGGCTGTGCTGTATACTACTGTGTGGGCTGTGCTGTATACTACTGTGTGGGCTGTGCTGTAAACTACTGTGTCGGCAGTGCTGTGTACCATATACTATGGAGGTATATTATATTCTATGGGGGAGGATGTGTTATATACTATGTGGCTGTGTTATATATTTGGAGGGGTACATTATACATTATATTCTACGGAGGAGGCTGTGTTATATACTATGGGGGCTGCATTATATTCTGTCGGGGGGGCTTTATTAGATTTTATGAGGGATGATTGCATCATACTCTTTGATGAGGCTACCTTATATTCTATGGGGGGCTGTATTATATTTATATTCTATGAGGGGTGATTGCATCATACTCTGAGGGAGCAACATTATACTATATGGGGGGCTGCATTATATTCTATGGGGAGGTTACATTATACTCTGTGGGGGGGTTACATTATACTCTGTGGGGGGGTTACATTATACTCTGTGGGGTGGCTGCATTATACTCTGTGGGGTGGCTGCATTATACTCTGTGGGGTGGTGGCTGCATTATACTATATGTGGGCTGAAGTATACTGTATCGAGGACTATGGGGAATACATTATACTATATGAAGAACTATGGGGTGCATTATACTATGGGAAGTGAATTGTACTACATGGATGACTATGGCGGTGCATTATACTATATGGAGCACTGTGAGGAGTGTATTATGCTATATGGAGGACTGAGGAGTATATTTTAATATATGGAGGACTATGAGGAGTGTATTATACTATATGGAGAACTATGGGAAGTGTATAATACTTTATGGAGGACTATGAGGAGCGTATTATACTATATGGAGGACTATGGGGCACATTATATTATATGGAGGTCTATGGGGTGTGCATTTTACAATATGGAGGACTGTGGTGCTCATTATAATATATGGAGGAGTATGGGGTGTATTATACTAAACAAGCAAAATGCTGCATATTCATTGGGTGATTGGATTGTTTATGCCGGAATAAAAATCATTGTTCTCAGCAGCACATCGCCCGGTGTAAACTGCAGATGTGCTGCTGATGACATGATACTGTATGGAGATCTGTTAGTGATCTATTAGTGATCGTTCTGTTCCCTTCATTCTTTCTCAGATGGTGGAAAGAGGCCGGGAAACAAGCGTCGAACGACTTCAGTATTGTCGATCACACTCGTTTAGTGGCCTGAGATCAGTGCATGTAAATACAACCGAAATGGTTCTGTGTGATGTGCAATAAGTTAGCATTTGGGGCCCCATTTTAAACTTTGCCTAGGGCTCCACTTTGCCTAAAACCAGCCCTGCTTTGTATGTCATAGTTACGGTTCAGAACTGGAGCCTCTGGACAATAGGAAGCCAGTGAAGGGCTTGGCAGAGAGAAGAGGCTGGGGAATAATGGAGAGACACATGGATTAGTCAGGAAGCAGAGTGTAGGATGGATTGGAGTAGTGCCAGAGTCCTAGAGGGGAGGCCAGAGAGTAGGAGGTTGCAGTAATCGAGGCGGGAGATAAGGGCCTCACTAGCGTTTTTGTGGTTTCATGGTCAAGGAATGCACGGATCCGGGAGATATTTTTGAGTTTGAGTCAGCAGGAGGCAAGGGCTTGGATATGAGGCTTGAAAGAGAGGGCAGAGTCGAGGATCACCCCGAGGCACCGAGCATGCGGGACTAGGGAAAGTGAGCAGCCATTGACATTTATGGATAGGTCTCATGGAGGGGCAGAGTGAGATGGGGGAAAGATGATGAATTCTGTTTTGTTCATGTTCAGTTTTAGAAAGCGAACAGAAAACAATGCTGAAATAGCAGACAGACATTGTGGGATTTTGGTCAGTAAGGACGTGAGGTCGGGTCCAGATAGGTAGATCTGCGTGTCATCGGCGTAGAGATGCTACTGAAAACCATGGGAGTCTATGAGCTGTCCCAGGCCAAAGGTGTAGGTGGAGAAGAGTAGGGGCTCTTGAACTGAGCCTTGAGGAACACCGACAGACAAGGTGTGAGGTGAGGAGGTGATGTGGGAGAGGGAGACACTGAATGTTTGGTCTGTTAGATATGTTGAGATCCAGGATAGGGCCAAGTCTGTGGTGCCAAGAGATGAGAGAATCTGTAGCAGGAGAGAATGGTTGACAGTATCGAAGGCAGAAGACAGGTCGAGGAGAAGGAGGACAGAGTAGTGTCGCTTTTGGCCATTAGTAGATAGTTGGTAACTTTTGTTAGGGTAGTTTCAGTTGAGTGATGCGGTCGGAAGCCAAATTGTAACCGGTCAAAGAGGGAGCAGGAGGAGAGGAAGGAGGACATGTGCATGGAGACTGGTACTGCTCACCCTGTTCGTGGCTCCAGACGATCGGCGGCTCTGTTCTCTGCTACTAACCTGCATCCCATTGGCAGGTCTCCTAGAAATGCTCTTAGGAGGCGCATCCCGATTCCTGCACATACTTAAAGCAACAGTGCACCTGTTCTCTATTAGGGCTGTATGTACTGTGATTCTCTGTGCATAAAAGGCATACTCCCCTTTAAGGAGTTGCCTGGGCAATGTGTTCATTCTGTAGGATCGGTGCCGCCTGTTCAGGCCACATGCAGCTGTGCTCTGCAATTTGAAGACTGTTGCTTTGCATTGGTACTATTACCACTGTCTCCTCAGAATCCTCTGCTAGCAGTTCCCTATCCTGGATCCCTATGGATACTCCAGATTCCCTTCCAGGCTAACCAAGCCTCTCCTCATGGAACCATCCAGATACCCCTACCATCTGGACAAGCCTTTCCAGAATTACGCCGAGCTTCCAGGATTCTTTTCACTGTCAGAACCTATATTCCACAGTCTCTTCTATACGGTCTGTACAGGTCGTACCTCTGGTTTGGGATTCGCAGCATTTTGGCCTCCTGGTGTCGCGACGGGAGGAGTCCCTGCATAGGGGTAAACCTTGCCCGGTGCTCCACTACATGATACAGTGTCATGATCCAGAGAGTTCTCCTCTCAGGCACCGTTACCCTTTTGTTAAACTTTCTTTAATAAATATCTTTAGTTTTTGAAGCTCACTCTCTTGTCTCTTGAGTATTGGGTATACAGCTGCCACTGCACCATCAGTGGTCTAGTAAATCCACTATACATCTTCACGCCCTGTGGGCATCAAAGAATAGCCTGCGATACATTCACAGGAGGTAATCGCTCCCGCAGTTTATCACTGTGCTGCCGTGAGAGAGTTCACTGGAGTTCATCAGCTGATCAGCTCTTGTGATCTCCCTTATGACACCACTGCTGCGTGGGAAAGTTCTGCGGGAGCAATTAGCTCCTGTCAGTGTATCACCGGCGGTCGATTAGATCAGTTGTCTTCAAACACGAGACAACTGGAGTAGTTTGCTCTTGAGGAGTGGGCCAAAGTACCTGTCGAGAGGTGCAGAAGTCTCATTGACAATTACATGAATTGTTTGATATCAGTGATTGCCTCAAAAGGTCGTGCAACAAAATATTACGTTAAGGAAACCATCATTTCTGTCCAGGCCTATTTCATGAGTTTTATTTTTTTAAAATTCTGTGGAAGCATGGTTGAAAAGCAATGTCTCCGTTTCATCTGTTCATTTTCATAGATCTTTTATTTATTATTACTTTTCTCAGATTCAAGTTATTTCTGTAACCATTGTGGGTTTTTCTGTCATTAAACGAGTTGTACCAACAATTTTGACCACGTGTGTATGTAATTTAACTTTTTTTTTTATTTTGAACTGTTATCTGTGACAGCAGACATAGTCCGATGGGAGCAGTAGTCTCATCGGCCCATGCCTGCAGGTCAGTCACAGCTGCGAGTCACATTTGCCAGCATGATCCCGCCGCACTGTGACTGGCAATCTGTCGTAGTGTTACCGTGGGTGACAGTCACATCTGCAGGATCACTCTGACAACTGCCAGCATGATCTCGCAGCGCTGTAACCGACAGTACCGGTGGTAGCGTTACTGTGAGTGACAGTCACAGCTGCGGGGTCACACTGACATCTGACAGCACAACCCCACAGCGCTCTGACAGTCTTATCGGCGGTAACGCAAATAACCCACGCCAGTATTTCCCACTCTGTCACACAGATGACAGCGTGGGAAACACCATAGGAAGCTGGTAAAACGCCAAAAAAACCTCAGCAAATCCGCAGGAAACATTTTTATACCTGCGTTTTTGCTGCGGATTTCACTGACTCAATTGAAGTCAATGGGTGCAGAAACGTAAAAATAATTGACATGCTGCAGAACAAAAAATGCACTGCAAATACGCATGGAAATTTACTAATCATTTGTACAACACTTCAGGATTGTCATTGAATTACCTTGCATAAAGATTCCGTTGTGGTTTTGGCCCATTTCCGAGTGAAAAAATGCATCAAAAATGCACTGTGTGCACATAGTCTGTTTCAGTAGGCTCCACAATCATGGGGAAGACTGCTGACTTGTCAGATGTCCAGTAGGCAGTCATTGACACACTTCACAAGGAATAGCAACAAATACCCATATGGATATAAATATGAAAAAAGTAAGGGATCCACTGGTAATATTAAAATGATCTTTAACAAAATTTTAATAATGATAAAACACTCAAGGTAAAAAAGCACATAATATAATATAAAGCAGTAACACCATAGGGGATGCTGAGCAACAAAAGAGGCAGTAAACAATGTGTTATGTATATATAAGGAGAGTTTGGGATGGATAAAATAGGATCCGAGACCAAGAATATACAGTGGTATGGTCACTCCCTTCCTTACAAATAAATCTCAGTGCCCAAATTATCACTCCAAAGGCAGACCAGGTAAAAATAATAACAGCAAAGGTCCTATCCACCGTGTACTGTCATGTTAATAGGTAAATGGGGCAATGGCCGCTAAACTAATCCTGTTTAGTCAAACATAAGAGAAGGTAAATGGCAGTGAAAGTGATCATTACCTGAATAGTAGCGCCAAAAGTTAGATGCCCAGGCGTCCCCTCACCCCGGCGCGTTTCACCACCAGCTTCTTCCAAAAAAGTGAAACTCATATATTATAAAGAGTCATTACAAACAAAGTGATCTGTTTATTTGTTTGTTAATGTTGATAATAATGGCTTACAGCCAATGAAAACCCAAAAGTCATTATTTCAGTAAATTAGAATAATTAACAAAAAAAAAAAAACACCTGCAAAGGCTTCCAAAGCATTTAAAAAGGTCCCTTAGTCTGTTTCAGTAGGCTCCACAATCATGGGGAATCATAGGCAGATCCTATAGTATATATGGCAGCACCCCCCCATAGGCAGATCCTATAGTATATAAGGCAACACCCCCCATAGGCAGATCCTATAGTATATAAGGCAGCACCCCCCTAAGGCAGATCCTATAGTATATAAGGCAGCACCTCCCTATAGGCAGATCCTATAGTATATAAGGTAGCACCCCCATAGGCAGATCCTATAGTGTATATATGGCAGCACCCCCCATAGGCAGATCCTGTAGTATATAAGGCAGCACCCCCATAGGCAGATCCTGTAGTGTATTAAAACAGCCCCCATAAAAAAACACAATAAATAAATACTCACCTCTTTTCCTCCTTGCTCCTGTGCTGCTCCCCCTCTTGTCCTGACAGTGGGCTCCGGGCAGTGACATCATCACTCCCGCTGTCAGTGTCTGCGACATCAGACGCTGACAGGAGGGTGATGGGGGAAGGAGCGCAGCGCTCCTTCCTTCATCAATCCAGTGAGCTGTATCGGCTAGATGCCGATACAGCTCACCGTGCAATGACGGGCGGGGAGCCCACTGCTGGCACCGGACCCCCCCCCCACCTGCTCAGGGGCCCCAATAGTGGCAGAGCAGGGAGATTGATTCTCCCTGCTCTGCCGGAGAATGTAACTGTATGCAGTTGCAGTAGCGTAGCTCCGGGTGGGCCCCCTTAGAGTGCTGGGCCCGAGGCGCCTGCCCCCTCTGCCTTCCCGGTAGCTACGCTACTGTGCCTGTTGATTGGAGCATGTAGAGTTGAAGATGGTGGTCATCAGTGTCAAAAGCTGCAGAGAGTTCAAGAAGAATGAGCAGAGAGTTACGTTTTGCTGTCAAAAGCTCATTGATTACTTTGAGTGCAGTTTCTGTTGAATGTGGGGGGCTAAAGTCGGACTGTGATGGATCTAGGAGAGAGTGAGTGGAGAGATAACGGATATGGCGGGAGTAGACCAGGCGCTCCAAGAGTTTAGAGATGAAGGGGAGATTGGAAACAGGTCTGTAGTTATTTGTGTAGGATGGGTCGAGAGATTTTTTTTCAACAATGTAGCAATGCTAGAGTGTTTGAAGGAAGAGGGGAAGATACCAGCAGAGAGGGAGATATTGAAGATTTTAGTTAGGTGAGTAGTGACGACTAGGGTTGAGCGAAACGGATCGGTCATTTTCATAAGTCGCCGACTTTTGGCAAAGTCGGCGTCTCATGAAACCCGACCCGACCCCAGCGTGGGGTCGGCCATGCGGTACGCGATCTTGGCGCCAAAGTCGCGTTTTGAATGACGCCTTCCCCGCCATTTTTTCAGCCAATTAATTGTGGGCAGCGTGATGACATAGGTTCCGGCCCGGTTTCTGCGGCGTCATAGAGCCATATTACCGTTTGGGCTGCAGTGATTTCCGGAGTCAAATACAATATATGCACGGAGGGGAGAGAGAGAGAGAGAGAGAGAGAGAGAGAGATTTAAAAAAAAAAAAAATCTTCGGCCGAAACCCGAGTTTCCACTGTGGTCGGCCGATTTCACTCGACTCGACTTTTAAGACAGTCGGGTTTCACAAAACCCGACTCGACCCTAAAAAACTAAAGGTCGCTCAACCCTAGTGACGACTGGAGAGAGAGAGAGACTGCAGTAGGTGTAAGGGAATGGGGTCAGTAGTGCATGTAGTAGGACAAGAAGAAGAGAGGAGCCTGGAGGCTTCTTTTTCTGTGATGGGGTCAAGTGCAGAGAGTGAGCCAGAGGAGATGTGGGAAGGGATTGGAGTCATGGCACTATTTTCTCAGTTAAGTGGGAGGCCAAATCATTAGAGCAGATGTCTGTGATAGGGGCCTGTGCTTTTGGACTGAGGAGGTAGTGAAAGGCATCATAGAGTTTTTTGGGTTGTCTGATATTGAGGAGATCAGAGTTGTGAAGTAGGTCTTTTTGGTGAGGAGAATGGCAAAATTATAGATTCTTAACTTTATCCATTATAAATTCATGCTATCTGTTGTGTGAGTTTTCCTCCACAAGTGTTCGACACTCCTAGAGCATCAATGGAGAAATCGAGTTTGCAATGTGAGCCAGAGCTGTTTTACTCTGTGTTTTGGTTCTGAGAGTGTCATTGTACAGATTAGGACAGGAAAAAGAGGAGATTGGGGACAGTGATGAGTGCAGGGAGTCTGTAAGTGTATGAGAGTTAATGTCTTGTAGATTTCTGAATGTGTGGTAGGTAGGAGTGTGTTGGGGTGGGTGAGGGTTTGTTAGCGTGAAGGAGAGAATGTTGTGGTCAAAGAGGGGAAGAAGAGAGTTATCTAGGTAGGAGATTGAACAGAGTCGGACAAAGGCCAGATCAAGGGTGATACCTTCTTTGTGTGTCTCAGAGGTTGAGAGCTGTGAGAGGCAAGAGAGGTAGTTAGTAATAGAAGCTGGGATGTAGATAGGGAGGTAGGACTGTTTATGGGGATGTTGAAGTCTCCCAGGTTAAGGGTTGGTAATTCTGAGGACATGAAGTGCGGCAACCAGGCAGAAAAAGGGTCAAGGAACTAGGTGGGTGAGCCTAGGGGAAGCTATATGACGACTACTCTGAGGGAGCGGGGATGGAAAAACGTGAAGGTGTGAACCTGAAAAGAAGGTAATGAGAGTGATGGAACTGGAGGATGACCTGGAAAGTGTGTAAGAAGATGGACCGGACCGAGGGTACCTCTCTTGCGCCGGTTCCGGAACTGTCGGGGCTGTCACCATTGTTGCCCGAGGAAAAGCTTTCCAACCCAGACCGACCTTTGCACTTGACAGCAGGGGGCATGATGATGATAAAAGGTCCTGTGCACGGGAAAGACTTGGCGGGAAGACAGAGCTTGCAGCAGGGGAAGGTTGGTGCTCTCTCCTCTGAGCATCGTGATAGCGCAGGCTCGCGCTGTAGATTGGCTGTGTCCAAGTACACTGACTGGACAGATATCTGCCATGTGCCCGTTATCTCCCGTGACTGAAAGCTACAGAAGTTCCAGGCCAGTGGTTACTCTGCGCGTGCCACCTAAGACAGATCGGGTGACTCATCTAGAACTGTACCATTCCTCATCTGCTTACTACTGCCAAGCTGAGTTATGCTCTGGCAGTGTTACAGACTGTGCTGCACCCTGTATGATAAACATTGGATCCAGGACCCCACTTAGTACAATGAGGACTCACCGCCATTGCTGGGAACCGAACCTCCAGCTTCTTCAGGATGACACCGGAGTCATCACGCACCAGTTGCGTGGGTGCCACCGTTGGAACTCAAGGCTCTGCAGTCAGGAAACTGGCGGCCTGATAAGTTAACCCTTTCATGAACACTTGCTTTATCCGCTACCTTAGTCCGCACTCATACCGTGCTAAAATCACCTCCCATACCCCCTGTATAACCCATTACCTTCCTGCGTGGAGTATACCCCTGTTAATAAATCTGTTAACTCTTGATCTGCCTCCTGTCCATTACTGCATCCCGCTACCTGCTCACAATTGGTGTAGTCGGCAGGATGCAGTCCAACAGCACGGAGGAGGCAGACCAAGCAGTTGGGGTGGACACTAGGTCCAGCATATCCTTTGGGGCAATGTTGAGCAACCTCCCGAAGTTTACTGGCAATAATACCATGTTATGAAGCTGGACTGAGCCTATCAGGGGGATGATGAGGATGCACCCCATGTCCCCTGCATTAGAAGCAGAGGTTGCCATGATGGCTTTAGATGGAGTGGTGAGAGATTCTGTCATGCTACGATACCCCAGGAATGAGACACCTTTAAGAAAGTGTTACAAATATTGGAGGAAACCCATGGAGACCCCACAGACATAGGGGAGTTATGTAGGTGCTTATTTTGCTGGGTTCAAAGGGAGGGGGAGATGGTGACCCAATATATGAACGCGCTAAAAGAGATCCATTCTGCCATTACTAGAAAAGACAACATAGGCATAGGGTCTACTGACAGTGCTGCGGGATCAGTTGGTGACAGGCTTGCAAGACATGCTGTTGAAACAAGCTTTGAGACAGCGCTTGCGGGTAAATCCACGCATGACCTTTTCCGAGGTGGGGAGCGAGGCGCGCACACGCCAGCAGGGACAGGGGGTGAGAGTCCCAAGGGGAAGGTCCGGAGCAGAGCGGTATCTGTGACAATGGCCTCCGAACCGAGATGGGTGGAAAAGCTGCGGAAGGAAATTCAGGATATACGAGTAGAGTTGGCTGATTCAAAAAAGAAACCAGCAGTTTCATCAAATCCGCCTGGGGGCAGAAATGGTCCTGAACCTCATCATGAAACAAGAATGCCCTGCCGAGAGGAACACCCCACATGTTACAACTGTGGTGAAACTGGACATTTGGCTCGGGAGTGCGCACGACGGAGTAGGCCCCTTCAACGCCATCCATTAAACTAGGAGGTTCCGAGCCTGGTGGACGCTGCCCAGAGCCTGAACAGTCAAGAAGGACTATCAGAAGTCCCACAATTCTAGTCTCTATGTGTCCTCTCTCCTGGGCCGAAATGGATAGTCAGGCTGTACGTTGTCTGGTAGACACTGGCTCGCAGGTGACCACGATGCCTGAAACATACTTCCAATGGTTCTTCCACGAGGCGATGCGGCCTGAATGGGGCCCAGTGATAAAGTTGATGGCTGCCAATCACTTGCCCATCCCGGTCGCAGGGATGGTCTGGATGCAAATAACCATCTGCGGTAAAGACCTGGGTCGGAAGGGAGTGGTGCTGACTGCTGGGGACGCGGGCAACGGACATGCTGTCACTCTACGGATGAACGTGCTGAAAGAATTCTTTAGTCTTCTCATCGAGTCCCCAGATGTGTTCCTGAAACAGTGGAGCCCTCACACTCCCCAAAGGAGAGTGTTTCAGCAGGCTAATCCATATGGTCCAAGCCCAAGAGACCTCTAGTGATGGGTAGATGTTGAGAAAAGTGATCGTTCCGGCCTCTACCAATCTTGTCTTGCCACCAGGACAAGCCATGCTCACCCTGCCCATTCGGGCTTGTACCCCTCTGGAAGGAGTCGAGATACAGATAGAGCCAGCTATTATGGAACTACTACCTCCAGGGCTCCTAATTGCGCAGACATTAGCCACTGTACATGACGGGACAGTCCCAATACGAAGTGTTAATTTAGGAGAAAGTAATGTTACACTCACATCTAAAAGTGAAGTAGCGCAAATTCTGGGCACACCGGAAGAACTGATACCACCACAGGCCGTACAATTGACGGTGAAACAAGGAGATCCTTGTACCGTGGCTGTAGATACTTCTTCAGTTCCAGAACCTCAGCATCTGCGGGAGGGGTGCACCGTATACTAGAACGAATGCGGGCTGAATTGACAGAACTTACACTGCAACAGGTCCAGCAGGTAGAAGCTTTATTAGGGCGATATCAGGATGTGTTCGCATGACATGAGGGCTATTTCGGCTGCACTACAGCAATCACACACGAGATTCTGACTGGAAATGCTGCACCCATAAGGCTGCTTTCACACTAGCGTCGGTACGGGGCCGTCGTGCTGCGTCGGCCCGAGGTACCGATGCATACTGTGAAAAAAATGCCCGATGTGGGCAGCGGAAGGATACCGGAGGACACATCCCAATTCGGAGGGTATTGGAGGCCACACCCCAGCTCGAAGCATACTGGAGGCCACACCCCAACTCGAAGCTTCCGCTGCCCCATTGTAAGGTCTGGGGAGGAGGGGGGGCGTTTCGGCCGTGCATGCGCAGATATGACGTGCAAAAAAAGTTGCATGTAACGTTTTTTTGTGCCGACGGTCCGCCATAACACGACGCAACCGTCGCACGACGGTTGCGACGTGTGGCACTGTGTCGCAATGCGTCGCTAATAAGTCTATGGAGAAAAAACACATCCTGCGGGCAACTTTGCAGGATGCTTTTTTTCTCCACAACGACGCATTGCGACGTGCAGAGCCCGATGCTAGTGTGAAAATAACCTTAGAGACCAGTACCGACAAGTTCCACCGCAAATGTACCAAGTGGTGAAGGGGATGCTGACCCAGATGCTACAGAGTGGTGTTATCCGAGAGAGTCAGAGCCCGTGGGCTGCTCCCATCGTGCTGTTGCGAAAGAAAGATGGTACTTTGCGTTTTTGTGTTTTTGTGTGAACTATCGTAAACTCAGTGCTAGCACTGTGCAAGATTCCTACTCGCTACCAAGGATTGAAGAATCTTTGTCTGCCTTAGGAAGAGCAAAATGCTTCTCATTGTTAGAACCAGCTAGCGGCTAGTGGCAAGTACTGATGTCTGAGCAGGACCGAGCAAAGATGGCCTTTATACTCCCTATGGGTCTATACGAATTCAACCGGATGCCGTTCGACTTGGCTAACACTCCTGGTACTTTCCAACGATTGATGGAGAGATGTTTAGGCGATCTGAACTTTGAGGCCACTCTCATCTATTTAGACGATATCATCGTGTATGCTGCCTCGTTTGAAGAACATCTCCAAAGACTGGAACAGGTTTTGAGCCGCTTACAAAGTGTCATCTGTTTTGCACACAAGTTGAGTACTTGCGACATGTCATCTCTGCTGAAGGGGTGAGATTGTCTCGTGAGAAAATTGCTGCAGTACAGGATTGGCCTACCCCGAAGATGGTGAAAGATGTACAGGCTTTCTTGGGGCTTACCGGGTATTATCGGTGATTCTGAAGAACTTTACCCGCTGTTAGAATTTTTGAAGGGGGTGTCATCTGGCGCAAAAAAAACACAACTATTCCGTGGGGAGAATGCCAGGAGAAAGCGTTTCGAGCTCTGAAGGTGGCTTTGACTGAAGCTTCAGTGTTGGCTTACAACGATTTCTCACAACTCTTAATTCTCCAGACTGATGGAAGCTTGCATGGACTCGGAGCTGTGCTTGTTGTGAATTCTGCTCTTGGGCTCTCTCCGGTGGTTGTTGGTGGTAGTGCAGTTGTCTTGGGGTTGTAATCCGGGCAGGTGTTTCTGCTGATTGCAGCTCTATTAGGTATTTAGGTGTGCAGGATCCATTAGTCAGTGCCAGTTGTCCATTGTACTTGGAGGGATTGCATCTCTCTCTGGCTCCTCATGCCATGCTGCCAATTCAGCTAAGATAAGTGTCTGGTTTTTTGTCTCTGTGCACACATGCAGTGTGCTTTGCAATTCAGTGCAATTTATTGTGTTTTTGTCCAGCTTAGACTTTGTTTAGATTTTTCAGTCATGCTGGATTCTCAGGAGATGCAGATATACTTTCTATGTCTTTAGTTAGATGTGGAATATTTGTATTATCTGCTGTGGATATTTTTAGGATTTTAATACTGACCGCTTAGAATTCCGTCCTATCCTTTTCTATTTAGCTAGAAGTGCCTCTTTTGCTAAATCTTGTTTTTCTGCCTGCGTGTGTCTTTCCTCTTATACTCAGTCAATATTTGTGGGGGGCTGCCTATCCTTTGGGGTTCTGCTCTGAGGCAAGATAGAATTCCCATTTCTATCTATAGGGGTATTTAGTTCTCCGGCTGTGTCGGTGTCTAGGACGTGTTAGGTACATCCCACGGCTACTTCTAGTTGCGGTGTTAGTTTAGGGTTTGCGGTCAGTATAGGTACCACTTACTCCTGAGAGTCTTTCATGCGGCTCCATGGTCACCAGATCATAACAGTACAACTGGCCAACAATGAGTTAAATGCATCTCAGAAGAAGGGAAGAAAGAGCCATTTTTTTCTGTAGTCTGCTTTGGCTTTTCTTCCCTCTTTTTCTCTGGGTGACTGAGGAGTCTTGTGCTAGCATGGTTGTTCAGGGATTAGTTTCTCGTGTAGACCAGCTTGCTGCTAGGGTACAGGGGATTTCTGATTATATTGCTCAGACTCCGCTTTTAGAGCCTAGGATTCCTACTCCTGATTTGTTTTTTGGGGACAGGTCCAAATTCTTGAGTTTTAAAAACAACTGTAAACTGTTTTTTGCTCTGAAACCTCGTTCCTCTGGTGATCCCATTCAGCAGGTTAAAATTGTCATCTCTCTGCTGCGTGGCGACCCTCAGGATTGGGCATTTTCCCTGGAATCTGGGAATCCGACCTTGCTTAATGTAGATGCCTTTTTTCAAGCTCTAGGATTATTATATGATGAACCAAATTCTGTGGATCAAGCGGAGAAGACCTTGTTGGCCCTGTCTCAGGGTCAAGAAGCGGCAGAATTGTATTGTCAGAAATTTAGAAAATGGTCTGTGCTGACTAAATGGAATGAGGATGCTTTGGCGGCAATTTTCAGAAAGGGTCTTTCTGAATCTGTCAAAGATGTTATGGTGGGGTTTCCCACGTCTGTTGGTCTGAGTGATTCTATGTCTCTGGCCATTCAGATCGATCGGCGCTTGCGGGAGCGCAGAACTGTGCGCGCTGTGGTGTTGTCCTCAGAGCAGATGCCTGAGCCTATGCAGTGTGATAGGATTCTGTCTAGAACGGAACAACATGGATTCAGACGTCAGAATAGGTTGTGTTTTTATTGTGGCGATGCTTCTCATGTCATTTCAGTCTGCCCAAAGCGTACAAAGAGAATCGCTAGTTCGGTTACCATCGGAACTGTACTACCTAAATTTCTGTTATCTGTGACCTTGATCTGCTTATTGTCGTCATTTTCTGTCATGGCGTTTGTGGATTCAGGCGCCGCTTTGAACTTAATGGACTTTGAATTTGCCAGGCGTTGTGGTTTCCCCTTGCAGTCTTTGCAGAATCCTATTCCTTTAAGGGGCATTGATGCTACACCTTTGGCTAAAAATAAACCCCAGTTTTGGACACAGGTGACCATGTGCATGGCGCCAGTCCATCAGGAAGATTGTCGTTTTCTGGTGTTGCATAATTTGCATGATGCTATTGTGCTGGGTTTTCCATGGTTGCAGATACATAATCCTGGGTTGGATTGGAAGTCTATGTCTGTGACTAGTTAGGGTTGTCAGGGGGTTCATAATGATGTTCCTGTGATGTCCATCTCCTCTTCCTCTTCTGAAATTCCAGAGTTTTTGTCTGATTTTCAGGATGTATTCGATGAGCCCAAGTCCAGTTCCCTTCCACCGCATAGGGACTGTGATTGTGCTATTGACTTGATTCCAGGCTGTAAGTTTCCTAAGGGCCGACTTTTCAATCTGTCTGTGCCGGAACATACCGCCATGCGGAGTAATGTTAAGGAGTCTTTGGAGAAAGGGCATATTCGGCCATCTTCTTCACCGTTGGGAGCGGGATTTTTTTTTGTTGCTAAGAAGGATGGCTCCTTGAGACCCTGTATTGATTATCGCCTCTTGAATAAGATCACGGTCAAGTTTCAATACCCTTTACTTTTGCTTTCTGATTTGTTTGCCAGGATTAAGGGGGCTAGTTGGTTTACTAAAATTGACCTTCGAGGGGCATATAATCTTGTTCTTATTAAGCAGGGTGACGAATGGAAAACTGCGTTTAATATGCCCGAAGGCCATTTTTAATACCTTGTGATGCCATTCGGGCTCTCTAATGCTCCATCTGTTTTTCAGTCCTTCATGCATGATATCTTCCGGAATTATCTTGATAAATTCATGATTGTATATTTGGATGACATTTTAATTTTTTCCGATGATTGGGAGTCTCATGTGAAACAGGTCAGGATGGTATTTCAGATCCTTCGTGATAATGCTTTGTTTGTGAAGGGGTCTAAGTGTCTCTTTGGAGTGCAGAAGGTTTCTTTTTTGGGCTTCATTTTTTTTCCTTCATCTATTGAGATGGATCCGGTTAAGGTTCAGGCCATTCATGATTGGATTCAGCCCACATCCGTGAAGAGCCTTCAGAAATTTTTGGGCTTTGCTAATTTTTATCGCCGTTTCATTGCTAACTTCTCAAGTGTGGTTAAACCCCTGACCAATTTGACGAAGAAAGGCGCTGATGTAACGAATTGGTCCTCTGCGGCTGTCTCTGCCTTTCAGGAGCTTAAACGCCGATTTACTTCTGCCCCGGTGTTGCGTCAGCCAGATGTTTCTCTTCCATTTCAGGTTGAGGTTGACGCTTCTGAGATTGGGGCAGGGGCCGTTTTGTCTCAGAGGAATTCTGATGGTTCCTTGATGAAACCGTGTGCCTTCTTTTCCCGTAAGTTTTCGCCTGCTGAACGCAATTATGATGTCGGAAATCGGGAGTTGTTGGCTATGAAGTGGGCGTTTGAGGAATGGCGACATTGGCTTGAGGGAGCCAAGCACCGTATTGTGGTCTTGACCGATCATAAAAATCTGATTTACCTCGAATCTGCCAAATGGTTGAATCCTAGACAGGCTCGATGGTCCCTGTTTTTCTCCCGTTTTGATTTCGTGGTTTCGTATCTTCCGGGTTCTAAGAATATTAAGGCTGTGTGCACACGTAGCATGTTTTTCGCTATAAAAACGCTATAAAACCGCGAAAAAAACGCTAACATTAAGCATCCTATGTAATAGAATGCATTCCGCATTTTTTGTGCACATGCTGCATTTTTTTCCTGAGCGGAATCGCATTCCAGAAAAAAACGCAGCATGTTCATTAAAATTGCGGAATCGCGGTGATTCTGCACCCATAGGAGTGCATTGATCTGCTTACTTCCCGCACGGGGCTGTGCACACCATGCGGGAAGCAAGCAGATCATGTGCGGTTGGTACCCAGGGTGGAGGAGAGGAGACTCTCCTCCACGGACTGGGCACCATATAATTGGTAAAAAATAGTCCTATACTCACCCTCTGATGGCCCCCGAAGTGTTCCCGCCTCTCCGGTGCATGATCTCTCTTCCGTTCCTATAGATGATGTGGTTCAGGACCTGTGATGACGTCACTGTCTCGTGATTGGTCGCGTGACCGCTCATGTGACTCAAGCGACCAATCACAAGACAGTGACGTCATCGCAGGCCCTTCACTGCACTCCAGCTATAGGAACGGACGCCGCAGAGGTCTGCAGGTGAGTATAACCATGTTTTTTATTTTTTTTATTATTTTTAAACATTCGATCTTTTACTATAGATGCTGCATAGGCTGCATCTATAGTAAAAAGTTGGTCACACTTGTCAAACACTATGTTTGACAAGTGTGACCAATCTGTCAGTCAGTTTTCCAAGCGATGCTACAGATCGCTTGGGAAACTCTAGCATTCTGCAAGCTAATTATGCTTGCAAAACGCTAGTTTTCTGCGGGTATATGCATGCTAATTCTGCATGCGATATACCCGCGGCAGGAGGCGCAGAATTGCCGCGGAAATTTCCGCGGCAATTCTGCAATGTGTGAACTTAGCCTAAGGCTGATGCCCTCTCTAGGAGTTTTTTGCCTGATTCTCCTGAGGTACTTGAGCCGGTCGGCATTCTGAAGGAAGGGGTGGTCCTGTCTGCCATTTCCCCTGATTTGCGACAGGTTCTGCAGGAATTTCAGGCTGACAAACCTGACCGCTGTCCAGTGGGGAAACTGTTTGTTCCCGATAGATGGACTAGTAGAGTGATTTCTGAGGTTCATTGTTCTGTGTTGGCTGGCCATCCTGGTATTTTTGGTACCAGAGATTTGGTTGGTAGGTCCTTTTGGTGGCCTTCTTTGTCGCGTGATGTGCGTTCTTTTGTGCAGTCCTGTGGGACTTGTGCGCGGGCCAAGCCTTGTTGTTCCCGTGCTAGTGGGTTGCTTTTGCCTTTGCCGGTCCCTGAGAGGCCCTGGACGCATATTTCTATGGATTTTATTTCTGATCTTCCGGTTTCCCAGAGGATATCGGTTATCTGGGTGGTTTGTGACCGGTTCTCTAAGATGGTTCATCTGGTGCCTTTGCCTAAATTGCCTTCCTCTTCTGATTTGGTTCCGTTGTTTTTTCAGCATGTGGTTCGTTTGCATGGTATTCCGGAGAATATTGTGTCTGACAGAGGTTCCCAGTTTGTTTCTAGGTTTTGGCGGGCCTTTTGTGCTAGGCTGGGCATTGATTTGTCTTTTTCTTCCGCATTTCATCCTCAGACAAATGGCCAGACCGAGCGAACTAATCAGATTTTGGAGACTTATTTGAGATGCTTTGTGTCTGCTGATCAGGATGATTGGGTGGCTTTCTTGCCATTGGCCGTGTTTGCCCTTAATAATTGGGCTAGTTCGGCTACCTTGGTTTCGCCCTTCTTTTGTAATTTTGGTTTTCATCCTCGTTTTTCTTCGGGGCAAGTTGAGCCTTCTGATTGTCCTGGTGTGGGTTCTGTGGTTGACAGGTTGCAGCAGATTTGGGCTCATGTGGTGGACAATTTGGTGTTGTCTCAGGAGGAGGCTCAGTGTTTTGCTAACCGTCGTCGGTGTGTTGGTTCCCGGCTTCGGGTTGGGGATTTGGTCTGGTTGTCTTCCCGTCATGTTCCTATGAAGGTTTCTTCCCCTAAGTTTAAGCCTCGGTTTATTGGTCCTTATAGGATTTCTGAGATTATCAATCCGGTGTCTTTTCGTTTGGCCCTTCCGGCCTCTTTTGCCATCCATAATGTTTTCCATAGATCTTTATTGCGGAAATATGTGGTGCCCGTTGTTCCCTCTGTTGATCCTCCTGCTCCTGTGTTGGTTGATGGGGAGTTGGAGTATGTGGTTGAGAAGATTTTGGATTCTCGCTTTTCGAGGTGGAGGCTTCAGTACCTTGTCAAATGGAAGGGTTATGGCCTGGAGGATAATTCTTGGGTTTTTGCCTCTGATGTCCATGCTGCTGATTTGGTCCGTGCCTTTCATCTGGCTCGTCCTGATCGGCCTGGGGGCTCTGGTGAGGGTTCGGTGACCCCTCTTCAAGGGGGGGGTACTGTTGTGAATTCTGCTCTTGGGCTCCCTCTAGTGGTTGTTGGTGGTAGTGCAGTTGTCTTGGGGTTGTAATCCAGGCAGGTGTTTCTGCTGATTGCAGCTCCATTAGGTATTTAGGTGTGCAGGATCCATTAGTCAGTGCCAGTTGTCCATTGTACTTGGAGGGATTGCATCTCTCTCTGGCTCCTCATGCCATGCTGCCAATTCAGCTAAGATAAGTGTCTGTTTTTTTGTCTCTGTGCACACATGCAGTGTGCTTTGCAATTCAGTGCAATTTATTGTGTTTTTGTCCAGCTTAGACTTTGTTTAGATTTTCAGTCATGCTGGATTCTCAGGAGATGCAGATATACTTTCTATGTCTTTAGTTAGATGTGGAATATTTGTATTATCTGCTGTGGATATTTTTAGGATTTTAATACTGACCGCTTAGAATTCCATCCTATCCTTTTCTATTTAGCTAGAAGTGCCTCTTTTGCTAAATCTTGTTTTTCTGCCTGCGTGTGTCTTTCCTCTTATACGCAGTCAATATTTGTGGGGGGCTGCCTATCCTTTGGGGTTCTGCTCTGAGGCAAGATAGAATTCCCATTTCTATCTATAGGGGCATTTAGTTCTCCGGCTGTGTCGAGGTGTCTAGGACGTGTTAGGTACATCCCACGGCTACTTCTAGTTGTGGTGTTAGTTTAGGGTTTGCGGTCAGTATAGGTACCACTTACTTCTGAGAAATTCTTTCATGCGGCTCCACGGTCACCAGATCATAACATGTGCTGTCCCAGATTCAAGAAGAAAAAGAACTAGTAATTGCCTACACGAGTCGGTCTCTCTATGACTCCGAAAGGAATCCAGACAATTACAGTTCATTCAAACTAGAGCTGTTGGCATTAGTGTTGGCCATGGCCGAGAAGTTTGCCGAATACTTGTCTGGCTCTGAAGTTCTGGTATGCACTGACTAAAACCCTTTAGCCCATCTGGAAAATGTGAAACTAGGGGCCCTGGAGTAGCGCTGGGTGGCTCAAATGGCGAAGTTTTTATATAAAATTGCCTACAAGAGGGGAGCTGAGAATACTCATTCAGACGCCTTATCCAGAGTGACACATGGGAAACCTTGGCCCAACCGAGATGAAGAGCTGGAGGCTGAAGAGGTCCCTGAGTTCCGGGACTCTGCCAGGAAGGTGGCAGCTATGCAGAAGCAGGTGCAGGTGGTGCCTCGAGAATGCATACTGGGTCGGTCCAATGATGAGTGGGTCCATTTACAGCAAGAAGATGGGTAACTCGCTCAAATGAGACAGTGGGTAACGCTAAAGCATCTTCCCAGTCAGAAAGAGAGAGACGCCCTGTCCCCGGGGACTCGGCAGATCCTTCGGCAGTGTGAAAGGCTCCAACTGAGGAATGGGCTACTGTATCAGAAGATCCATCTTCAGCGGGAGCTGGGTGTCACCTGGCAGGTGTTGATCCCTGAGGTGTTGCTAACCAAGGTGGCCATAGAAGTGCACGAAAGAGGAGCTCACTTTGGTCAGGAGAAGACCTTTCAGTGGCTGATTAGTTTATCATCCTCGGCTGAAGACTGTGGCGGAAGAAACCTGTTGGCTATGTAGAAGCTGCGAATTAGCAAAACCTCCTGAACAGAGAGCTCCCACACAGGCCATCGTGACCTCTGTTCCTCTGGAAGTACTGATGATGGACTATCTGACAATTGGCCCGCCTCATCAAGGATATGAACGTTGTCTGGTGATGATGGACCACTTCACAATATTAGCCATTGTGACCCACTTAGTACAACGAGGACTCACCGCCATCACCGGGAACCGGACCTCCAGCTTCTTCGGGACGACACTGGAGTTATCACGTGCCAGTTGCGTGGGCGCTACAGTTGGAACTCAAGGTTTGCAGTCAGGAAACCAGCGGACTGATAAGTTAACCCTTTCATGAACAGTTGCTTTATCCGTTACCTTACCCCGCAATCATACCATGCTAATATCACCTCCCATACCCCCTGCTTAACCCATTACCTCCCTGGGGTAAACCCCTGTTAATAAATCTGTTAACTCTTGATCTGCCTGCTGTCCGTTACTGCATACCGCTACCTGCTTACAAGTGCATTGTGGCGACAGGAGTATGCCGACTCCCCCACCAAGTCTGTTCGTGGGTCTCGGGGAATGGGAAAAATGTAAGCTGCCATGAGAAATAGCTGCCGGGGAGACAGTGTCAGAATCCTGATTCCAGGTTTCAGTGAGGACAAATAGATTAATAGAGTTGTTCGGAAAGTAGTTGTACAGGAAAGGAAGCTTATTACATATAGACCATGAATTCCAGAGTGCACAATTAAAAGGAGATGAAGGAGTACAACTAATGTTAATAAGGTTAGTAAGGTTTCTATGTGAGGTGGGGAGAAAGAGCAAGTAGTTCTTGGATTTGTGACATGGTTTTTTGTGCTATGTCTTTGGGCAAGATGGCCTGAGATTTTTCAAGAAGGTGAGAAGTGCATAGGAGTAATACATGGGATAAGCATTTAGAGAGTGGCTAATGTGGATGAGTGGTGATCGAGGGGTGATGGGGCAGTGAAAGTGGAAGGCAAGGGCACACAGAAAGATAGAGATTTTACATGGTAAAAAGGGAGTACAAAGTGTGGGTGACCTGATTTCTGCCATTTAATTAACTGCTGGATACTTGGCTACGAGGATACTTTGCTAACGGGGACACGTGCATACTTCCCACACACGTGCACCCCTTGGGATACTTCTTAATTTATAGGCTGACTAGAGGGTCAGGTGAGAGGGATTGTGGGAGCTGGTTTTGGGATAAATTAGCAGCTGGTCATCACACCAGAGGGTGGATAGAGATCAAAGATGGACAGACCTTACACTAGGCCTGACTCCATCTATATGCTATAACACCTTTCACCAGATAACATCTACAGTGACCTAAGGATGGACATACAGCAGTGAGTATTGAATAGAATGCAATACACAACTTCTAGTGGAGATACAGCAGGCAAAGCCATTATACCATTAAATTGTTGCAGCATTACAAAGCAGCAGATGACAGACAGCAAGCAGAGATGTTATACCATTAAATTGTTGCAGGATCACAAAGCAGTAGATGACTGACAGCAAGCAGAGATGTTATACCTGTGTGAAGAGAGGAGATGGATGTTAATTGATCTTTGTAATAAGCTTAATTATATATTCATGTACTGATTGTGGTTCTGGTGCTGCATTCATGTATTGACAATGGTCCTGGAGTTGTATTCATGTACTGATGGTGGTTTTGATTTTGTACAAATGTAGCAATCTATAACTGATTAAATGTTGTGCTACATAGCTCTGTTTAAACTCAGAATTTCTCAGAACTTAGAGTTTTGAGATTTTGAGAAGGATAAAGTTTCTGCTTAATTTCTGCTCAAAAAGCTCATTGTTAAGATGTGTTCACACTGAATTTTTGGAGCAGAAACGAAGCATAAGCTCTCCGAATCCCCCTCAAAAATTCATAACTTTGTTATAGTATTGTATTCATGTCCTAACGGTGGTTCTGGTGATGTATTCATGTAATGGACCACTTGTAATTTTTTTTTAACTGCGCTCGGGATTGGTTCAATGCCACAATGTGGTCCTTGAACCAAAAAATGCTATGCACTCATGCTGTAGCTGCTCGCTTCAGGTCACTTGGATCACCCTCCACTACATGGTGAGTGCACTGTAATAACTCCCGCCGCATTAATTGATGGCCTGCTCTGTATACACATGATGCGCACACATGCTGCACTTCAGGCTGTCAATCAACGTGCAAAGCAGTAATTACAATGCACTCACTGTGTGCTGTGACTGTTACACTCCCTGCACTGCCGCGATGACTTGAAGCGGGTAGGCTCAATACGGAGAAGAGGATGCATAAGTGACATCATAGAGGATTCTGTATGGAGAGAGGGCAACATGGGGGGGCCCAGAATGAGGAGAGGGTAGCATAGGGGATTCAATATGGAGATAGGCGGGAGCCCAGTATGGACAGAGAGCAGTGTGGGGGGCCAAGTATTAAGAATGGGCAGCATAGGGGGGACTCAGTATGGAGAGAGGACAACATGGAAGACCCGTTATGGAAAGAGGACAGCGAGGGGCTCTTAGTATGGGGAGAGAGCAGCGTGGATGGCTTAGTATGGAGATAAGGCAGTGTGGTGTGTCAGCCATAGGTAAGTGTTCACACTAGGCAGTCAGCTCAGGTACCCATCCGTTTTGAGATTACCTTGACGTTTGGTGGATGGGCTCACAACTTTTGGCCAAATCTTGTGCTAAGAATCTCATGTGTTTTTTCATAAATTTCACAAGCCATTATGCTATTCACATTTCATGTATCGCACATTTCCTTGCCTTAGCACAGTAAATTTTGAGTGCAGCCATTGATCTGTTTGCTATATGACATTTCTGGTTATGCACCAGTTCAGACTAGATGGCTGTTCAGTCAGTTTTCCTATATTTAGTATGGAGATATGGCAGCCTGGTATGAATTTTCAGGGGTCATGTCTATATATAAAATGTATTCAAATGTTTATTCAGTGTAATTGCCATTTTGGGAGTGACAGACTCCCTTTAAGTAAGCTTAAAAATAATTTCACTCAACGAACAAACTTTTAGCTTGTTCCTTGGGTGACTGGCACCCTGTTTATATAGATTGATAATCGGTTTCCCATTAACGGCTGCAGTGTAAGTGCACCTTAAAGTGTATCTAAACTTTTTGGAGAATTTTTATGTTTTAGGGCCATTAATTCTTAGCAGATTGGCAGGGAGATCACAGCACTAGGAGATAATACCGGGAGGAGTCGTGCCCCAAGACCGTGGCAACATCCTTCTGAGGCGCGTAGCCGGTGGCCGGAACACCGAGGGAGTACTGGCTCTACGCATTACTCCAGATAATGGCAGGGCAGTTAACTTTAGGTCAGCTGTCCACCCTTTACACCTATGCAGACAACGGAGGCAATTGTGGGAGAGGGGCGTCTCTAGGGTCCCTATAAAATAACTCCAGGCCTACCCCGTCATACGGGTGCGTCCTATCCATATCATCTGGGGGACGGAGAGAGAGAACATCAGGAACAGATACAAGAGTTGTGAGGACTATCCCGTGGTGCTCAGCAGGGAGGTACTACAACACACAGGCGCAAGTAGGTAGGCTACTGATTTCCACCTGCAAAGGGAACTCTGGATGTGCCTTCGGACCGGCTGGTCTCAGCTAGCCCTGTTAGCAGTGCTCTGGATTGTGGATGCCAAAGTCTACAGTAAAAGGTAAAGAGACTGCAACCCTGTGTCCTCGTTATTTACTGCGACCTACACCATTACCATCTACACCTCGAGGGAAGCCCTGGGGACATACTTCACCTGTGTGAAGGTATACCATCTAGCTGCCATTCCATCACCCCAGCGGACCCCCAGCAGCGTAGGTCACTCTGACCGAATACCACAGGTGGCGTCACGAACACTTGACAGACTTCTACCTACACCTCTAATTGGACGCCCCTTAGCAGGGCCACGGACCGGGTCGGGCCACCGTGACATCCCCAGAACCGAGACAGAGGGACCCGGTACCGAGTACCTCACTGCCCTGCGTCTGGGGGCGCTCCACTATTTCTTATTAGCTCTACTGCCTGTCTGCCTGCCTGCATCTAATCAGTACTGTGGTTCCTATGTGGTCCATAGTTTGATGATGCCTGATAAGAACAACTCCCTCATCCCTACCATTGTTAATGACATACTGAAATTGAAGTTTCATGTGATATAATTGTATATGCCTGGGGGCTGGTCTGACATTGCAATTGATCATTGTACTATGCTTGGTGTTATATTCAAATACTGATTATGGTTCTAGTGCTGAAGCCATGTGCTAATGATGGTTCTGGTGATGCAGTCATGTTCTGATGGTGATTTTGGTGTTGTATTCACATGCTGTTTGTGGTTCTGGTGTTGTGGTCATGTACTGATAGTGCTTCTAGTAATGTAATCATGTACTGACGGTGGATCTGGTAATGTAACCATGTTCTGGAGGTAGTTACACCTGTTAATAAAAGACTCAGGTCCAAAAAGTTCAATCTTTTTGCAGCAATTATACATTCTTTGTCACTAAGTATACAGGTGCATGTCACAAAATTAGAATATCAATTCTTCAATACAAAAAGTGAAACTCATACAGTATATTAGATAGAGTAATAACAAATAGAGTGATGTATTTCAAGTGTTTATTTCTGTTAATGTTGATGATTAATTCTCCAGCAGGACTTGGCACCTGTTCACACTGCCAAAAGTACCAATACATGATTTAAAAACAACAGTATCACTGTGCTTGATTGGCCAGCAAACTCATCTGACCTTAACCCCATAGAGAATCTATGCAGCAGTGCCACAGACTGATTGCCTCCATGGCATAACGCATTGATGCAGTAATTAATACAAAAGGAGCCCTGACCAAGTATTGAGTGCATTTACTGAACATACATTTCAGTAGACCAACATTTCGGATGTTAAAATCATTTTTTCAAGTTGGTGTTATAAAGTATTCTAATTTAGTGAGATAATGACTTTTGGGTTTTCATTGGCTGACCTTAATATCTTGTTTGGTTTTTCAGCTGCTGCTTGACATTGAGTGCTACCTCTCAGCTTACTTGTTAACAGAATACCCAAGTCCTTCTCCTGTTCTGTAGTCTCAAGTGTGCTTCCATTTAATGTATATGCAGCAATAGGATTACTCCGTCTTAGGGGGTATTATTCTACATTTATCAACATATCACTCGTATTCCAAGTGTTTTCCCATTTCAACATCTTATCCAGATTGTTTCGTAATATTGTCCTGTTTATAATATCATACATAGTTTGATGTTATCAGAAAACACTCTCAATCCCACCCTCATGGGATAAAGAGATTAAAAAGAATTGGTCCTAGCACCGATCCCTGCGGTACCACACTGCTGACTATATCCCATTTAGAGAACCATTTACGATGACTCTTTGTTTATTTCTTTTAGGGTGCTTTCATATTGCGTTTAGGCAATCGTTCAGTGGCTCACGTTGGGGTTTACGTCCGAACCCTCGCAAAACGGGATTAGAATGTATGCACTGATGGGGCCATAGACTACAATGGTGTTCGACAGAACGTGTAGGTCTATTGGAGGTGGACACTCAGACATGGTTGACACCCAGATAAAGTCTACTATCAGTAGGTGTTTATGCCGAAATTCTATTTTAGAGGCTGTATTTGTGTATTGATGGTGGTTCCGGTAATGTATTTGTTTCTTGATGGTGGTTTTGCTCCTGTATTAATGTAGATGTTGTAACCTTTAATTTATAAGACTTGATACCAGATTATAGGGTAAGTGTGCTGGACTCAAAATACAGTTGTCTGACTGAGCCCATGTAAGTCAGCCAAACAAATGTTTGACTAAAGCCCTCATGCACGATTGACAGCTGTCCGATTATTTGGCCAGCTGCTATCTCGTTTGACTTTTCCATAGACAGTGATGTGTGCTCTGTCCAGCCTTCCCATGTTCTCTGTTATAGGGCTGCTCCAAAAACAGACATACCGGATCCTTATCTTCCCTGACAATCATCAGTCTGATGCACCCATGAACATTAGACTGTCAGATGAACCTGTCGATATTGATCTCCTTTTCTGACATTTTTTGCCCAATGGCTTTCTATTTAGAATGGTCCATTCACTTATTTTAATCACCATGCATTTTTTGGACATTTGAAACACTTAAAGGGAACCTGTCAGCAGGATTGTGCTGAGTAACCTACAGACACTGTCAGATTGGCACTGTTAAATTGATTAAAATGATACCTTGGTTAATGAATTCCGTCTTGTGGTTGTTTAATCTTTGTTTGCAGCGTTCAGTTAATGAGATTCTCGTGCTCCGGGGTGGCCTGTGGGTGGGGCTTTATGCGGTGCTCTGCTTAGGTATTTATACTGATGGCTTATGACAGGTCACTGATCCCATAGTGACCTGCCCCCTATTTTACATACTGCATAAAGTTATGGTTTGAAAAAAAAAATCACATTCATCAGACAGGCGCCTGCTCTGTAGCAGGATAAGGTGGATATTATGCCTGTTTTCATGACATTTAGACATATATATATATTTTTTTTTACAACAAAATTATATCTTAATCAAAATTGCTCTTTCAGTTAGATGCTACTGCACAGGCACCACTCGAACTCGATAGATGCTACTGCGCAGGTGCCTCCACTAGCGCCATTTTGATAGAGAAAAAAATTAGGTTCCTTCAAGATGGTGTCAATGACGCCTGAGCAGAAACATCGTTCCACTGGCACCATCTTGATGGAGCCTATTTTTTTTTTTCTGTAGCAAAATGGCATAGGCAGGGCCTGCCCAGTAGCATCTATCAGAATGCGATAGATGCTACTGTGCAGGCGCAGCCACCAGCTCTATTTTGATTAAGAGATTTTTTTTTTGCAACAAAACCATATGTCTAAATAACATGAAAACAGGCATAGTATCCCTTGTATCATGCGACAGCGCAGGCGCCATCTGCTTGATGAATGTGAATTATTTTTTTTCAAACCATAATTCTATGCAGTATGTAAAATAGGAGGCAAGTTACTGAGGGATCAGTGACCTGTCATAAGCCATGTAAACGAATATCTAAGCAGAACACCACATAGAACCCCATCCACAGGTCCGCCCCGGAGCATGAGAATCTCATTAGCTGAAAACTACAAATAAATATTAAACAACAACCACAAGACGGAGCCAACCTGATACTGTCTGTAGGTTACTCAGCACAATCTTGCTAATAGGTTCACTTTAAAAGAAGCTCGAGACTAAATATATGAACTGCAAGTTATTGTTACATCGCAGTTCATATATTTATTCTTTTTAGCATTTATTTAATGCTTTTTTAGGTGTATTGCAGAGTGGATCCTCCTGAAAAGACATTGTGTGCTCATATCCTTAGTGTAACGTACCAGTAGGGAGCACGACCATTTAACCCCTTTCCGACATCGGGCGTAGTAGTACTCCCTCCCTTTGATGTGGGCGCTGAGCCCACATCTTTTTTTAGCACACATCAGCTGTTTAGAACAACTGACACGTGTCTCTAACAGCCACAGATGAAACGCGATCCACCCGCGGCTGTTATCTACTTAACCCCTTTACCCCCAAGGGTGGTTTGCACGTTAATGACCGGTCCAATTTTTATAATTCTGACCACTGTTCTTTTATGAGGTTATAACTCTGGAATGCTTCAACAGATCCCAGTGATTTTGACAGTTTTCTCGTGACATATTGTACTTCATGTTAGTGGTAAAATTTCTTTGATACTACCTGCATTTATTTGTGAAAAAAATGGAAATTTGTCAAAAATTTTGAAAGTTTCGCAATTTTCTAACTTAAAATTTTTATGCCCTTAATTCACAGAGTTATGTCACACAAAATACTTAATAAGTAACATTTCCCACATGTCTACTTTACATCAGCACAATTTTGGAACCAAAATTTTTTTTTTGTTAGGGAGTTATAAGGGTTAAAAGTTGACCAGCAATTTCTCATTTTTACACCACCATTTTTTTTGGGGGGACCACATCACATTTGAAGTCACTTTGAGGGGTCTACCATTCTAAAAACTGCACCCCCCAAGGTGCTCAAAACCATATTCAATAAGTTTATTAACCCTTAACCATTCAGGTGTTTCACAGGAAGTTTTGGAATATTTTTAAAAAAATTTTTAGCTCCAATTTGTTTTATTTTACCATGAGTAACAAGAGAAATTGGACCCCAAAAGTTGTTGTACAATTTGTTCTGAGTATGCTGATACCCCATATGTGGGGGTAAACCACTGTTTGGGCGCATGGCAGAGCTCAGAAGGGAAGGATCGCCATTTGACTTTTCAATGCAAAATTGACTGGAATTGAGATGGGATGCCATGTTGCATTTGGAGAGCCCCTGATGTGCCTAAACATTGAAACCCCCCAAAAGTGACACCATTTTGGAAAGTAGACCCCCTAAGGAACTTATCTAGATGTGTGGTGAGCACTTTGATCCAACAAGTGCTTCACAGAAGTTGATAAGGTAGAGCTGTAAAAATAAAAAATCATATTTTTTCACAAAAATGATATCTTCGCCCCCAATTTTTTATTTTCCCAAGGGTAACAGAAGAAATTTTACCGCAAAAGTTGTTGTGCAATTTGTCCTGAGTACGCTGATCCCCCATATGTGGGGGTAAACCACTGTTTGGGTGCATGGCAGAGCTTGGAAGGGAAGGATCGCCGTTTGACTTTTCAATGCAAAATTGACTGAAATTGAGATGGGACGCCATGTCGCGTTTGGAGAGCCCCTGATGTGCCTAAACATTGAAACCCCCACAAGTGACACTATTTTGGAAAGAAGACCCCCTAAGGAACTTATCTAGATGTGTGGTGAGCACTTTGAACCCCAAGTGTTTCACTACAGTTTATAACGTAGAGCCGTGAAAATATATATATTTTTTCACAAAAATTAATTTAGCCCCCAGTTTTGTATTTTCCCAAGGGTAACAGGAGAAATTGGACCCCAAAAGTTGTTGTCCAATTTGTCCTGAGTACGCTGTAACCCTATATTTGGGAGAAACCTACTGTTTGGGTGCATGGCAGAGCTTGGAAGGGAAGGAGAGCCGTTTGGAATGCAGACTTAGAAGGAATGGTCTGCAGGCATCACATTGGGTTTGCAGAGCCCCAGATGTACCTAAATGTTAGAAATCCCCCACAAGTGACTCCATATTGGAAACTAGACCCCCAAAGGAACTTGTCTAGATGTGTTGTGAGAACTTTGAACGCCCAAGTGTTTCACTGCAGTTTATAACGCAGAGCCGTGAAAATAAAAATATAATTTTTTTCCACCAAAATTATTTTTTATCCCCCAGTTTTGTATTTATCCAAGGGTAACAGGAGAAATTGGACACCAAAAGTTGTTGTCCAATTTGTCCTGAGTATGCTAATACCCTATATGTGAGAGAAAACTACTGTTTGGGCGCATGGCAGAGCTTGGAAGGCAAGGAGAGCCGTTTGGAATGCCGACTTAGATGGAATGGTCTGCAGGCATCACATTGCGTATGTAGAGCCCCTGATGTACCTAAACACTAGAAACCCCCCAAAAGTGACCCCATATTGCAAACTAGACCCTCAAGGAACTTATCTAGATGTGTTGTGAGAACTTTGAACCCCCAAGTGCTTCACTGCAGTTTATAACGCAGAGCCGTGAAAATAAAAAATTATTTTTTCCCACAAAAATGATTTTTTTGCCCCCCAAATTTTCCCAAGGGTAACCAGAGAAATTGGACCCCAAAAGTTGTTGTCTAATTTGTCCTGAGTACGCTGATACCCCATATGTTGGGGTAAACCCCTGCTTTGGTGCACGGGAGAGCTCGGAAGGGAAGGAGCACTGTTTTACTTTTTTCAGCGTAGAATTGGCTGGAATTCAGATGCCATGTCGCGTTTGGAGAGCCCCTGATGTGCCTAAACAGTGGAAACCCCCCAATTCTAACTGAAACCCTAACCCAAACACACCCCTAACCCTAATCCCAACCCTAACCATAACCCTAACCACACCCCTAACCTGAACATGCCCCTTGCCCTAATCCCAACCACATCCCTAACCCCAACACACCCCTAACCCTAATCCCAAACATAACCCTAACCATACCTCTAACCCTGACACACCCCTAACCCTAATCCCAACCCTAATCCCAACCGTAAATGTAATCCAAACTCTAACCCTAACTATAGCCCCAACCCGGCGGTCGGCGATCATAGCAAGCAAGCATTTCTGCTACATGCAAGCAATGAAAAGGGCTAAGCGGTGTAATGAGAAAAAAAGTGAATTACGCTTTTTTGGCTGCCTCAACATTGCATTAAAATGCAATAATGGACGATCAAAAGATCGTATGTGCACCCAAATGGTATCGTTAAAAACGTCAGCTCTACACACAAAAAAATAAGACCTCACCCAACGCGAGATCATGAAAAATGGAGACGATATGAGTATCGGAAAATGGCGCAATTATTTTTTTTTAACAAATTTTGGATTTTTTTTTTCAGCACTTACATAAAAAAGAACCTAGACATGTTTGGTGTCTATGAACTCATAATGACCTGGAGAATCATAATGGCAGGACAGTTTTAGCATTTAGTGAACATGGTAAAATAAAAAACCCAAAAAACAACTGCGTGATTGCACATTTATTGCAATTTCACCGCACTTGGAATTTTTTTTCCTGTTTTCCAGTACATGATATGTTAAAATCAATGGTGTTGTTCAAAAGTACGACTCATCCTGCAAAAGACAAGCCCTCACATGGCCATATTGACTGAAAAATAAAAAAAGTTATGGCTCTAGGAAGAAGGGGAGCAAAAAACGAAAACGCAAAAACGAAAATACCTCCGGGATTAAGGAGTTAAAGTGCCTAGGGCAGCATGAACGTCAAATATGACCCTGCATATAGGATCAACTGGCTTATATTTTACAGGGCTACACAGTCATATAAATTATTTGGGGGGTTTAAATTTTCTGACAAGTTCTCTAAGGCTACTTTCACACTAGCGTCGGGAACAACCCGTCGCTGCGCGTCGGGCCGACGTTCCCGACGCTAGTGTGGTCTCCGCCGCACAACGGGGGCAGCGGATGCATATTTCCCACGCATCCGCTGCCCCATTGTGATGTGCGGGGAAGTGCGGGGAGGTGGGGGCGGAGTTCCGACTGCGCATGCGCGGTCGGAAAAAGCGGACCGTCGGGAGCAAAAAACGTTACATGTAACGTTTTTTTCTCCCGACGGACCGCTACCATACGCCCAAACGCCGCCAAACGCATTCACCGTTTGGAAATGCGTCGCAAATGCGTCGCTAATGTTACTCTATGACGAAACAACGTATCCAGCAAAAACTTTTGCTGGATGCGGCGTTTCGTAAAAACGACGCATTTGCGACGTATTGCAGTTAACGCTAGTGTGAAACTAGCCTTAAAATGCTGCCTCTGCGGGCATAGCAAACTGATCGTGGTGGTGCCAGGTGCCTGAACCCAACCAATCTAATATTGATTAACTATCCCAAGATTAAGTCATCTATTTCAAAGTGTTGTAAAACCCCTATAATCAGTGGTTGATGTGTATAGTGGTTGTCTTAGGCACAGTGGTAGCATGATTGATGAAGATTATAAGTAAGTTAACATGTTATTGGTTATTGTTGTTGTATAATAAAGGGCTTTCAATGGGGTGTATCATGTCTGAGTACATAGCTGTAAATGCTGCCAGGTCTCTAGTGTATAATAGATAGCAAAGGGGTTATGCAGTGAAGTAGTGTGTACAGTGTAACTTAACATTGGCAGTGGCTAGAACAACATACTGTAGATGGGTAAAATTTCAAATGGTTATCTGAGTGGGGTTGGAAATTGAAGGCATTTTGGATGAGTTCCTATCAACAAACTCCATTCTAGCAAAAGACTGCTCAATAGCATAGAAGGAAGCTCTGCACATACAGAAGAATATCTCGGCTTACATTATTTCTTATTCTAACAGAAATGCCAGTAGTACATATGAATATTTAGTGATCCTTCTTTATCTTCAAAAGGTTGTCTTCTGTTAGTAAGCAGTGACCAGGTCACTTTGGGAACACTGTCTAGCAAGCAATGCTACAAAAGAAAAAAAAGCCTAATGAATAATTACAATGAAAAACACTGTTGGCAGGGCTCCTAAAATGAAAAATGCATTTTAGGCTGCTTGCACACATCATTTTTGTGCCGTCAGGCTCAATCTGGCAAATTTTGAAAAAAACGGATCCGTCGCAAATTGTGAAAAATTGATGCGACGGATCTGTTTTTTGCCGCATCCGAGTAGCTTATCCAGTCCGGAGTCGAATACTGGTCTGAAGAGAGCGAGAGAGACCCCAGAATGGAAAATGCATGCTCAGCTTTAAAAAAATTTAATCCATCCCTGGATTCCGTCATTTGATGGATCCGGCGCCATAGGCTTCCATTATAGCAAACGACGGACAGCGACGGATGAATTATCAGTGATAGTTTGTCAAAAGTGGGAGTCCCGTTTTAGTATGACAGGGATACAAGTATCGGTGGTGGTGGCAATAGGAGTGCTTGTCTAACGTGGTGTCCACTCCCACTTTTTACATCACATCACCGATAATCCATCCGGCTGACCTGGAATTTGTCTGTATTCCCTCCTTGTTTATGACACAGGAGCACACTTCCTCACTGGGAATGACAATAAATCCTACAGTTGATACATGTTATTTAAGCAGAAGCATATTTTCTTGATACAGACATTACGAAAGCAGTCGGTATACTGAAGAAGGTCTAAAGATGACCGAAACGTTTATTGGACTGCAATAAAACTATTTGTTTGCATTGGATTTACATGAGTTGAGTGCCAAATTTTATTAAACTAGTAATGGAGAGGTGTCTTATCAGACACCCCCATTACTAACTCAGTAATGAGAAATAAAAACACACAATCAATTAAAAAAGTTTCTTTGAATAAACACTCCCCTACACTTTTTCTGGTTCACTAATTTGTTAAAAATAAAAATTTTAAAAAAGAAACCTTTCATGCCCGCTGTAGTCCACCGAATCCGCTGTAATCCACAACTGGAAACCTGGAAAAAGATGAAAAGGGAAAAATAAAGAAAAGACACTGTCCCTCGTTCCCACGACAATGCCTGAATCTGACATCCGAACGCTATGGAGAGAACGAAGTTTCATTGGCTGTAGCAGCAGCCACTCTGAGTCCTGCTGTGCTCCGCGAGACCCGGTGGCTCTGGACAGCAGTGATGTCAATAACTACACCGCTCATCAGAGTTGCAGAGTTAAGGCCCCGTCTCACATAGCGAGATCGCTAGCGAGATCGCTGCTGAGTCACAAGTTTTGTGACGCAACAGCGACCTCCATAGCGATCTCGCTATGTGTGACACGTACCAGCGATCAGGCCCCTGCTGCGAGATCGCTGGTCGTGTCGGAATGGCCTGGACCTTTTTTTGGTCGTTGAGGCCCCGCTGACATTGCTGAATCGGTGTGTGTGACACCGATCCAGCGATGTCTTCACTGGTAACCAGGGTAAACATCGGGTTACTAAGCGCAGGGCCGCGCTTAGTAACCCGATGTTTACCCTGGTTACCAGCGTAAATGTAAAAAAAAACAAACAGTACATACTCGCCTTTCAGTGTCCAGGTCCCTTGCCGTCTGCTTCCTGCTCTCACTGACTGCCGGCCGTACAGTGAGAAGTGAGAGCACAGCAGTGACGTCACCGCTGCGCTCTGCTCTCACTGTACGGCCGGATCTCAGTCAGAGCAGGAAGCAGACGGCAAGGGACCTGGACACCGAAAGGCGAGTATGTACTGTTTGTTTTTTTTGGTAACCAGGGTAAACATCGGGTTACTAAGCGCGGCCCTGCGCTTAGTAACCCGATGTTTACCCTGGTTACCCGGGTGCTGCAGGGGGACTTCGGCATCGTTGAAGACAGTTTCAACGATGCCGAAGTCGTTCCCCTGATCGTTGGTCGCTGGGGAGAGCGGTCTGTGTGACAGCTCCCCAGCGACCACACAGCGACTTACCAACGATCACGGCCAGGTCGTATCGCTGGTCGTGATCGTTGGTAAATCGCTTAGTGAGACGGGGCCTTTACACTGCCCTCTATGAGACTTGGTGACTCTGCTGAGTAGTGTACAAATGTCACCGCCGTTCAGAGCCGTCGGATCTCGTGGAGCACAGCGGGTACCGGACTGGCTGGCTGAACGAGCTCCTTAGCCTTTGGACGTCGGATTCAGGGATCATCGTGGGAACGCCAAGGACTACATTTGACCTGCATGTGAACTTTTTGTTTTATCATAAATTGGTGAACCAGGGAAGGTGTTGGGCAGTGTATTTTTAACTGTTTTTGTGTGTGTGTGTATTTTTATTTTTGATTACTGGGTTAGTAATGGAGTTGTCTGATAAACCTGTCTGCATTACTAACACCAGGGCTTAACGCCAGTTGTGATTTTTGACAAATCACAGCTGATATCAACCCCAACTACCATTACCCCGATTGCCACTGCACTTCCAGCCTGATAATATCAGCTCCCAGCTGTCTGTTTTACCTTTGGCTGGTCATCAAAAATAGGGGGACCCCTCGTCATTTTTATAAATAATTTCTTTATTAGGTTACACAAGCCTAAAAAGCTGTAGAATAAACTCCACATGAAAGGCACTGAAGGGTGCAAGTTTAATATATGTGGGGGATTTGTGAAATTATATATCTACAGGATATCTATCCATCTATTCTGAGGGTTCTGGCTATGAATTTATTATACTTGGCTGATGAATTTTCTTGGTTCCTTGGAGATGTGTGCATAAAAATCGGATGGCATATGCATGGTCCATGTACTGTCTGATTTTTTTTCTCGCACCGAGTGAGTTGCATTGGCGAATGTGTTAAAATTCTCACATCCACTCGCAACATGCTTAAATTTTTTTTCTCAGTCCGAATAGCGCTGAGAAAAAAATTGCAGTGTCATGCTCGCGCCCAGACTGGTTGGTGCGGGGGAGTGGCCCCACTGGACCACAGACCAAACCTCCCTGGAAGGGGCGTAACTAAGTAGCTTCCTAGGTGTGCTGGAGCCTCTGATGGTGAGGTCAGACTTGTGCAATAGGAAGCTACCAGGTACCACTCCAGGGTGGAGTCTGGTTGTGGCTGCTGATCCCACCGGGGAACGGAACATAGACAAGCAAGCGGGCACGGCTGGCACATAGGCAGGCAGACGGGTACAACAGGAACACTGTCAGGCAGGCAGGCACGGCTGGCTCTCTGGCAGGACTGGTGGACAAGACTGGTACACTGGAAGAACCGGTAGGGACCGGTCTGCAGGCAGGTATGTAGAACGGGTAAGAACCTGTTCAGACACGAGGACCTAGGAATAAGTAGATAAAGACCGCAAGAGCGGATGCAGAGCGAAAGCACAGGAGCTAGAGCCAAGAACAGAAATGCAGGAGGCGGAGCCAAGAGCAGGAGGCAGAGCCAAGTGCAAATCCGCAGGAGGCGGAGCCAAGTGCAAATCCGCAGGAGGCGGAGCCAAGAGCTGGAGGTGGAGCCAAGAGCTGGAGGCGGAGCCAAGTGCAGACAGGCAGGAGGCGGAGCCAAGAGCTGGAGCCAAGTGCAGACAGGCAGGAGGCGGAGCCAAGAGCTGGCGGCGGAGCCAAGTGCAGGAGAAGTAGAACCGCAAAGAGCGGAGCCAGGTAGAACCGCAAGGAGCGGAGCCAGGTAGAACCGCAAGGAGCGGAGCCAGGTAGAACCGCAAGGAGCGGAGCCAGGTAGAACCGCAAGGAGCGGAGCCAGGTAGAACCGCAAGGAGCGGAGCCAGGTAGAACCGCAAGGAGCGGAGCCAGGTAGAACCGCAAGGAGCGGAGCCAGGTAGAACCGCAAGGAGCGGAGCCAGGTAGAACCGCAAAGAGCGGAGAGGAGCTGCGGGAGGGGTCTCTGCAGCAAAGCTGAGCAGAGCCACAAAGAATGTGGAGAGAAGCTGCAGCAAGGGATAACTGCAACAGCAGAAGATAAGCTGAGTAGAAAGGAGCAGAAACGCAGAAGTGAGGAGCAGAGGTAAAGTAACAAAGGTTCAGAGCAGGCAGAGCTGCAAGAGTGCGGAGTGTAAGCAGACTGAGAATACAAGGAATGACAACAGGGAAGGAAGCCAAAGACTAGGAGACAGAGATAAGACTAAGTACAGACAAGGCAATGGAACAAGACACAAGGACAAAGACACTGGGACCAGGATATACTGCCTCCTGGAGGGCGGACAACAAGACCAAGGAAATAACACAGAGAATCCTCCAGAGAGGGAGTAACTCAGAGAAAGGCCAGGCAAACTCAGAAGCAAGACACTAACTGAGCTAACACATTGCACAGGCCCAGACCACTGGGTGGAGCTGAACTAAATACTGGAGGTCTCCTGGCAATTGGTCAGGAACAGATTGGACAGATTAGTGATGTGTCGTTCACGAACGAGCCGACACAAAGAGCCGGCTCCCTGCTGTGAACGATGGGAGCCGGCACACCAGTGAGAGCCACTAAAATTCCTGAATGGCTCTCACTGGGCATAAAATCCCGGACTTCGGGAGGCGTAACTCCGCCCACCTGAGCAAAACCCCGCCCACTCTTCAATTTAATTAGCTACTAAGAAGTGGGCGGAGTTTCTGCGGTATGTGGGCGGAGTTTCGGACGCCTGAACACATAGGCAATAGGGATCCAAAAAGAGCCGATTCGTGAGCCGAAAGAGCCGGCTCTTTTTGGTGAGCGGAGCCATGAGAGCCGGATCACCAAAAAGAGCCGGACTGCCCATCACTAGGACAGATGCACCTGATTCCTATAAGAACCAGAGAGTTCAGGCGCCGCCCCTCTATACACAGAACCATGAAGCATGCAGAGAGCAGAGACACAGAACATGGAGCTGGCAAGAAACAGAAACCACATCATGGCCTGGAGCAGTGGGTAAGATAGTGTGAGAAATGCGAGGCCATGCCGTGATGCCAGCAGAGTTGTTACATGCAGCTTATCAATGCCTCATTGAATAACATTGCTGTTTTTTTCGCATTGCACTTTTCCGATTTATACACTTGTGTGAGCGAGCCCCAAGCATCACTCTCACACTAGCTTATAACATGGCCGAGTGCTCTATGATGTTTTATCGGATAGCAGTCGGCTCACTGTTATACTATGAGGCAGTGTAGATCTGCAGTTTTTTTTCTCATGTCAATTCAGGATCAGAAAACAATAGCAGCATGCTGTGTGTACATCTGATAATAATAAATAATTATTACTAGTTGGCACATGTGAAATCTTCGCACATTGGTTGTCGGGGGCGCAGGCAATTTCAGGAAAATCAAGCTGGTCAAATGTAAATGTATTTAATGAGATGATGAACACAGAGAGGTATGTGTCTCACTGACACCTTCTCATTTAAAGATTTTTCTGTATTTTCATGACTATGAAAATTGTACATTCACACTGAAGGCATCAAAACTATAAATTAACACGTGGAATTATATACCGTATATACTCGAGTATAAGCCGACCCGAGTATAAGCCGACCCCCCCTAATTTTGGCACAGAAAACTGGGAAAACTTATTGACTCGAGTATAAGCCTAGGGTGGAAAATGCAGCAGCTACCGGTGAATTTCAAAAATAAAAATAGATGCTCTATACCGTTCATTATGGCCCCATAGCTGTGCCATATAGTGCTCCGCACCGTTCATAATTGCCCCATAGCTGTGCCATATAGTGCTCTGCACCATTATTGCCCCATAGCTGTGCCATACAGTGCTCTGCACCATTATTGCCCCATAGCTGTGCCATACAGTGCTCTGCACCATTATTGCCCCATAGCTGTGCCATACAGTGCTCTGCACCATTATTGCCCCATAGCTGTGCCATACAGTGCTCTGCACCATTATTGCCCCATAGCTGTGCCATACAGTGCTCTGCACCATTATTGCCCCATAGCTGTGCCATACAGTGCTCTGCACCATTATTGCCCCATAGCTGTGCCATATAGTGCTCTGCACCGTCCATTATTGCCCCATAGCTCCGTCCATTATTGCCCCATAGCTGTGCCATACAGTGTTCTGCACCATTATTGCCCCATAGCTGTGCCATATAGTGCTCTGCACCATTATTGCCCCATAGCTGTGCCATATAGTGCTCTGCACCATTATTGCCCCATAGCTGTGCCATATAGTGCTCTGCACCATTATTGCCCCATAGCTGTGCCATATAGTGCTCTGCACCGTCCATTATTGCCCCATAGCTGTGCCATACAGTGCTCTGCACCATTATTGCCCCATAGCTGTGCCATATAGTGCTCTGCACCGTCCATTATTGCCCCATAGCTGTGCTGCTGCTGCTGCAATAAAAATAATAAAACACATACTCACCTCTCTTGCTTGCAGCTCCTCAGCGTCCCGTCCCGGCGTCTCTCTGCACTGACTGATCAGGCGGAGGGCGGCGCGCACACTATATGCGTCATCGCGCCCTCTGACCTGCACAGTCAGTGAGGAGAGACACCGGGAAGATGGAGACAGCGCCCGGCGTGTGGAACGCGGACAGGTGAATATGTAATACTTACTGTCATGATCTCCATGGCCAGAGAACTAGCATAAGCCTCTATAGGAACAAGCTCTTGGAAGATGTAACTATACTGACCATGAACTAAACCTACCGCATCATCTAGAAGTAGCCAGGTAGCATGTCCTACTTTTTATCCCTATATGCCCAGCGCCGGCCAGAGAACTAAATAATGCTAGCAGAGGGAAATATAAGACCTGACTCACCTCTAGAGAAATGCCCAAAAAAAAAGGAGACAGAAGCCCCCCACATATATTGGCGGTGATATGAGATGAAACAACAAACGCAGCAGGAAAATAGTTTTAGCAAATTTGAGGTCCGCTTTCTAGATAGCAGAAGACAGAAAGCATACTTTCATGGTCAGTAGAAAACCCTAACAAAACACATCCAGAAATTACTTTAGGACTCTGGCATTAACTCATAATACCAGAGTGGCAATTCCTGATCAACAAGAGCTTTCCAGACACAGTAACGAAACTGCAGCTGTGAACTGGAACCAAAATACAAAAACAAAACATGGACGAATGTCCAACTTATCTAGTAGATGTCTGGGAGCAGGAACAAGCACAGAGAGGCTTCTGATAACATTGTTGACCGGCAAGCATCTAACAGAGAAGCCAGGTTATATAGCGACACCCAGATCTAATCAGAACAGGTGAACAGGGAAGATGATGTCACAAGTTCAATTCCACCAGTAGCCACCGGGGGAGCCCAGAATCCAAATTCACAACAGTACCCCCCCCTCAAGGAGGGGGCACCGAACCCTCACCAGAACCACCAGGGCGATCAGGATGGGCCCTATGAAAGGCACGAACCAGATCAGAGGCATGAACATCAGATGCAGTGACCCAAGAATTATCCTCCTGGCCATATCCCTTCCACTTGACCAGATACTGGAGTCTCCGTCTGGAAACACGGGAGTCTAGGATTTTTTCCACAACGTACTCCAACTCACCCTCAACCAACACCGGAGCAGGAGGCTCAACGGAAGGCACAACCGGTGCCTCATACCTGCGCAATAACGACCGATGAAAAACGTTATGAATAGAAAAGGATGCAGGGAGGTCCAAACGGAAGGAAACAGGGTTAAGGATCTCCAATATTTTATACGGACCGATGAACCGAGGCTTAAACTTAGGAGATGAGACCCTCATAGGGACAAAACGAGAAGACAACCACACCAAATCTCCAACACAAAGCCGAGGACCAACACGACGGTGACGGTTGGCAAAAAGCTGAGTCTTCTCCTGGGACAACTTTAAATTGTCCATCACCTGCCCCCAGATATGATGCAATCTCTCCACCACCGCATCCACTCCAGGACAATCCGAGGATTCCATCTGACCGGAGGAAAATCGAGGATGGAACCCCGAATTACAGAAAAACGGGGAAACCAAGGTGGCAGAGCTGGCCCGATTATTGAGGGCGAACTCCGCCAATGGCAAAAAAGCAACCCAATCATCCTGGTCAGCAGACACAAAACACCTCAGATATGTCTCCAGGGTCTGATTAGTCCGCTCGGTCTGGCCATTAGTCTGAGGGTGAAAAGCAGACGAAAAAGACAAATCTATGCCCATCCTAGCACAAAATGCCCGCCAAAATCTAGACACAAATTGGGTTCCTCTGTCAGAAACGATATTCTCAGGAATACCATGCAAACGAACAACATTTTGAAAAAACAGGGGCACCAACTCGGAAGAAGAAGGCAATTTGGGCAGGGGAACCAAATGAACCATCTTAGAAAAACGGTCACACACCACCCAGATGACAGACATCTTCTGAGAAACAGGCAGATCTGAAATAAAATCCATCGAGATGTGTGTCCAAGGCCTCTTAGGAATAGGCAAGGGCAACAATAATCCACTAGCCCGAGAACAACAAGGCTTGGCCCGAGCACAAACGTCACAAGACTGCACAAAGCCTCGCACATCTCGTGACAGGGAAGGCCACCAGAAGGATCTTGCCACCAAATCCCTGGTACCAAAAATTCCAGGATGACCTGCCAACGCAGAAGAATGCACCTCAGAGATGACTTTACTGGTCCAATCATCAGGAACAAACAGCCTATCAGGCGGACAACGATCCGGTCTATCCGCCTGAAACTCCTGCAAGGCCCGCCGCAGGTCTGGAGAAACGGCTGACAAGATAACTCCCTCCTTAAGAATACCTGTGGGGTCAGAGTTGCCAGGTGAATCAGGCTCAAAACTCCTAGAAAGGGCATCCGCCTTAACATTCTTAGAACCTGGTAGGTACGATACCACAAAATTAAACCGAGAAAAAAATAATGACCAGCGCGCCTGTCTAGGATTCAGGCGCCTGGCGGTCTCAAGATAAATCAAATTTTTGTGGTCAGTCAATACCACCACCTGATGTCTGGCCCCCTCGAGCCAATGGCGCCACTCCTCAAACGCCCACTTCATGGCCAAAAGCTCCCGATTCCCAACATCATAATTCCGCTCAGCGGGCGAAAATTTACGGGAAAAGAAGGCACAAGGCCTCATCACGGCGCAGTCAGAACTTTTCTGCGACAACACTGCCCCAGCTCCGATCTCAGAAGCGTCGACCTCAACCTGAAAAGGAAGAGTCACATCAGGCTGACGCAACACAGGGGCAGAAGAAAAACAGCGCTTAAGCTCCTGAAAGGCCTCCACAGCATCAGGGGACCAATTAGCAACATCAGCACCCTGTCTAGTCAAATCGGTCAATGGCTTAACGACATCCGAAAAACCAGAAATAAATCGACGATAAAAGTTGGCAAAGCCCAAAAATTTCTGAAGACTTTTAAGAGAAGAGGGCTGCGTCCAATCACAAATAGCTTGAACCTTGACAGGATCCATCTCAATGGAAGAGGGAGAAAAAATATATCCCAAAAAGGAAATTCTCTGAACCCCAAAAACGCACTTAGAACCCTTGACACACAGAGAATTAGACCGCAAAACCTGAAAAACCCTCTTAACTTGCCGGACATGAGAGTCCCAGTCATCCGAAAAAATCAGAATATCATCCAGATACACTATCATAAATTTATCCAAAAAATCGCGGAAAATATCATGCATAAAGGACTGGAAGACTGAAGGGGCATTAGAAAGACCAAAAGGCATCACCAAATACTCAAAGTGGCCCTCGGGCGTATTAAATGCGGTTTTCCACTCATCCCCCTGCCTGATCCGCACCAAATTATACGCCCCACGGAGATCAATCTTAGAGAACCACTTGGCCCCCTTTATGCGAGCAAACAAATCAGTCAGCAACGGCAATGGGTATTGATATTTAACCGTGATTTTATTCAAAAGCCGATAATCAATACATGGTCTCAAAGAGCCGTCTTTTTTTGACACAAAGAAAAAACCGGCTCCTAAGGGAGATGACGATGGACGAATATGTCCCTTTTCCAAGGACTCCTTTATATATTCTCGCATAGCAGTATGTTCAGGCACAGACAGATTAAATAAACGACCCTTTGGGTATTTACTACCCGGAATTAAATCTATAGCACAATCGCACTCACGGTGCGGAGGTAGTGAACCAAGCTTGGGTTCTTCAAAGACGTCACGATAGTCAGACAGGAACTCAGGGATTTCAGAGGGGATAGATGATGAAATGGACACCAAAGGTACGTCCCCATGAGTCCCCTTACATCCCCAGCTCAACACAGACATAGCTCTCCAGTCAAGGACTGGGTTGTGAGACTGCAGCCATGGCAATCCCAGCACCAAATCCTCATGTAGATTATACAGCACTAGAAAACGAATAGTCTCCTGGTGATCCGGATTAATACACATAGTCACTTGTGTCCAGTATTGTGGTTTATTATTAGCCAATGGGGTGGAGTCAATCCCCTTCAGAGGAATAAGAGTTTCCAAAGGCTCTAAATCATACCCACAACGATTGGCAAAGGACCAATCCATAAGACTCAAAGCGGCGCCAGAGTCGATATAGGCGTCAGTAGTAATAGATGACAAAGAGCAAATCAGGGTCACAGACAAAATAAATTTAGACTGTAAAGTGCCAATGGAAACAGATTTATCAAGCTTTTTAGTACGTTTAGAGCATGCTGATATAACATGAGTAGAATCCCCACAATAGAAACACAACCCATTTTTCCGTCTAAAATTCTGCCGCTCGCTTCTGGACAGAATTCTATCACACTGCATGCTTTCTGGCGTCTTCTCAGTGGACACCGCCAGATGGTGCACTGGTTTGCGCTCCCGCAGACGCCTATCGATCTGAATGGCCATTGTCATGGACTCATTCAGACCCGCAGGCACAGGGAACCCCACCATAACATCCTTAATGGCATCAGAGAGACCCTCTCTGAAAGTAGCCGCCAAGGCACACTCATTCCACTGAGTAAGCACAGACCATTTACGGAATCTTTGGCAGTAAATTTCAGCTTCATCTTGCCCCTGCGATAGGGACATCAAAGTTTTTTCTGCCTGAAGTTCCAAATGAGGTTCCTCATACAGCAAGCCCAAGGCCAAAAAAAACGCATCCACATTGCGCAACGCAGGATCCCCTGGTGCCAATGCAAAAGCCCAGTCTTGAGGGTCGCCGCGGAGCAAGGAAATCACAATCCCAACCTGCTGTGCAGGGTCTCCAGCAGAACGAGATTTCAGGGACAAAAATAGCTTACAATTATTTCTAAAATTCTGAAAGCTAGATCTATTCCCTGAGAAGAATTCCGGCAAAGGAATTCTCGGCTCAGATACCGGAGCATGAATAATAAAATCTTGCAAATTTTGTACTTTCGTGGTGAGATTATTCAAACCTGCAGTTACACTCTGAAGATCCATTATTAACAGGTGAACACAAAGCCATTCAAAGATTATAAGGAGAGAGAAAAAAAAGAAAGACTGCAGCATAGACAGACTGGCAAGTGATCCAATTAAGAGCACAGAAAAAAAAAAAAAAAAAAAAAAAAAACTCTCAGCAGACTTCTTATTTCTCTCCTTTCTCAGCCAAGGATTTTAACCCTTTAGTGGGCCGGTCAAACTGTCATGATCTCCATGGCCAGAGAACTAGCATAAGCCTCTATAGGAACAAGCTCTTGGAAGATGTAACTATACTGACCATGAACTAAACCTACCGCATCATCTAGAAGTAGCCAGGTAGCATGTCCTACTTTTTATCCCTATATGCCCAGCGCCGGCCAGAGAACTAAATAATGCTAGCAGAGGGAAATATAAGACCTGACTCACCTCTAGAGAAATGCCCAAAAAAAAAGGAGACAGAAGCCCCCCACATATATTGGCGGTGATATGAGATGAAACAACAAACGCAGCAGGAAAATAGTTTTAGCAAATTTGAGGTCCGCTTTCTAGATAGCAGAAGACAGAAAGCATACTTTCATGGTCAGTAGAAAACCCTAACAAAACACATCCAGAAATTACTTTAGGACTCTGGCATTAACTCATAATACCAGAGTGGCAATTCCTGATCAACAAGAGCTTTCCAGACACAGTAACGAAACTGCAGCTGTGAACTGGAACCAAAATACAAAAACAAAACATGGACGAATGTCCAACTTATCTAGTAGATGTCTGGGAGCAGGAACAAGCACAGAGAGGCTTCTGATAACATTGTTGACCGGCAAGCATCTAACAGAGAAGCCAGGTTATATAGCGACACCCAGATCTAATCAGAACAGGTGAACAGGGAAGATGATGTCACAAGTTCAATTCCACCAGTAGCCACCGGGGGAGCCCAGAATCCAAATTCACAACAACTTACCTGCTCCCGGCGTCCCGCTCCTTCCCCCGGACAGCTAGTCTTCGGTGCCGCAGCCTCTTCCTCTGTCAGCGGTCACCGGCACCGCTGATTAGAGAAATGAATTATGCGGCTCCACCCCTATGGGAGGTGGAGCAGCCTATTCATTTCTCTAATGAGCGGTCCCACGTGACCGCTGAACAGGGGAAGAGCTGTGGCACCCGGAGACCGTGGGACGGGCAGGGGGAGCGTCAGGATCGCCGAGACTAGGTAAGTATGCCTCAGCGCCCTCTCCCCCTCACCCGCCGACCGTGACTCGAGTATAAGCCGAGGGGGCACTTTCAGCCCAAAAATTTGGGCTGAAAATCTCAGCTTATACTCGAGTATATACGGTACTTAATTTCAGTTGTTTCACACTTTTTTGTTATGTCCTATATTCTAGGTTCTTCAAAGTAGCCACCTTTTACTTTGAGGACTGCTTTGCACACTCTTGGCATTCTCTTGCTGAGCTTCAAGAGGTAGTGACTGGGAATGGTCTTCCAACAATCTTGAAGGAGTTCCCAGAGATGCTTAGCACTTGTTGGCCCTTTTGCCTTCACTCTGCGGTCCAGCTCACCCCAAACCATCTCGATTGGGTTCAGGTCTGATGATTGTGGAGGCCAGGTCATCACTCTTCTTCTTGGTCAAATAGCCCTTACACAGCCTGGAGGTGTGTTTGGGGTCATTGTCCTGTTGAAAAATAAATGATGGTCCAAGAAACGCAAACTGGATGGAATAGCATGCCGCTGCAAGATACTGTGGTAGCCATGCTGGTTCAGTATGCCTTCAATTTTGAATAAGTCCCCAACAGTGTCACCAGCAAAGCACCTCCACACCATCACACCTCCTCCTCCATGCTTCACGGTGGGAACCAGGCATGTAGAGTCCATCCATTCACCTTTTCTGCATCGCACAAAGACACAGTGGTTGGAACCAAAGATCTCAAATTTGGACTCATCAGACCAAAGCACAGATTTCCACTGGTCTAATGTCCATTCCTTGTGTTCTTTAGCCCAAATAAGTCTCTTCTGCTTGTTGCTTGTCCTTAGCAGTGGTTTTCTAGCAGCTATTTTACCATGAAGGCCTGCTGCACAAACTCTCCTCTTAACAGTTGTTGTAGAGATCTGTTTGCTGCTAGAACTCTGTGTGGCCTGGTCTCTAATCTGAGCTGCTGTTAACCTGCAATTTCTGAGGCTGGTGACTTGGATAAACTTATCCTCAGAAGCAGAGGTGACTCATGGTCTTCCTTTCCTGGGGCGGTCCTCATGTGAGCCAGTTTCTTTGTAGCGCTTGATGGTTTTTGCCACTGCACTTGGGGACACTTTCAAAGTTTTCCCAATTTTTCCGACTGACTGACCTTCATTTCTTAAAGTAATGATGGCCACTCGTTTTTCTTTACTTAGCTGCTTTTTTCTTGCCATAATACAAATTCTAACAGTCTATTCAGTAGGACTATCAGCTGTGTATCCACCAGACTTCTGCCCAACACAACTGATGGTCCCAACCCCATTTATAAGGCAAGAAATCCCACTTATTAAACCTGAGAGGGCACACATGTGAAGTGAAAACCATTCCGGGTGACTACCTCTTGAAGCTCATCAAGAGATTGCCAAGAGTGTGCAAAGCAGTCACCAAAGCAAAAGGTGGCTACTTTGAAGAACCTAGAATACAATACATAATTTCAGTTGTTTCACACTTTTTTGTTAAGTATATAATTCCACATGTATTAATTCATAGTTTTGATACCTTCAGTGTGAACGTACAATTTTCATAGTCATGAAAATACAGAAAAATCTTTAAGTGAGAAGGTATTTCCAAACTTTTGGTCTGCACTGTATACTAGATGGTGGCCCGATTCTAATGCATCGGGTATTCTAGAATCTGTATGTAGTTTATTTATGAAGTTTTCAGAATAATGCAATTTACACACAGGATTCGGCCGGCCGTGACCAATTAGCGAATTGCCACGTAGTATATTGCCCAGCCATGTAGTATATTGCCCAGCCACGTAGTATATAGCACAGACACATAGTATATAGCACAGCCACATAATATATTGCACAGCCATGTAAAATACTGCACAGCCATGTAGTATATAGCACAGCCACGTAGTATATAGCACAGAGACGTAGCATATAACACTGCCCTTGCAGTATATAACACAGGCCACGTAGTATATAGCACAGCGATGTAGTATATTGCCCAGCCACGTAATATATACCACAGCCACATAGTATATAGCACAGCCACGTAATATATTGCACAGCCACGTAGTATATAGCAGAGACGTAGTATGTAACACAGCCCATGCAGTATATAACACAGGCCACGTAGTATATAGCACAGCAATGTAGTATATAGCACAGACATGTAGTATATAGCATAGCCACGTAGTATATAGCACAGAGACGTAGTATATAACACTGCCCATGCAGTATATAACACAGGCCACGTAGTATATAGCACAGCGATGTAGTATATAGCACAGACACGTAGTATATTGCCCAGACACGTAATATATTGCACAGCCACTTAGTATATAGCACAGCCACGTAGTATATAGCACAGAGACATAGTATATAACACTGCCCATGCAGTATATAACACAGGCCACGTAGTATAGAGCACAGCGATGTAGTATATTGCCCAGCCACGTAATATATACCACAACCACGTAGTATATAGCACAGCCCACATAGTATATAGCACAGAGATGTATATAGCACAGCCCATGCAGTATATAGCAATTTGGGCACCATATCCCGGTGTAAAAAAGAATTAAAAAATAGTTATACTCACCCTCCGTTGGCCCCCCCGGATCCAGCCGAGGCATTTACCGATGCTCCTCGTGACATTCCGGTCTCAAGAGTGCATTGCGGTCTCGCGAGATGATGACGTAGCGATTTCGCGAGACCGCTACGTCATCATCTCGCAAGACCGCAATGCATGGACCGGTCACCGGAGCGTCGCGAGGAGCGGGAAAGGCCTCGGCTGGATGCGTGGGGCCAACGGAGGGTGAGTATATAATGATTTTTTATTTTTTTTATTATTTTTAACATTAGATCTTTTTACTATTGATGCTGCATAGGCAGTGTAACGGGGTCTACCAAGCTGGGGTACCTCTTTCAGTACCACCCCGTGTTTCAAGAGGTCCACTTTGCTCTGGCTGGAGTCTGAATGAAGGACGCTGGCTGGAATTCCTTGATTACATGAGAGCATATAAAAGCTGACTGCTTCTCCACGTATTTCCAGTCTCACAACACTTTATTCACAGAACACAGAATATATCACACAGATACAGAGGGCAGGCCCATTGAAACGCAGGCCAGACATACATTACAATAGCCGCAGGGGGCCGGAGCCTGCCAATATTTACTGTGGGAATTACAAAGGTGGGGGAGGTCAGAAGGGGGATATCTTGTCCCCTCTGCCCAGGGGCGCAGCCTGTGGGCTGATGCATTAGGGACATATATCTCACATGGAACCTATTATATATATAAATAACTGCATAACATATTCTGGGTGCTGGGGGGTTCTGTAACACGGCTCCCCCTTTCAACGACGCGATCGGCATACACAGTCTGATCCTTAACGGATCGGTTTGGGGATGACTGAAGTTTATGGGGTTGGTACAAGTTCCGTTTGTTGACTTAGTCCATCGGCGTTACCGTTTTGTTTGCCGGGTCTGTAGTGGATGGTGAAGTCCAGAGGTTGTAGGGCTAACCTCCACCGCAGTAATCTGGCGTTGTCTCCGGAGACCCGATTAAGCCAGACTAGAGGATTATGGTCCGTTAGGAGGGAAAACTGTTGTCCATACAAATATGGTTGTAACTTTTTGAGTGCCCATACTACCGCAAGGCACTCCTTCTCGATGGCCGCATAACTTACTTCACGGGGCAGTAGTTTCCGACTTAGGTAAGCTACCGGGTGTTCTTGGCCGTCCGGCCCAACTTAGCTCAGTACTGCCCCCAACCCAAACATAGAAGCGTCTGTGTGAACAAGGAAACGTTTAGTTGGATCGGGTGCGGCCAATACAGGGGTATTGGTGAGGGCGTCCTTTAGCTGGCGGAAGGCTTCCTCACACTCTGGGGTCCAGGTTACCTGGTGGGGTTGGTTCTTATGGGTCAGATCAGTGAGGGGCTTGGCTACGCTGCTGTAATTGGGGACGAATTTCCTATAATACCCCGCTGTCCCTAGAAACGCCATGACCTGGGTTTTAGTGCATGGGGTGGGCCATTTGGCTATGGCCTCAATCTTGGCTGATTCTGGTCGCTGTTTCCCACTTCCCACCCAATGTCCTAAATACTGAACCTCCGCTTTGCCCACGTGACACTTGTTTGGGTTCAGGGTGATTCCGGCCTTGTGGATCCTGTCTAATACTGTCTCTAGGTGATTTAGATGCTCTTCCCATGTCGCGCTGTAGATGGCGATGTCATCCAGGTAGGCACACGCATAGTCCTGGAGACCATCCAGAAGCCGGTCAGCCAGCCTCTGGAAGGTCGCAGGGGCATTCTTCATCCCGAATGGCATAACTCGAAACTGGAATAAGCCGAACGGGGTGACAAATGCAGACTTGGGAATAGCGTCAGGACTAAGGGGAATCTGCCAGTAGCCTTTGCATAGATCGATAGTGGTCAAATACTTTGCCCCCGCCAGCCAATCCAACAGCTTATCCACGCGCGGCATGGGATACGCATCCGTCACCGTTTTCTCATTGAGCTTACGATAGTCTACACAAAACCGTGTAGTCCCCTCCTTCTTGGGCACTAACACTACGGGGGATGCCCAGGGACTATCTGATTCTTCAATGACCCCTAAACGCAACATCTCTCGTATCTCTTGTCGCATCCCTTCTCGTACAGACTCAGGGACACGGAAGGGGGGTTTTCTCAGTGGGGTCTGATCCTGGGTCTCAACCTTGAGTTGTGCCAGGCGGGTGTACCCTGGTCTCCCTGAAAACATCCTCTGTCGCTGCCTCAACAACGCCTCTGCCTGCTGTCTCTCCCGGGAACCTAGGTCTTCACCCCAGTGTACCTGGTCCCATGTTTTAGACTGAGTCCTCTCCCCTAAGACATCAGGCAAGGGGAGTCCGGCTAAATCCTCTGCTTCAGGTGCACAGATGGCCACTACCTCTTCAGGGCGCTCCTGGTAGAGCTTCAGCATGTTCACGTGGAACATGCGGATAACCCTTGGGTCGTCACAATCGGCGACATTATAGGTGGTGTCGGCTATTTTCCCCACTACCTGGTAGGGCCCCTTCCATGCAGCTTGGAACTTGTTCTGCCTAGTGGGTTCTAACACCAGGACCTTCTGTCCTATCTCAAAGGTGCGTTCTCTGGCCCTCCGATTGTACCATACGCGCTGGCGCCGTTGGGCCACCTGCAGGTTCCCACGTACAGCCTGGGTCAGCTCCTGTAGGCGGTCCCGGAATTCCAGCACATAGGGTACAATAGGTACCCCTTCTATGGTGCCCTCCCCTTCCCAGTGTTCTAGCACTAAGTCTAGGGGTCCCCTTACCCATCTCCCGTATACCAGTTCGAACGGGGAGAACCCCGTGGATTCTTGGGGCACCTCCCGATAGGCAAACAGGAGGTGAGGCAAGAATTTCTCCCAGTCCCTGTAGGTCCTGGTAAAAGTCCCAATGAGTTGTTCTAACGTCCCGTTAAAGCGTTCACACAACCCATTGGTTTGCGGGTGGTACGGGGCGCTTCTAATGGACTTTGCGCCTTCCACAGTTGGTTGGTCACCTCTGCTGTAAACTGGGTACCCTGGTCCGAGATAATCTCCCGGGGAAATCCAACCCATGAGAAAACCTGGAGCAGGGCAGCTGCCACCGTCTCTGCCAGTATGTTAGGTAAAGCAACTGCCTCTGGATACCGTGTGGCATAATCTACCACTGTCAATATATACCTTTTCCCTGACGGACTGGGTTTGGCTAACGGCCCTATCAGATCGACCGCTACTCGGCTAAATGGTTCCTCCACAATGGGGAGGGGGCGTAATTTGGCCTTGCATCGATCTCCCCTCTTGCCAATGCGCTGGCAACTGTCACAGGTCTGGCAGTACTGACGAACATCATAGGTTACCCCCGGCCAAAAGAAGTTTTGTGTCAGACGATGCCTGGTGCGACTGACGCCGAAGTGCCCGGCCAAGGGTATGTCATGAGAGATTCGCAGTAACTCCTGCCTATACTTCTTGGGAACTACCAGCTGTCGTGTTATAGTGGGGCTCGTCCCTGTGTGGTGCTGCTCTGTGATCCGGTAGAGGAGTCCCTGCTTCCATATAAACTGTTCCCCTTCCAGTACCCCTCTCCCCTCCTGTGCCTTCCCACGATATCCCTCCAATGAAGGATCCTCAAGTAACTCCCTCTTAAATTCATCTGGGGTGGCCCAAGAAATGTGTCTGGCTATGGGAATACATGTAGGGCTGGGATGTCTTACCTGGGCCTCCTCTGTGTGTGATTCCGCCTCCGCAGCTCGAGCTTGTTTCCGGGTGGTCACAGGATATGTCTCAGCCAGAGGGGCAACTGAGAAGGCAGACAACATGGGCCCCAAGTCATTTCCCAGCAAGACGTCTGCAGGCTAATCCTCCATCAAACCGACCTCAACAAGGCCATCCCCGACTCCCCAGTTCAGGTGAATCCTGGCAGTGGGCAGTCGATGTATGGCTCCCCCTGCTACACGGACTGACACTGTCCGGTCCATCTTCTCTTGGTCCCGGACGAGATGAGGCTTCACAAGGGTCAAAGTTGCTCCGGAATCTCTTAGTCCCTGCATGCGTTTCCCATTAATCCACACGACCTGTCCATGCTGTTGTCGATTATCTGCCTGGGCTGCCTGCACGGGGTCTACTTCATGCAGCACTTCCTCCATTTCTTCCACCCCTTGGTTAGTTGTTGCCCCCAATGCCCGGTCAGCTTCGCCTTGGTAGCAGTGTACAGCGGCCCGGCTGAAGGTAGCTGTTCCTGCCTTTGGCCACTGGGTATGCTGAGTCCGGTTGGGACATTGTCTTTGCATGTGGCCCAGCTGACGGCAGGTGTGGCATTGCGCCCCAGGGGAACTGTGGTAGGCCAGGTTTCTAGCTGGTCCCCCTACAATCTTCGGTGGTTTGGGGCCCTCCAGGTCCATGGGCGGACCCTTAGTGACCATCTTTGATCCAGACAACTGAGGCCTCCTGGCATCATGATGTTCATCGGCCAGACGAGCGGCTTCCTCATGAGTCATTGGCCGCCTGTTCCAAAGCCATTCCTGTGTCTCGGGGGTTAGTCCATTAAAGAATCGTTCTAACAAGAAGAGCTGGAGGACATCCTCCTTAGTGGTTGCTTGGCTCCCTTGTACCCACTGTAGCAGTGACCGCCGTAATTTACAGGCCCATTCAGCATGGGTATCGGTTACACATTTTGTAAGTCCGCGGAACTTTTGGCGGTATGCCTCTGGTGTCAGTGTATCCCGGGCCAAGATCACTTCTTTGTTCCGCTCATAGTCCATACAGTCCTCATCAGGTACCGTGTGATAGGCGTCCGCTGCCCAGCCGGTCAGCTTGCTGGCCAGAATCTGAACTCGTTCCTCCGGCTTCACTTGATGAAGGGCACACTGCCGCTCAAACTCCTGCAGAAAGCCATCAATGTCTTCCTCTGCCTCCCCCAACTGTCGGAAGGCATTATACTGGATCTTTTTGTGGCTTACTGTTGAAGGTACCTGGTCGGAGGCCAGAGCTCCCCCTGCTCGCTGACTTTCCTCTCTCCGCTCTGCCATCTCCATCTTGGCCAGCTCCACTTTGGTCCGCTCTGCCATCTCCATCTTGGTTAGCTCTATTCTGGTCCGCTCAGCCATTTTTTCCTTCAGATCAGTACGCACATCAGCCATCACCTCTAGTATGATCTCTACTGCAGGGTTTGGGCCATAGAATGCCAGTCTGTTCTTTACCTCCCTCTGGAATTCAGTCTCCTCCACGTTCACATTGGGGGGCGCTGCACCGTCGTGTTCCATGATGGCTGCTATCAAATCCGCTTTTGTTTTGTTGCTGGCGATTAACCCTCGGCTTCCACCAGATCTTTTAATGTAGTCCTCTTTAACTTCTGGTAGTTGTTTTCCATTCATTCCATTCCTCCTGTAGAAGGGGTATCAGATCCCGCTGTCTGCCACCAGTGTAACGGGGTCTACCAAGCTGGGGTACCTCTTTCAGTACCACCCCGTGTTTCAAGAGGTCCACTTTGCTCTGGCTGGAGTCTGAATGAAGGACGCTGGCTGGAATTCCTTGATTACATGAGAGCATATAAAAGCTGACTGCTTCTCCACGTATTTCCAGTCTCACAACACTTTATTCACAGAACACAGAATATATCACACAGATACAGAGGGCAGGCCCATTGAAACGCAGGCCAGACATACATTACAATAGCCGCAGGGGGCCGGAGCCTGCCAATATTTACTGTGGGAATTACAAAGGTGGGGGAGGTCAGAAGGGGGATATCTTGTCCCCTCTGCCCAGGGGCGCAGCCTGTGGGCTGATGCATTAGGGACATATATCTCACATGGAACCTATTATATATATAAATAACTGCATAACATATTCTGGGTGCGGGGGGGTTCTGTAACAGGCAGCATCAATTGTAAAAAGTTGGTCACATAGGGTTAACAGCAGCGTTAACGGAGTGTGTTACACCGTGGCATAACGCGGTCCATTAACCAGGGCCGTATTTGCCACTAGGCACTTGAGGGCACGGGCCTAGGGTGGGACAATGCGTGGGAGGGGGGCACCTGAGCAAGGTTGTTTTTTTTTTTTTTTAGTCGTGGGTTACCTCCCGACCGACCGCCCCCCCGGACCGCCCGCCCGCTTGCCTGCCTCCCACCCACCCTCCTTGAAGACGATACTCACCCTGCTCCAGCGATGCCTGGTCTCAGCGTCTGCTGCTCGTCCTGAGTGAGCGGTCACATGGTACCGCTCATTAAGGTCATGAACAGGGCCGTATTTGCCACTAGGCCTTGAGGGCACGTGCCTAGGGCGGGACAATGCGGGGGGGGTGGCACCTGAGCAAGGGGAATATAAGCCATGCATACAGGGGGGAATATGAGCCATGCATACAGGGGGAGAATATGAGCCATGCATACGGGGGGGGGAATATGAGCCATGCATACAGGGGGGGAATATGAGCCATGTATACGGGGGGGGGGAATATGAGCCATGCATACAGGGGGAATATGAGCCATGCATACAGGGGGGGGATATGAGCCATGCATACAGAAGGGGGGGAATATGAGCCATGCATACAGGGGGGAATATGAGCCATGCATACAGGGGGGAATATGAGCCATGCATACAGGGGGGAGGGGGACTATGAGCCATGCATACAGGGGAGGGAATATGAGCCATGCATACAGGGGGGAGAATATGAGCCATGCATACAGGGGGGGAATATGAGCCATGTATACAAGGGGGGAATATGAGCCATGCATACGGGGGGGAATATGAACCATGCATACAGGGGGGGAATATGAGCCATGCATACAGGGGGGGGAATATGAGCCATACATACCGGGGAGGAATATGAGCCATTCATACAGGGGGGAATATAAGCCATGCATACAGGGGGGGAATATGAGCCATGCATACAGGGGGGAAATATGAGCCATGCATACAGGAGGGGGGGATATGAGTCATGCATATGGGATGGGAGGGAGATGAGCCATGCATACAGGAGGGGGTATCATTATACAGTATGGAGCATCATGTGTGGCCATTATACAGTATTGAGCATCATTTGGGATCATTATACAGTATGGAGAACTGTGTGGCCATTATACAGTATGGAGCATCATGTGTGGCCATTATACAGTATTGAGCATCATGTGGGATCATTATACAGTGTGGAAAACTGTGTGTGGCTATTATACAGTATTGATCATCATGTGTGGCCGTTATACAGTATGGAGCATCATGTGTGGCCGTTATACAGTATGGAGCACCATGTGTGGCTGTTATGCAGTATGAAGCATCATGTTTGGCCATTATACAGTATTGAGCATCATGTGGGGCCATTATACAGTATAGAGCACTGTGTGGCCATATTTTTTTGTTTATAATTATTGTATATGAATCAGCGTGATCAGCAGTGCTAAATGGCTGTGGTTGGGATGTGGATATGGGTGTGACTATTTGTGAAATGCGTGTGGTCAGAGGCATGGCCTAAAATTTGCCGCAGCGCACTACGCGCGCCGCAAACTTTATACCTCCTTCCCTTCATCAAAAGTTGGGGGTATGGTACCACATTTACCGCAAGTGCCATGCATGCAGGGGGGAATATGAGCCATGCATACGGGGGGGATATGAGCCATGCATACAGGAGGGGGGTTGAGAGATAAGCCATGCATACAGGGGGGAATATGAGCGATGCATACAGGAATGAATATGAGCCATGCATACAGGGGGGGAATATTAGCCATGCATAAAGAAGGGGAATATGAGCCATGCATACAGGGGGGGAATATGAGCCATGCATACAAGGGGGGGAATATGAGCCATGCATACAGGGGGGGAATATGAGCCATGCATACAGGGGGGGAATATGAGCCATGCATACAGGGGGGGGAATATGAGCCATGCATACAAGGGGGGGAATATGAGCCATGCATACAGGGGGGGAATATGAGCCATGCATACAGGGGGGGAATATGAGCCATGCATACAGGGGGGGGAATATGAGCCATGCATACAGGGGGGGGAATATGAGCCATGCATTCGGGGGGGGGAATATGAACCATGCATACAGGGGGGAATATGAGCCATGCATACAGGGGGGGGGGGATATGAGCCATGCATACAGGGGGGGAATATGAGCCATACATACAGGGGGGAATATGAGCCATGCATACAGGGGGGAATATAAGCCATGCATACAGGGGGATGTGAGCCATGCATACAGGGGGGGGGGAATATGAGCCATGCATACAGGGGGGAATATGAGCCATGCATACGGGAGGGGAATATGAGCCATGTATACAGGGGGGAATATGAGCCATGCATACAGGGGGGGAATATGAGCCATGCATACAGGGGGGAATATGAGCCATGCATACAGGGGGAATATGAGCCATGCATACAGGGGGGAATATGAGCCATGCATACAAGAGGGGAATATGAGCCATGCATACAGGGGGGGAATATGAGCCATGCATACAGGGGGGAATATGAGCCATGCATACAGGAGGGGGGATATGAGCCATGCATATGGGATGGGAGGGAGATGAGCCATGCATACAGGAGGGGGGTCATTATACAATATGGAGCATCATGTGTGGCCATTATACAGTATTGAGCATCATGTGGGATCATTATACAGTATGGAGAACCGTGTGGCCATTGTACAGTATGGAGCATCATGTGTGGCCATTATACAGTATTGAGCATCATGTGGTATCATTATACATTATGGAGAACTGAGTGCGGCCATTATACAGTATGGAGCATCATGTGTGGCCATTATACAGTATTGAGCATCATGTGTGGCCATTATACAGTATGGAGCACTCTGTGTGGCCATATTTTTTTGTTTATAATTATTGTATATGAAACAGCGTGATCAGCAGTGCTAAATGGCTGTGATTGGGATGTGGATATGGGTGTGACTAGTTGTGAAATGGGTGTGGTCAGAGGCGTGGCCTAAAATTTGCCGCGGCACACTACGCACGCCGCAAACTTTATACCTCCTTCCCTTCATCAAAAGTTGGGGGGTATGGTACCGCATTTGCCAGATCACGGCAAGTGCCGTAAATCCCATAGGGAATGAATGAGGCCGAACGCAGTGTTGCTATAAGTGATCCATTACGCGGCAGATGCAGAAAAACTGCCGGATCTGCTGCAAAACGCTACTTTCACATCAGCGATTCTTGCCAAAGTCACTGCCGATAGTGTCATACTCACCAAAGGGGGGAGGTAGCACTAAAAGTGCCTAGGGCAGCAGGATCTCTAAATACGGCCCTGCCGTTAACGCTGCCATTAACCCTTTGTGAGCACTGACTGCGGGGAGTAAGGAGCGGCCATTTTGCCGCTTGACTGTGGCCGTCGCTGATTGGTCGTGGCCGTTTTGCCACGACCAATCAGTGACTTGGGATTTCTGTGACAGAAAGACAGACAGAAAGACGGAAGTGACCCTTAGACAATTATATAGTAGATACTAGCTATTAAAGCCGTTCTATGCCCGGGTGGCGAGCATTTATATTGGTATATGGTCTCCATCCTGGTAAGTGCTGCTTCCATCCTGTGTCCTAATCTTGTCATGTGCTGCTACCATCTTGCGCCCCCTTCCTGTCATGTGCAGACCCAATCCGGCACCCCCTTCCTGTCATGTGCAGCCCCCATCCTGCACCCTCATCCTGTTTTGTGCCCCTCCATCTTGTCATGTGCTACTCTCTTCCTGTGCCCTTATCCTGTCATGTGCTCCCATTCTGCGCCCCAATTCTGGTATATGCTGCTCCCATCCTGGTATGTGGTACTCCAATTCTGCGAACCCATCCTGTCATATGGTGCTCTCATCCTGCGTCCCCATCTTGACATGTGGTTCTCTCATCCTGCGTCCCCATCGTGTCATGCTGCTCCCATCCTGCGCTCCCATTCTGTCATGTGCTGCTCCCATCCTGCGCCCCATTCTGTAATGTGCTGCACCCATTATGCGCCCCCATTCTGTCAACTCTATAGCATAAGACTGCCCCCATAGGCAGACTCTAGTATAAAGCAGCCCCTACAGACAGACTCTATAGTATAAGGCAACACCCCATAGGCATACCCTGTAGTATAGAGCAGCACCCCATAGGCAGACTCTGTAGTATAAGACAGTACCCCATAGGCAGACCCTGTAGTATAAGACAGCACCCCATAGGCAGACTCTGTAGTATAAAGCAGCACCCCATAGGCAAACTCTGTAATGCAATGTGGCACCCCATAGGCAGACTATATAGCATAAGGCAGCCCCCATAGGCATACTCTGTAGTATAAGGCAGCCCCCCTAGGCAGACTCTATGGTATAAGGCAGCACCCCATAGGCAGACCTTGTAGTATAAGGCAGCACCCCATAGGCAGACTCAGTAGTATAAGGCAGCACCCCCTACAGGCAGACTCTATAGTATAAGGCAGCTCACCATAGGCAGACTCTGTAGTATAAGGCAGCCCCCCATAGGCAGACTCTATAGTTTAAGGCAGCACCCCATAGGCAGACTCAGTAGTATAAGGCAGCACCCCCCTACAGGTAGACTCTGTAGTATAAGGCAGCACGCCCACAGGCAAACTCTGTAGTATAAGACAGCACCCCATAGGCAGACTCTGTAGTATAAGACAGCACCCCATAGGCAGACTCTGTAGTATAAGGCAGCACCCCATAGGAAAACTCTGTAGTATAATGCAGCACTCCCATAGGCAGACCCTGTAGTATAAGGCAGCACCCCATAGGCAGACTCTGCAGTTTAAGGCAGCACCCCCCACAGACAGGCTCTGTAGTATAAGGCAGCACCCCCCACAGGCAGACTCTGTAGTATAAGGCTGCCCCACCACAGACAGACTCTGTAGTATAAGGCTGTCCCACCACAGGCAGACCCTTTAGTATAAGGCAGCACCCCCCACAGGAAGACTCTGTAGTATAAGGCTGCACTCCCCACAGGCAGACTCTGTAGCATAAGGCAGCACCCCCCTACCGGCAGACTCTGTAGTATAAGGCAGTACCCCCAGCAGGCAGACTCTGTAGTATAAGGCAGCACCCCCCACAGGAAGACCCTGCAGTATAAGGCAGCACCCCCACAGGCAGACCCTGTAGTATAAGGAAGCACCCCCCACAGGCAGACAATGTAGTGTAACACAGCACCCCCCACAGGCAGACTCTGCAGTATAAGGCAGCACCCCCCACAGGCAGACCCTGTAGAATAAGTCAGCGCCCCCCCATAGGCAGACCCTGTAGTATAAGTCAGCACCCCCCACAGGCAGACTCTGCAGTATAAGGCAGCACCCCCCACAGGCAGACCCTGTAGTATAAGTCAGCACCCCCCCACAGGCAGACCCTGTAGTATAAGTCAGCACCCCCTACAGGCAGACCCTGTAGTATAAGGCAGCACCCCCACAGGCAGACCCTGTTGTATAAGGGAGCACCCCCACAGGCAGACTCTATAGTTTAAGGCAGCACCCCATAGGCAGACCCTGTATTATAAGGCAGCACCCCATAGGCAGACTCAGTAGTATAAGGCAGCACCCCATAAGAAAACTCTGTAGTATAATGCAGCACTCCCATAGGCAGACCCTGTAGTATAAGCCAGCACCCTATAGGCAGACTCTGCAGTTTAAGGCAGCACCCCCCACAGAAAGGCTCTGTAGTATAACGCAGCACCCCCCACAGGCAGACTCTGTAGTATAAGGCTGCCCCACCACAAACTGACTCTGTAGTATAAGGGAGCACCCCCCCACAGGTAGACCCTGTAGTATAAGGCAGCACCACCACAGGCAGACCCTGTAGTATAAGGGAGCACCCCCCACAGGCGGACCCTGTAGTATAAGTCAGCACCCCCCACAGGGAGACTCTGTAGTATAAGGCTGCCCCCCACAGGCAGACCCTGTAGTATAATGCAGCACCCCCACAGGCAGACCCTGTAGCATAAGGCAGCACCCCCCACAGGCAGACCCTGTAGCATAAGGCAGCACCCCCCACAGGCAGACCCTGTAGTATAAGGCAGCACCCCCTACAGGCTGACTCTGTAGTATAAGGCAGCACCTCCCCACAGGCAGACTCTGTAGTATGAGGCAGCACCCCCCACAGGCAGACCCTCCCGCTCACTTCCGGACCATGGGCTTCGGGCAGTGACATCATCGCGCCTCCTGTCAGTGTCGGTGATGTCATGCTGACAGGGGGATGATGGGAGAAGGAGCATAGCACTCCTTCCCTCATCAATGCGGTTAGCTGCATCAGCTAGATGCCGATACAGCTGACCCTGCGATGACAGACGGGGAGCCCACTGCTGGCACCGGCCTCCCCCACCTGCTAAGGGGCCCATAGCGGCTGGGAGACAGGGCAGAGAGATCGATTCACCCTGCTCTGCTGCAGAATGTAACTGTATCGGAGCGCTGTGCACGCCAATACAGTTACAGTAGTGTAGCTCCAGGTGGCCCCCCTCTGAGCAACAGGCCCGGGGCAATTGCTCCCTCTGCCCCCCGGTGGCTACGCTACTGCTGGATGCGTAAGTCTGTGGGGTCCAGACTATGCAGGCACGTCGCATTTGCGCAGTCTATAAAGGCTTCGGACGGAGTGACGCTCCTACCATTATATTATTGATGTTTTCATGAATATTTGAGCCCATGGATCCATTATATGTCCATTTTGCAAGCCGGCAAGAAAATCTCACCATACGGATGTCATACGATGTCACACAGATGCTTACATGCGAGAAAATCGCACCCTCGCACTGCCCACGGATGACATATAGATCACTGTTCAGGGAATATTTCTGCGATTCTCATCCGTGTAAAACGGACTGATTTTTTATACGTTGTGTGTGGCTCCAGCCTAAAGGAGATCCCCCAACATTAAACATAATGGTGTTTTACTTACTGATCAGAAGGGGTCTGATTGTCAGGACCTTGCAAAAGAACAGGGGCAGCAGCATTTTTTCCCATCCACAGCAGCACTGCCATCTATGTGCAGTGTAAGGAAGTGCAACACAGCCCTATGTATGTGAACGGAGTAGCTCCCTTTACAGCAGTGCCACTTTGACAGTAAAAATGATGAAGGAGAATTGACCCCATAACTGAGTGTATTTACACCATTATTTACCACCTTAATTGGGAATATCCCTTTAAAAAAAAAAAAAAGTAATATCTGCAGATTATTTTACCTTTTTTTTCCCTACGGTTGGATTTTTTTTTTCCAATTTTTGCAAGGTTGTTTCCACCAATCTCTCCCATCGGGAAACAATGTACAGTCACCAGAGGTGACTCCAGGTCACCAATAAGCTGCAACCTTAGAAGGAAGATAGACTTTTCAATGACTGTCCAATAATACGGAAAATCTGATGGTTCAGAACCTGTCTGGTCCCTTTTAGGCTGCATTCATTTATATCTTCAGTTTTAAAGCTGAAGTCTTAAACAGGTAAAGTTTTAAATTTATTCTACTTCCACATATGTAGCAAATATTTTAGGCTAGGTTTAGATTGCATTTTAGCAGTCCGTTAGACGGACTGCGTTACACCGCGGCATAACGCTGTGTAACACAGTTCGTTAATGCTGCCATATAACTCTATTTCGGGTGCATCACTAGCGCACGTCCAAAATAGGCGTGCGCTAGCGATGTGCCGTCATTGAGTGACGGACCCTGGGACGTGGGCTGCAGCGTTTCTGGGTCCGTCACTGCTAGTGCAGATAGAGCATCTGCTAACTCTATCTGTGCTAGCAATATTACATATCGGCACTTGCGTTAACAGCAGCCCGTTAACGCATGTGTTGAAGGGGCTACTGTTAACGCAATGTGAACCTAGCCTAATATGTACCTGCCTGAAATCGGCTGGGCAAGGAGTTTGGCAAGCTGGAAGGCCCCGTCACGATTCACAGGGAGGATACCTTTATCATCTCCACCACTCACACCAATTTGTCATGAACCGGGGTTGTTTAGTTGCCCCTGGTCCTTTCTGAAGGGGATTTATCTACAGTATATCCCACTTCCCAGTTCTGGTTTGGAACTTGCAGCTCTCTGGCGCCCCCCCCCCTTACCCTCAGGTCAGTCAGGGTATAAGTTGTAAAGCGCTGCGGAATATGTTGGCGCTATATAAATAAAATTATTATTATTATTATTATTACTGCACCTAGGGTAATTAGTCACCAGAAAGGCTGCCTGCTATGTACTGGATATTGGGAACGCTGCAGCAAGGGCGATATAACTACTCCCACTCAGACGAGAACAATAATTATCAACGCCGCCGGTTGCTACAAAGCTTCCCAATTGCACAGGACAAATTCTGCTGCCACCAGCTCTGATTTCGTAATTATTAATACCCAGATTAGTAGTGTAATTCACTTCAGAGGACGTGACCGTACATTATAGAGCAAGGAGAGACAAGCTAGTAATTTTATATTTTACTCCAAAAAAGGTAGGCAGTGTTTACAGAGGTCTAAAAAGATATTATAAAGAAGATATATATAATATGTACAATACAATTACAGATAAAATGGGATTAACGTTGAAAAATCACTTACATTTCATTATGTCATCTTATCTCATGGCTGACCGTGTACTGTGGAGGAAGGGACACATCTAGATGCATAGCACGTATCCGTATAACAGCTAGACCCTGGACAAAGACACGTGAAGACTGCTGCTTCACTCACTTATTTCCTAGCCTAAAACCCAGGCACACCACCTGTGGTAACCTCACTTAGATCCTGAAACTTCCCCTTTACTGAGAGGTATGGCAACCATTATTTATGCCTAGCTCGCTGCATGAATCTCGTATACGAAAGATACAATGATCAGGATGTGCCCCACATCAGGGGGATTCTTTTAAGTGTAAACACGGTGTTCTTACATGACCCGCTTATGGAGAAACCCGCTCTTTGCACTCATTGAGTTTAACTTCTAGTGGTTTCAGTGAGTTATAGATCTCTCGATGAACATCCAGAATATATAATCCTTATATCTCTAGCCCTGATGGGTGCCAATACATATAACCTTGAAAGAACAATAGAAGCTCATGTTTCCTATACCAGTTTTAACCAGTACCAGGTGGGAGGGGGGGAATAAGTAGGGTAGGGAGACTCGTCTGCTGCAGCACGAAGCCATATAAATTCTTGAGGGAGGGGTTTAGAATTTACACACACAGGCAGAGTGGGAAGAGGGGGGTTGGAAAGGCCCATAGCGTGTGTCTGAAAAGCCATGAACCTTGAAAGAACAATAGAAGCTCATTATTCTTTTACCAGTTTTAACCAGTAACAGGTGGGAGGGGGAATGAGTAGGGTAGGGAGATTCATCTGCTGCAGCACAAAGCCATATAAATTCTTGAGAGAGGGTTGAAATGAGGGATTTAGGATTTACACACACAGGCAGAATGGAAAGAGGGGGTTGGAGAGGCCCACAGCGTGTATGAAAATTAATGTTTAAAATGTATTTTGTGAATACATTATGGATGTGTGGTTTGTTTGGCTATTTTCTTGCTGAAGGGGGCACGTTTACCTTTCAAATGGTGTATCATTTGTGTGTGTAGGTGCAGTATGAACGGAGATACAAAGGCATCACTGAAAAAGAGTGTTTTGAAATAATATAGAGGGATTTTGATTATTATTATAATCGGATCACGTGCAAGCATACAAATCTGTGGCTGCGAGTGAAACATTGGACTGCGCGCGAATGTGATCCAAGTACAGTCCAATTACTCCGGACACAGAGACTGGAGCAGATGGAGAAATTAAGTTCTCCATCTTCTCTGCACCTGTGATACGATTCTCTCATGTGACACTTAGATCAAATTCTGACAGAGTTTGACCCGAGTGACTTTGCATAATCTTCCCTATTCTCTCGCATGAGGGAACATACGGCAGTGTGACCCCAACTTAAAACTGAAGAATTTGTGATGAACGTTATAACCTTACTTTCATGTTACGGGGTTACGGGTTAAAAATGTACTATGAAGCCCTGTTTTGTCAAATTTTTGGAAATTATTCTTGTATTCAGTGATATATTGATTAAAATGTTATTTTTCAAAGGGGACGTACTCATTTATACTGAGCACTGTATCTATGAAATGAAAAAAAAATATTGATATCCGTGCATCCGTAAATGTCCAATTTAGCAAAATGATCAAAATCTAAAAAATGAATAACATTCCCGATCATCGTTATTGGCACACATGGAGTTTAAGTACATAATTTGAAATATGTCCTGAAAAACATGAATCAAGTGTAACAAATTTTTGGATAGAGCACTCGGCACTTGTGTACACCAAAGAGCAAATTAAAACCAATACTTAAAAGCAAAAAAAAAAAAGAATGAGAGGAAAAAATAGAAAAACCTATCCAGGTTTGAAGTGACTTTAGGGATCCTATATATTGGAAAACCCCCCAAAAGTGATACCATTTTAAAAAACAGCACCCCTCGACATATTAAAAACTGCTATCAGGTAGTTTATTAACCCTTCAGGTGATTTTCAGGAATTAATACAAAGTGGCATGATAGGAATGAAAAAGTTGATTTTTATCACTTAAATGTCGCTGACATTTGAACAGGCCTCTGTAGCCGGCAGACTCTAAGGGTACGTGTCCACGATCAGGATGGCCGGCGGTATCGTCGGAGCGGCAAAGCCGCTCTGCGCTAAGCCCCTCCCCCTTCTGGGACACGATGATGCCGGATGTGTTCATTGTACACATCCGGGATCATCGCACCCCACACATAGGGCCCTGTGTTATTCCTTGCGGCGATGCAGCGTCGCCGCAAGGAACACGGACATGCTGCGATCTGAAAAGACGTGCAGCATGTCTGGAGTCGCAGGGCCGCCGCGTGCGGGTTTCTACGCATAGTGGACACGGGATTTCAAAAAATCCCCTCCACTATGCTGGAACATCTGGACGCTGCGTGTTTGACGCTGCGGCCCCATGCAGCGTCAAACACGCAGCGTTTCCTGAACTGTACTGTAGGAACGTAAATGGTCATAATGTCAATGTAAAAAAAATATTTTTATTGTTTTCTGACTGCAATTTAGTGTGTGTGTGTGTGTGTGTGTGTGTGTGTGTGTGTGTGTGGTTGGGGGGGGGGGTATTATTACATTATGGGAAAAATGCAAAATAAACAGACCATTGCAACTTTCACACGGGAAGGAATTTGCTTGCATTGTCATATGTGGTATTTCAACAGAACATTATTTGGAAGGAAAAGCAAATAAAACACCATAACTATGCTAAGGGTACAGGACTAATAAACTACATACAAAGGAAAGAGGAAACAAACCTACAGTTCACTTGAGTTCATTGACATTATTACTGGAGATAAATTAGTCGGACATTTATAAAAACTACATGGAATTTTCCAGAAAAACAGCATTTTACTGCGTCTTTTGAACATTTTTATTTGTATATGGAGCCATGGGGGAAAAAGCTAGACAATGCACACAGCATATTTTGTAATGAACATGTAATAAATGTTGCACGATGAATGGGCTGTAGACTATTTGAGGCACTGTGTTTGGAAAACCACATTGAGTGCCATAGCTTTTTTATTATTTCATGTTTATGTAGCTGCATGAGAGCTTGTTCTTTACAGGATGGGTTTAGATTAATTACATACAGATTTAATCTATTGATTTTTTTTCGATCTAATATCCAGCCTTGCTATTTTCTTTAGCTGTGATATTTGTCAAACTCTTAAGGGCAGCCTATTTGAAATAGGAATGGATACCATCAATGCTGGATGTGAAATTCAAAGTCTTGTACAAATTGCTGCATATGGATTAGGTACATTGCAGATTTTCCAAAATACATAGAATATCCAACCCATGTAAACAATCCTCAAAGGGAATCTGTCTGCAGGTCTTTGCTACCTCATGATGTAAGCAAAGAGAGACTGAATCTAACGACATATATTACTTACTGTATTTTTCAAATTATAAGGCACACTTTTTTTCTTCCAGATTTAGGAGGAAAATAGGGGTGCATTTTATAATCCGAAGTGAGCTTACTGGGGGAGCAGGGATGGTGTAGTGGAGTCACAGAAGGCAGGGTCGCTGTTTTAGGAGGCAGGCGGCAGCAGGAGCAGGGTGATGCTGTGGTGCCCGGGATCTCAGAAGGTGTTGGTGCCGGTGACCGGAGTCCATTTTCCCTATAATATCCCTGCGCTGGCCTTTGGGAAAATGGCCACCTCCAGCAGGGAATGCATAGGTTGAGATCTCAGGAGACAAGATTTCGTCTCCTGAGATCTGAATCTGAGCATGCGCCTCCTCCACAAGACATTTCACTGAAGCCTACCGCAGGGACATCATAGGAAAAATGGACTCCGGTCACCGGCACCAACACCTTCTGAGATTCCGGGGACCACAGCATCACCCCGCTCCTTCTGCTGCTGGCCTCCTGAAGCAGCGACCCTGCCTCCTGTGACCCTGCTCCACCGTAGTCACTGACATGTGAGTGCAGTCCAATTTCCAAGGTATATTTCCGGACGTATTGATGAAAAGGAATGGTGGTTTTATGCAACGTGTTTCAAAGTCATTCTTCGTCAAGAAATACCACACACATATGAAGCGCCCCCACTGCCGCAGGGCCGAGGGGTACCCGGTACCGGGCCTCTGGGTCTCTGCTCTGGGGTTGTCACGGCGGCTAGACCCGGTCCGTGACCCTGCTGAGGGGCGCCCAATGAAAGGTGTGGATGGTGGAGGTAGTGCGATGCAGTGCTGCTCACAGTAAATAACGAGGACACCAGGTTGCAGTCTCTTTACCTCTTTACTGAAGGCTTCAGGATCCTCAGTCCGGAATACGGTTAACCAGGCTGCGCAAGTCCGGCCGGTCCGATGGCACCTCCAGAGTTCCCTTTGCAAGTGGAAATCTGTGCCTACCTTCTAGCGCTTGTGTGTTGCGGTCCTCCCCTGCTGTGCTCACGGGATAGTCCCCACAACTGTTGTGTCTGTTTCTCGTGTTCCCTCACAACTCGATTCTGATGTTCTTCTTGGTCCCCCAGATGATATGGCTAGGACGCACCCGTATGACGGGTAGGCTCGGAGTTCTTCCGGGACCCTAGTGTCGCCCCTCTCCACTGGTTGCCCCCTATGTCTTCGTAGGTGATTGGTGTGAGACAGCCCGCCTATAGCTGACTGTCCTGCCGTAGGTTTGAAGTACTGCTTGGAGCCTAGTACCTCCTCGGCGTTCCGGCCACCGGCTACGCGCCTCAGTAGGATGTTGCCTCGTCTTACAGCACGACTCCTACTGGTATTTCTCCTTGTTGCGTTGATCTCGTTTCTCACTCAGCACAATATACCTTGCTTCTTGTCCTTTCTTAGGGCACCGCCGCTATCTAGTGCAGGCGCGGTCCCGTAACGTTCTTTCTGTTCGCTAGACCTCTGTCAGGATCCCACCCCTGACAGGGACCCCCCTGAGTCTCTCCCCGCAACACCCTCTGCCACAGGATGTTGCCTGTTCGATTCCCAGTCAGCTTCTGACTAACTTCCTATCCAACCCCCAGTTTTACCAGATTGTGAGGAGTGGCCTAATACATAGTACCCTTAGCTCCCCCTGGAGACCGGACTGTGAAGTGTATTGGTGTCTGTGATACCTGGTCAGGTGAACTCCTTCAGTGCCATCAGACGTACCATAGCCCCCCTTAGCGGCGGAGCATCAGTACTGCAACGACCAGGACTCTGGGGCGCTGCACATACACTGTGACTACAGTTGCACATATTATTCAGAAATGTAAGATCCATGGGACTGTAGCCAACCTTCCTGGTTATGGCCACAGGAGAAAAATTGATGACAAATCAAAGAGACGGATAATACGAATGGTAACAAAAGACCCCAGAAAAACTTCTAAACAGATTAAAGATGAACTTCAAGCTCAAAGAACATCAGTGTTAGATCGCACCATCCATCGTTGTATGAGCCAAAGTGGACTTCATGGGAGACGACCAAGGAGGATACCATTGTTGAAAAGAAACATAAAAAAGCCAGACTGGAATTTGCCAAATTACATTTTGACAAGCCACAAAGCTTCTAGGAGAATGTCCTATGGACAGATGAGACAAAAATGGAACTTTTTGGCAAGGCACATCTGTATGTTCATAGATGGAAAAATGAAGCATATCAAGAAAAGAACACTGTCCCTACTGTGAAACATGGAGGAGGCTCTGTTATGTGCTGGGGCTGCTTTGCTGCATCTGGCACAGGGTGCCTAGAATCTGTTTAGGGTACAATGAAATCTCAAGACTATCAAGGGATTCTAAAGAGAAATGTGCTACCCAGTGTCAGAAAGCTTGGTCTCAGTCGCAGGTCATGGGTCTGGCAACAGGATAATGACCCAAAACACCCAAGAATGGCTAAGAGGAAAATATTGGATTATTCTGAAGTGGCCTTCTATGAGCCCTGACCTAAATCCTATTGAGCATCTTTGGAAAGAACTGAACCATGCCATCTGGAAAAGGCAACCTTCAAACACGAGTCAACTGGAGCAGTTTGCTCTTGAGGAGTGGGCCAAAATACCTGTCGAGAGGTGCAGAAGTCTCATTGACAGTTACAGTAATCCTTTGATTGCAATGATTGCCTGAAAAGATTGTGCAACAAAATATTAAGTATAGGGTACCATCATTTCTGTCCAGGCCTATTTCAGGAGTTTTATTTTTTTTAAAACTCTGTGGAAGCATTTTTGACAAACAATGTCTGACTTTCATTTGATCATTAGCATAGATTTTTTAGTTATTATTACTTTTGTCAGATTCAAGTTATTTCTATGACCATTGTGGGTTTTTCTGTCATTAAACAAGGGGTACCAACAATTTTGACCACGTGTATGTCAATTCATAGTTGGTCACAATCTAAAGATGCATCAAATTATTCAAACTGCATTAGCCACTGCATGGTGATTTTAAGACTAGTGTAAGTTTTAGTAATTGTATCACAATATCTTATATCTTATAATATCTGCTTGCTGTCATCTGCTGCTTATCATCCTGCAACATTCCCTTTAATGATACAATATCTGCTTGCTGTCATCTGCTGCTTATCATCCTGCAACATTCCCTTTAATGGTACAATATCTGCTTGCTGTCATTTGCTGCTTATCATCCTGTACATTCCCTTTAATGGTACAATATCCGCTTGCTGTCATCTGCTACTTATCATCCTGCAACATTCCCTTTAATGGTATATAACAGTACCTGCTGAATGTTTGCTAAATTAATTTGTTGCATTGTACTCAATACTTACTGCTGTATATCCATGTTGGGGTCATTCTAGATGTTATCTGGTGCAAGGTGTTGCAGTATATGGATGTAGCCAGGCCCAGTTCCTTTGATCATCTAACCTCCCCTGGTGTGCTAGCCAATTGCTAATTTATCCCAAATCAGCTCCCACAATCCCTCTCACCTGATCCTCTACTTAGTCATATAAATTTAGTAGCATTCTAAGGGGTACGCATGTGGGGTTTTGCACATGTCTCCTTGCTGCAAAAATATCATGGCAACTAAAGTATCGAGACACTGCAGTTATTTCGACGGCAGTTAGTTACGGCAGGAGTCAGGACCCCACTCTATGAATCTATCTCATTTAGGTATGTCTGCCCAGTAAGCACTTCCTATTACTTGGATCTGGCTTTTCTATTAACTCATCTTACTCCTTCACCATGTTCCCATTTGCCCTTACAGTGTTTGCTCCTTTAATCGTCACTCTCCTTCACTATCCCTAAACCCCAACACCCTCTAACCAAATGATCATCTCCAATTCCCTCTTTCCTCCCCACCTGACCTCCTCTGCTGACCTGCTCCTCAACCTCAAATCTGTCCAAATAAAACATAAAACAAGCCGCCCATTCTCTTTCTCCCACCTGCTCTCCCTTTTCTGCTTCTCCTAACTTCTGGTATAAAAGTTATCTACGTAGAGGTAATAAACTTTATCCATCAGTGGGTGCACCAAATCCCACACAATTTTCCTACTCACTCCCAGGACAGGGGGGCATTCAGGGTGTCCTTCCCTTCATAAACTCTAAACCTGTGGGTGTACCCTGAAGTACTTTCACACAGCTTACAGAGTTTAATTCCATACCTGTTCCTCTTACTGGGCAGGTACTGATGGAATTTGAGCCTCTCCTTGAAATCAATTAGAGACTCATCCACGCAGATGTCCCTTTGGGGCATGTACACTTTGCAAACGTTTTGTTGAAGTGTTCGATGAGCGGCCGAACTTTGAACAGACGTTCAAAGTTGGGGAGGACTCCATGCATTATCATAATGCAGGAATTTGTGGATGGCCTCAAAATGTGTCTGGGTCATGACCATTTGGAACACTGGAGTTTTGTATAAAACATCATCGCAATATTGCCGAAGTTCTGGCTTCTTCAGGATCCTCATGTGAAGTTCCAGGCCCCAAAACTTCATCATTTCAACTGCATCTTCAGGAGACCAGTTAGAACATGATGAATCTCGGTTTTGTGCCTAAAATTGTTGAGCGTACAAATTAATTTGGCCCACCATGAGGTTAACAAAATCCTCAGAGAAAAAGACTTTGAAAAAATCTAGTTCTGTGAGGCCAGTGGTGTTAAACTTGATTCCTGATTGTGTCACAAAATCAGGAATCAGTGGCTCATAATTTTCGGAGGGCAAGGTCTATACAGGGTAAGTAATGGGATGCGCTGGTTCATCTTCTGGAATGGGGGTGCTGCTTCACCTTCTGTCTTGGTATGTCTTTGTGGCAGTTCAACAGCACCGGAGGAGGAAGAGGAGGATCCTCTCCCTCGCTATCAGTGTCAAAGGCAAGGAAAGCATATGCCTCCTCCACTGAATAGTGTTTTTGGGACGAGAGGGACGACATTTTTTTTTTATTTAGGTGGGGATTGTGTCAGTACTTTAGTTGTGTGTGAGTGAGTGCTTGGTGTAAACTTTTTTCTTTGAAAAGAAAAAGCTAAAAGCAAAAAGCAGCAACCTTGGAGAAAAAAGTCAGTGAAAAGAAAAGTGTAAAACAGCGGGCATGAGTGCTGATCGGTGAACTGAGTCACTAATCAAATCTCGACGGCTGCTGGATGTGCACACAGAGGTGGTGCAAAGGGGGTGAAAAAGAAAAGTGTGTAAAACAGCAGGAACGAGTTCGGGTGAGCGTACTGTGTCACTAATGAAAGCTTGCTGGCTGCTGGATGTGTGCACGGAGATGGTGCAAAGGGGAGTGAAAAAGAAAAGTGGGTGGAGGGGGGGTAAAAAGAAGGGGAAGGGGAGGATTGGGGTGGATGAGGAGAAGAGAGGGATCGGGATCATGGATCAAAACACAGTTGTCTTTTTTTTCTTCCTTCTTCTCTTCATTCTTCTGGGAGGAGGGATGATGGAGGGGTAAAAAGAGGTGGGAAGGGGCAGAGAGGGGTTGGTGTGGAGGAGAGATGAGACAGGGATCTTCTTACAGATGTCTTGTCTTCTCTCCTTTCTTCTCTGTTCTGTCTTCTATCTTCTCTGTTCTGTCTTCTTTCTTCTCTGTTCTTTGTTCATCAGTGATTGTGGTTTCACAGGCTTCTGTGGCACCACAAGGTCCAGCACAGCAACAATCCAATAGTGTGACCACTCTGCACAAATCCTCAGCTACTGTGAGGATGTGCAACACGGTCACAGACAAGGCACAGAGTGGTCACAGCGCTTCTGTGCCCTGCCATTGCTGCGATTGATGATGACATCGATCACACCAATCGGAGCTGGCCCTGGTGACACTGGTGTTGCCAGGCGGCTCCAGCCTAGGATCGGTGCTCTTACAGCTCCGATCCTAGACAGGTCACAGCCAGGGCACTGTAAGTCACACCGCGACTGTGCCCTGTTATTAGTGTGATCGATGTAATCGTTGATTGCGCCAATCAGTGCAGGTCCAGGCCTTGCCTGGCATTGCCAGGCAGCAGCCTATGTTTGGTGCTCTTGGAGCACCGATGATAAATCGAGACATCAGTGTTCCAGGCAATCTGATTGCCTGAAACACTTGAGAAATGCTGCAATTGGCCGTTCAGAATTGAACAGCCAAACACAGCGATCATGGTTGTGGGAGGGTGGCGATACCCCCCAGGATGATGACACCATCTACCCAGAGGTAAGATGGAGCCGGAATTTTCATGCAATCACCACGACTTCCTTCACAGTGTTGCATTAAAAATATAACTTCATAATTACATCTAATGTCAGAAAGGGGATAAAAACAAAGCTGTTTTATTTAAAAAATTGGCATATCGAAGAGATATAAAGATCACAGTATCCAAAATTAAATAAAATCCCACAATAAAAAACTCACTTAAAAACGCAATGAAAAAATGACAGCTTTCACTTCCTGTTGATTACTTATACGTCCGAAGGCAGAAACAGTGAAGCCTGTGCTTTTTGGGTACAACTTTCATGTGACATAACAGGGGCTCTGTAAAAACAAAACCACGGTCAGGTAGACCAACAAAAATGTCATCCACAGCTGCCAGGAAAATTGTTCGGGATGCAAAGAAAAACCCACAAATAACATCAGCTGAAATTCAGGACACTCTGAAAACTAGCAGTGTGACTGTTTCAAGATGCACAATAAGGAGGTCCTTGAAGAAAAAGCCATTACTGCGCAAATGCCACAAAGTATCTCGCTTACAATATGCAAAACAGCACAGAGACAAGCCTCAAACTTTCTGGAACAAGGTAATTTGGAGTGATGAGACCAAAATGTAACTTTTTGGCCACAACCATAAACCATACATTTGGATAGAGGTCAACAAGGCCTATGATGAAAGAAACACCATTCCTACTGTAAAGCATGGAGGTGGATCGCTGATGTTTTGGGGATGTGTGAGCTACAAAGGCACAGGAAACTTGGTCAAAGTTGAAGGAAAGTTGAATGCAGCATGTTATCAGAAAATACGGGAGGCAAATTTGCACTCATCAGCCTGAAGGCTGCTCATGGCACGTACTTGATCGTTCCATCATGACAACGAACCAAAACACAAGGCCAAGTCAACCTGTCATTGGCTACACCAGAACAAAGTGAAGGTTTTGGAGTGGCCATCTCAATCTCTTGACCTCAATATCATTGAGCCACTCTGGGGAGATCTCAAGTGTGCAGTTCATGCTAGACAGCTCAGGAATTTACAGGAACTGGAAGCTTTTTGCCAAGAAGAGTGGGCAGCTTTGCCATCTGAGAAAATAAAGAACCTCATCCACAACTACCACAAAAGACTTAAAGTTGTCATTGATGTTACACGGTATTAAGAAATGGGGTATATGAACTTTTGATCAGGGTCATTTGGATGTTTTGGGTTGTCATTATGATTTAAAAAGAGCTAACACAGTAATTTGACAATAAATGGCTTGTAAACGATCAGGTCGGCTCCATGAATCTCTCACTCACCTCCTCTCAGTTCTACTGTTCCTCTTGGGTCTGATTCTCTGGTCTTGGAGCTATTGCACTTGAGCCTCCCTGGTTGTTCCAGGACAATCCCTGTTATAGGGGTTCGCTCGCCGGAGCTCCCTCAGGGGAATTCGGTGTTTTGGTCCACAGGGTTCTCCCTTGTAGGCTCTCCTATCTAAGAGACTAAATAAAGTCTTGCAATTCATCTGACGTACTTGTCTGGGTGGTACCTTGGGTTCAGCTTCCACAGCGTCCTCTGTGGTCAAGTGAATTCACTAACCTCGCTCCGCCTGTCTTGGCTTGACAGATTTTGCCCAGGCCATGGATCCCGCTGATACCCAATTCTCCACCCAAAGGGAACTAGCCAGTCTTCGTCAAAGTCAGGACCAATTGTTGACTTTCATGCAGACTCTGGATGCCCACCACAGTTCTCTTCAGGCTGCCGAACCCACCAATGCTACATAACTTGTTGATCTGCATCAGAAACTTGACTGGCAACGTGAGATGCAAACTCAGATGTTTAATTTCTTGACTTCTGTGGATGAACGCCTAACCAGCATGCAAAGGGCACCCGCTCCTTCTCCTGTACCTGTACCAGTGCTCGATCTGGTGGTTGCTACAGCATCCGGTCCTTCTCCTCGTCTTTGCAAACCCATTCAGTACTCTGGTGATCCCAAGTTTCTTAACCAGTGTCAGCTGCATTTTTGGTTGTTGCCCCATCAGTATCCAACAGGCATAGTTAAAGTGGCACTCCTTGCTTACCACTTGGAGGGAGAGGCCTTAGCGTGGTTTAATCCCTTACTGGAGTGAAACAATCCTGTTGTGTCCAATCTCCAAAATTTCCTGGACACCAAGATCTTTGATGAACCAGGATGAGTGGCATCGTTGATTGAAGCTCTCTTCAATCTACAACAAGGTTCTCTCTCGGTCGGTCAGTATGCAATCCAGTTTCGTACTCGGGGGTTGTCCGCGAGACTTAAGGATGAATTGGTGGTTCGGGATCTTCCTGATACCCTGGATGACTTCATCTCTCTCGCCATCCGAATCGATCTCTGCCTTCAAGAACGGACCAAGGAGAGAGCCCATGAGAGGCGATTTCCCCGTTTAGCTCCATCTGTCCAAAGACCCTTCATCTCGTCTGATCCAGCTCGAACCTCGGTTTCTGAGCCTATGGAGGTTGACCTCAAGTTGGGTGAACAAAAATGTGAGGAAATGTTTGCCAGGAGGCTGTGTCTATACTGTCGGAGTGCTACCCATTTTCGTCGTCTATGTCCCAAGAGGCCAGAAAACTTCTCCGCCTAGGTCTGGAAAGAGAGGCCTTCCTAGGTGAGAGTGAATCCTCTCTACCCCTTACTGTGTCTATACAGGTGTCAGCTGCTGGCAGGCAATTTTCTTAGATGGTGTACTTGGATTTCGGTTCTGCAGGTAACTTTGCACAGCAAGCTGTGGTTCATCAGTTTGGGATTCCAGTTGTTCCTTTGCAGGATCCTCGTCTCATCACTTCCATGGAGGGAAGACCCTTGCAAGATTCCATCCTAGGCATCACAGAGGAGGTGGAACTTCAGATTGGGGCTCTCCATAAGGACAAGATTGCCTTTTGTGTTCTACCAAAACTCTCTCCTCAGTTTCTGTTAGGTCTTACTTGGCTTCTTACCCAAGAACCGGTCCTGGATTGGCAGACAGGAGACGTCATTCGTTGGGGGCAGTCGTGTCATCATCACTGACTCACACATGTGCAACCAGGTCACACTCCACGACCTCCTTCAGCCCTGCCCAGGTTACCATTGGCCTACTGGTCCTTTGCGGATGTGTTCGACAAACATGAGGCAGAAACTCTACCACCATACAGGTCGTGCACCATAGATCTCATTCCAGATTCTGCTCCTCCCAGAGGTTGGATTTACCCTCTGTCGCCTGTTGAGTCTCAAGCTATGACAGACTACATTAAAGAAAACCTGGCTCGGGGGTTCATCCAGAAATCCTCTTCCCAGGCTGGTGCGGGGTTCCTCTTTGTTAAAAGGAAGGATGGGTCTTTGCATCCATGCATCGACTATCGAGGTCTCAATGCTATCACGGTGAAGAATAAGTATCCTCTGCCTCTTATTCCAGACCTCTTTGATCGCCTTCATGGATCCAGTATCTTCACCAAATTGCACCTCCGAGGAGCCTACAATCACATTAGAATTAGTTCCAGGGACAAGTGGGAGACCGCCTTCAACACTCGTGACGGTCACTACGAATATCGGGTAATGCCTTTCAGGTTAAGTAATGTGCCTGCAATATTTCTGGAGTTCATCAATGAGGTCTTCCGTGACCTTCTCTACATCTGTGTAGTTGTACAGTACAGACCAAAAGTTTGGACACACCTTCTCATTTAAAGATTTTTCTGTATTTTCATGACTATAAAAATTGTACATTCACACTGAAGGCATTAAAACTATGAATTAACACATGCGGAATTATATACTTAACAGAAAAGTGTGAAACAACTGAAATTATGTCTTATATTCTAGGTTCTTCAAAGTAGCCACCTTTTGCTTTGATGACTGCTTTGCACACTCTTGGCATTCTCTTGATGAGCTTCAAGAGGTAGTCACCGGAAATGGTCTTCCAACAATCTTGAAGGAGTTCCCAGAGATGCTTAGCACTTGTTGGCCCTTTTGCCTTCACTCTGCGGTCCAGCTCACCCCAAACCATCTCGATTGGGTTCAGGTCTGGTGACTGTGCAGGCCAGGTCATCTGGTGTAGCACCCCATCACTCTCCTTCTTGGTCAAATAGCCCTTACACAGCCTGGAGGTGTGTTTGGGGTCATTGTCCTGTTGAAAAATAAATGATGGTCCAACTAAACGCAAACCGGATGGAATAGCATGCTGCTGCAAGATGCTGTGGTAGCCATGCTGGTTCAGTATGCCTTTAATTTTGAATAAATCCCCAACAGTGTCACCAGCAAAGCACCCCCACAGCATCACACCTCCTCCATGCTTCACGGTGGGAACCAGGCATGTAGAGTCCATCCGTTCACCTTTTCTGCGTCACACAAAGACACGATGGTTGGAACCAAAAATCTCAAATTTGGACTCATCAGACCAAAGCACAGATTTCCACTGGTCTAATGTCCATTCCTTGTGTTCTTTAGCCCAAACAAGTCTCTTCTGCTTGTTGCCTGTCCTTAGCAGTGGTTTCCTAGCAGCTATTTTACCATGAAGGCCTGCTGCACAAAGTCTCCTCTTAACAGTTGTTGTAGAGATGTGTCTGCTGCTAGAACTCTGTGTGGCATTGACCTGGTCTCTAATCTGAGCTGCTGTTAAACTGCGATTTCTGAGGCTGGTGACTCAGATAAACTTATCCTCAGAAGCAGAGGTGACTCTTGGTCTTCCTTTCCTGGGGCGGTCCTCATGTGAGCCAGTTTCTATGTAGCGCTTGATGGTTTTTGCCACTGCACTTGGGGACACTTTCAAAGTTTTCCCGACTGACTGACCTTCATTTCTTAAAGTAATGATGGCCCCTCGTTTTTCTTTACTTAGCTGCTTTTTTCTTGCCATAATACAAATTCTAACAGTCTATTCAGTAGGACTATCAGCTGTGTATGCACCAGACTTCTGCACAACACAACTGATAGTCCCAACCCCATTTATAAGGCAAGAAATCCCACTTATTAAACCTGACAGGGCACACCTGTGAAGTGACAACCATTCCCGGTGACTACCTCTTGAAGCTCATCAAGAGAATACCAAGAGTGTGCAAAGCAGTCATCAAAGCAAAAGGTGGCTACTTTGAAGAACCTAGAATATAAGACATAATTTCAGTTGTTTCACACTTTTTTGTTAAGTATATAATTCCACATGTGTTAATTCATAGTTTTGATGCCTTCAGTGTGAATGTACAATTTTCATAGTTATGAAAATATAGAAAAATCTTTAAATGAGAAGGTGTGTCCAAACTTTTGGTCTGTACTGTATATCTGGATGATATCCTGGTGTTTTCTCCGGAACTTCCTACTCATAGAAGAAACATCCGCCAGGTGCTCCAACGGTTGAGAGAGAATAGTCTGTATGCCAAATTTGAGAAGTGCCTCTTCGAGCGTAGCTCTCTGCTCTTCCTGGGTTACTTCATCTCTGACACTGGTCTCAAAATGGATCCTGAGAAGGTGTCTGCTGTTCTCAAGTGGCCACGTCCTGTGGCAGTCAAGGCTATTCAGCAATTCCTAGGGTTCACCAATTACTACCTGCAGTTTATCCCACACTGCTCAGATCTAACCAAACCTCTCACCGCCCTGACTCGAAAGGGATCCAATCCTAAGGAGTAGCCTCCAGAAGCGGAGTCTTCCTTTTTGTCTCTCAAACAGGTCTTCTCTACTGCTCCCGCTCTCCATAGGCCGATGGTCAATAAGTAGTTTTTCTTGGAGGTGGACGCTTCCTCTTCTGGAGCCGTACTCCCGCAGAAAATTCCTTCTGGGATGGTGACCTGTGGGTTCTTCTCTAAGGCGTTCTTGCCCTGTGAAAGTAATTACTCTATTGGTGACAGGGAGTGGTTGGCTGTCAAACTGTCCTTGGAGGAATGGCGTTACCTTCTGGAGGGTGCAGTTCATCTGGTTAATATCTACACTGATCGTAAGAACTTGTGCTACCTTCAGTCGGCTCCAAGGCTCAACCCTCGTCAAGCTCCATGGTCATTATTCTTCGACCGGTTCGACTTCTGCCTCCACTTCTGTTCGGCTGAGAAGAACATCAAGGCTGATGCTTTATCCAGGTCTTTTATTTCCGATGACCAGGATGAGGACCCTCAGGACAACATTGCTCCATCTAAAACGATCACCGTACAGCGGTCTGGCTGTTGCAACCACCTCCGGGTAAGACGTTCATCCCTGTCTCAGACAGGAAACGTGTACTTCTGTGGAGACATTCGTCTAAGCTTGCTGGTCATGCAGGGTGTCATGGTTCTCAATGGCAAGAGAACGTAGTAAAGCATACAAAGGACTAGCTCTTGGAAGATGGGAACTCGAGCTGACCGTGAGCTAAACCTACCGCACAACTAACAGTGGCCGGGTAGCGTGCCTACGTTTTATCCCTAGACGCCCAGCGCCAGCCGGAGGACTGACTGACCCTAGCAGAGGAAAATACAGACCTGGCTTACCTCTAGAGAAATTTTCCCCAAAAGGCAGACAGTAGCCCCCACATATATTGTCGGTGATTTCAGAGGAAATTGACATACGAAGTATGAAAATAGGTTTAGCAAATTGAGGTCCGCTTACTAGATAGTAGGAAGACAGAAAAGGGAACTTCACAGTCAGCTGAAAACCCTTTCAAAACACCATCCTGAAATTACTTTAAGACTCTAATATCAACTCATGACACCAAAGTGGCAATTTCAGCTCACAAGAGCTTCCAGCCTCAGAAATATTCTAACACAGAGAACTGGAACAAAAATGCAAAACAAACTTAGGACTAAAAGTCCAACTTAGCTGATAGTAGTCTAGGAGCAGGAACATGCAACAGAAAGGCTTCTGGTAACATTGTTGGCCGGCATAGAAATGACTGAGGAGCAAGGCTAAATAGACAACTCCCACATCCTGATGGAAACAGGTGAACAGAGGAGATGAAGCACATAAGTGCAGTACCACCAGAAACCACCGGGGGAGCCCAGAAACCAAATTCACAACAGTACCCCCCCCTCAAGGAGGGGGCACCGAACCCTCACCAGAACCACCAGGGCGATCAGGATGAGCCCTATGAAAGGCACGGACCAAATCGGAGGCATGAACATCAGAGGCTGTCACCCAAGAGTTATCCTCCTGACCGTAGCCCTTCCACTTGACCAGATACTGAAGTCTCCGTCTGGAAACACGGGAGTCCAAGATCTTCTCGACAACGTACTCCAACTCACCCTCAACCAACACCGGAGCAGGAGGCTCAACGGAAGGCACAACCGGTACCTCATACCTGCGCAACAATGAACGATGGAAGACATTATGAATAGAAAAAGATGCAGGGAGGTCCAAACGAAAGGACACAGGGTTAAGAATCTCCAATATCTTGTACGGGCCGATGAACCGAGGCTTAAACTTAGGAGAAGAAACCTTCATAGGGACAAAACGAGAAGATAACCACACCAAGTCCCCAACACAAAGACGAGGACCAACACGACGACGGCGGTTGGCAAAATGCTGAGTCTTCTCCTGGGACAACTTCAAATTGTCCACCACATGCCCCCAAATCTGATGCAACCTCTCCACCACAGCATCCACTCCAGGACAATCCGAAGACTCCACCTGACCGGAAGAGAAACGAGGATGAAACCCCGAATTACAGAAGAAAGGAGAAACCAAGGTGGCAGAACTAGCCCGATTATTGAGGGCAAACTCCGCCAAGGGCAAAAAGGCAACCCAATCATCCTGATCCGCAGACACAAAACACCTCAAATAAGTCTCCAAGGTCTGATTAGTTCGCTCGGTCTGGCCATTAGTCTGAGGGTGGAAAGCAGACGAAAAAGACAAATCAATGCCCATCCTAGCACAGAACGCTCGCCAAAATCTAGACACGAATTGGGTTCCCCTGTCAGAAACGATATTCTCCGGAATACCATGCAAGCGCACCACATTTTGAAAAAACAGAGGAACCAGCTCGGATGAGGAAGGCAATTTAGGCAAGGGAACCAAATGGACCATCTTAGAGAAACGGTCACACACCACCCAGATGACAGACATCTTCTGAGAAACAGGGAGATCAGAAATAAAATCCATGGAGATGTGAGTCCAAGGCCTCTTCGGAATAGGCAAGGATAACAACAATCCACTAGCCCGAGAACAACAAGGCTTGGCCCGAGCACAAACATCACAAGACTGCACAAAACCTCGCACATCTCGCGACAGGGAAGGCCACCAGAAGGACCTAGCCACCAAATCCCTGGTACCAAAGATTCCAGGATGACCTGCTAACGCAGAAGAATGGACCTCCGAGATGACTCTACTGGTCCAATCATCAGGAACAAACAATCTACCAGGCGGGCAACGATCAGGTCTATCCGCCTGAAACTCCTGCAAGACCCGTCGCAAATCTGGGGAAACAGCAGATAATATCACTCCATCCTTAAGGATACCTGTAGGTTCAGAATTACCAGGGGAATCAGGCTCAAAACTCCTAGAAAGGGCATCCGCCTTCACATTTTTAGAACCCGGTAGGTAAGAAACCACAAAATTAAACCGAGAGAAAAATAACGACCAGCGCGCCTGTCTAGGATTCAGGCGCCTGGCGGACTCAAGATAAATCAAATTCTTGTGGTCGGTCAATACCACCACCTGATGTCTAGCCCCCTCAAGCCAATGACGCCACTCCTCAAAAGCCCACTTCATAGCCAAGAGCTCCCGATTACCAATATCATAATTTCGCTCAGCGGGCGAAAACTTACGAGAAAAGAACGCACAAGGTCTCATCACGGAGCAGTCGGAACTTTTCTGCGACAAAACCGCCCCAGCTCCGATTTCTGAAGCGTCGACCTCAACCTGAAAAGGAAGAGTAACATCAGGCTGACGCAATACAGGGGCGGAAGAAAAGCGGCGCTTAAGCTCCCGAAAGGCCTCCACAGCCGCAGGGGACCACTCAGCAACATCAGCACCCTTCTTAGTCAAATCAGTCAACGGTTTAGCGACATCAGAAAAACCAGTTATAAATCGACGATGAAAATTAGCAAAGCCCAAAAACTTCTGAAGGCTCTTAAGAGAAGAGGGTTGCGTCCAATCACAAATAGCCTGAACCTTGACAGGGTCCATCTCAATGGAAGAGGGGGAAAAAATGTACCCCAAAAACGAAATCTTTTGAACCCCAAAAACGCACTTAGAACCCTTTACACACAAGGAATTAGAGCGCAAAACCTGAAAAACCCTCCTGACCTGTTGGACATAAGAGTCCCAGTCATCCGAAAAAATCAAAATATCATCCAGATACACAATCAAAAATTTATCCAAATATTCACGGAAAATGTCATGCATAAAGGATTGAAAGACTGAAGGGGCATTTGAAAGACCAAAAGGCATTACTAAATACTCAAAATGGCCCTCAGGCGTATTAAATGCGGTTTTCCACTCATCCCCCTGCTTAATTCGCACTAAATTATACGCCCCACGAAGATCAATCTTAGAGAACCACTTGGCCCCCTTTATTCGAGCAAACAAATCAGTAAGCAGTGGCAAAGGATACTGATATTTAACCGTGATTTTATTCAAAAGCCGATAATCAATACACGGCCTCAAAGAGCCATCTTTTTTAGATACAAAGAAAAAACTGGCTCCTAAGGGAGATGACGAAGGACGAATATGTCCCTTTTCCAAGGACTCCTTAATATATTCCCGCATAGCAGCATGTTCAGGCACAGATAGATTAAATAAACGACCCTTTGGAAACTTACTGCCCGGAATCAGATCAATAGTACAATCGCACTCTCTGTGCGGAGGTAGTGAACCAATTTTAGGCTCCTCAAAAACGTCACGATAATCAGATAAAAATTCCGGAATCTCAGAGGGAATAGATGACGAAATGGAAACCAAAGGTACGTCCCCATGAGTCCCCTGACATCCCCAGCTTAACACAGACATTGCTTTCCAGTCGAGGACTGGGTTATGAGATTGCAGCCATGGCAATCCAAGCACCAACACATCATGTAGATTATACAACACAAGGAAGCGAATAATCTCCTGGTGATCCGGATTAATACGCATAGTTACTTGTGTCCAGTATTGTGGTTTATTACTAGCCAATGGCGTGGAGTCAATACCCTTCAGAGGTATAGAAACTTCCAGAGGCTCTAAATCAAACCCACAGCGTTTGGCAAAGGACCAATCCATAAGACTCAAAGCGGCGCCTGAGTCGACATAGGCGTCCGCGGTAATAGACGATAAAGAGCAAATCAGGGTCACAGATAGAATAAACTTAGACTGTAAAGTGCCAATTGAAACAGACTTATCAACCTTCTTAGTACGTTTAGAGCATGCTGATATAACATGAGTTGAATCACCACAATAGAAGCATAACCCATTTTTTCGCCTAAAATTCTGTCGTTCGCTTCTGGACAGAATTCTATCACATTGCATAATCTCTGGCGCCTTCTCAGTAGACACCGCCAAATGGTGCACAGGTTTGCGCTCCCGCAAACGCCGATCAATCTGAATAGCCATTGTCATGGACTCATTCAGACCTGTAGGCACAGGGAACCCCACCAAAACATCCTTAATGGCATCAGAGAGACCCTCTCTGAAATTCGCCGCCAGGGCGCACTCATTCCACTGAGTAAGCACAGACCACTTACGAAATTTTTGGCAGTATATTTCAGCCTCATCTTGCCCTTGAGACAGGGCCATTAAGGCTTTTTCAGCCTGAATCTCTAAATGAGGTTCCTCATAAAGCAACCCCAAAGCCAGGAAAAACGCATCCACATTGAGCAACGCAGGATCCCCTGGTGTCAAAGCAAATGCCCAGTCCTGAGGGTCGCCCCGGAGCAAGGAAATTACAATCCTGACCTGCTGTGCAGGATCTCCAGCGGAGCGAGATCTCAGAGACAAAAATAATTTACAATTATGTTTGAAATTCTGGAAGCGAGATCTATCCCCGGAGAAAAATTCAGGTAAAGGAATTCTAGGTTCAGATATAGGAGCATGAATAACAAAATCCTGTAAACTTTGAACCTTCACAGCGAGATTATCCAAACCTGTAGCTAAACTCTGAGGATCCATATTAATCAGGTGAAATCAGAACCATTCAAGGATTAGAAGGAGAGAGAGACTAAGGCTGCAGTAAGCAGAGATGCTAGTGAATCAACTAATGAGCAAACTCAGAAAAAAAAAAAAAAATTCTCTGCAGACTTCTTTTCTCTCCTTTCTTCTGCCAATTATTTTAACCCTTGGCTGGCCAAACTGTCATGGTTCTCAATGGCAAGAGAACGTAGTAAAGCATACAAAGGACTAGCTCTTGGAAGATGGGAACTCGAGCTGACCGTGAGCTAAACCTACCGCACAACTAACAGTGGCCGGGTAGCGTGCCTACGTTTTATCCCTAGACGCCCAGCGCCAGCCGGAGGACTGACTGACCCTAGCAGAGGAAAATACAGACCTGGCTTACCTCTAGAGAAATTTTCCCCAAAAGGCAGACAGTAGCCCCCACATATATTGTCGGTGATTTCAGAGGAAATTGACATACGAAGTATGAAAATAGGTTTAGCAAATTGAGGTCCGCTTACTAGATAGTAGGAAGACAGAAAAGGGAACTTCACAGTCAGCTGAAAACCCTTTCAAAACACCATCCTGAAATTACTTTAAGACTCTAATATCAACTCATGACACCAGAGTGGCAATTTCAGCTCACAAGAGCTTCCAGCCTCAGAAATATTCTAACACAGAGAACTGGAACAAAAATGCAAAACAAACTTAGGACTAAAAGTCCAACTTAGCTGATAGTAGTCTAGGAGCAGGAACATGCAACAGAAAGACTTCTGGTAACATTGTTGGCCGGCATAGAAATGACTGAGGAGCAAGGCTAAATAGACAACTCCCACATCCTGATGGAAACAGGTGAACAGAGGAGATGAAGCACATAAGTGCAGTACCACCAGAAACCACCGGGGGAGCCCAGAAACCAAATTCACAACAGCAGGGCTAAAGAGGACTATGCAGCTAATTTCACGGCAGTACTGGTGGCCCAAGATGCATCTAGATGTCAGCGATTTTGTCTCTGCTTGTCCCTCGTGTGCCTGCATTAAAACCCCCAGGAGGTTTCCTACTGGTCATCTTCTGCCTCTCCCTGAACCCTCTGCTCCCTGGAGGCACATCGCAATGGATTTCATCACCGACTTGCTGGTGTCTTCCGGTTGTACAGTGAAATGGGTCGTGGTGGATCGGTTCTCCAAGATGGGCCACTTCGTCCCTTTGTTCGGTCTACCCTCCGCACCCAAGTTGTCGGCAGTTGTTTGCTCAACTTGTTTTTCATCTTCATGGTTTACTGCTTCATATTGTGTCCGACAGGGGAGTACAGTTCGTGTCCCGGTTCTGGCGATCCCTCTGCAAGCAGCTGGATGTCTCTCTGGACTTCTCCTCCGCATATCACCTGCAATCCGGTGGCCAGGTGGAATGGGTTAACCAGGTACTCACCAACTACCTGCGTCATTTTGTCAACGTACATCACAGTAACTGGGTTGCCTTGTTGCCATGAGCGGAGTTCTCTTACAACAACCATGCCAGTGAGTCTTCTTCTAATTCTCTGTTCTTTGTGGTTTATGGGTACTGTCATGAATCCCCAATGGCTAGGGATAGCACAGGATTAGCAAAGTATAATAAATATCGGACGAGCTCTAGGGTGATGGAACCTGGGCTGACCGCTGCCCTACGCCTGACAAACGCAACTAGAGATAGCCAGGGAGCGTGCCTACGTTGGTTCTAGACGCCACGCACCAGCCTAAGAGCTAACTAGTACTGCAGAGAAAACAAAGACCTCACTTGCCTCCAGAGGAATTAACCCCAAAGATATAGTTGCCCCCCACATGTATTGACGGTGAAATGAGAGGAAGGCACACACATAGAGATGATGTATATAGCTTTAGCAAATAGAGGCCCGCTGAACACTAGAAAGCAGAATGACACAAAAGGGGACTGAGCGGTCAGCAAAAAACCCTAATCAAAAAAACCATCCTGAGATTACAAGAACCCATGTGCCAACTCATGGCACATGGGGAGAACCTCAGTCCACTAGAGCAACCAGCTAACAAAGAGACATTCTAAGCAAGCTGGACAAAAAAACCAAACAACTGAAAATCAGCACTTAGCTTATCCTGAAAGATCTGGGAGCAGGTAGGCAGGAACCAAACAGAGCACATCTGAACACATTGATAGCCGGCAAGGGAAATGACAGAAAGGCCAGGTAAAATAGGAAACACCCAGCCTCTGATGGACAGATGGAAACCAAAGGCCGCAACCCACCAAAGTCACCCAGTACCAGCAGTAACCACCAGAGGGAGCCCGCAAACAGAATCCACAACAGTACCACCCCCTTGAGGAGGGGTCACCGAACCCTCACGAGAACCCCCAGGGCGATCAGGGTGAGCTCTATGGAAGGCGCGGACCAAATCAGTCGCATGAACATCGGAGGCGACCACCCAGGAATTGTCCTCCTGACCATAACCCTTCCACTTAACCAAATACTGGAGTTTGCGTCTGGAAACACGAGAATCCAAGATCTTTTCAACAACATACTCCAATTCTCCCTCCACCAGCACCGGAGCAGGAGGCTCGAACGAAGGAACAACAGGCACCTCATACCTCCGCAACAACGACCGATGGAACACATTATGAATAGCGAACGATGCTGGGAGATCCAAACGGAAAGATACAGGGTTAAGAATCTCCGAGATCCTATAAGGACCGATGAACCGAGGCTTGAACTTAGGAGAAGAGACCTTCATAGGGACAAAACGAGAAGACAACCACACCAAGTCCCCAACAAGAAGTCGGGGACCCACGCGGCGACGGCGATTAGCAAACTGCTGAGTCTTCTCCTGAGATAACTTCAAATTGTCCACCACCTGATTCCAAATGTGATGTAGCCTGTCCACCACCACGTCCACTCCAGGACAATCCGAAGACTCCACCTGACCAGAGGAAAAACGAGGATGAAACCCCGAATTACAAAAAAAAGGAGAGACCAACGTGGCCGAACTAGCCCGATTATTAAGAGCAAATTCGGCCAGTGGCAAAAAAGCAACCCAGTCATCCTGATCAGCAGAAACAAAACACCTCAAATAAGTTTCCAAGGTCTGATTAGTTCGCTCCGTCTGGCCATTCGTCTGAGGATGGAATGCAGACGAGAAAGACAAATCAATGCCCATCTTGGCACAAAACGTCCGCCAAAATCTAGACACAAACTGGGTGTCAGAAACGATATTCTCCGGAATCCCATGCAAACGAACCACGTTCTGAAAAAACAAAGGAACCAACTCAGAGGAGGAGGGCAACTTAGGCAAGGGCACCAAATGAACCATCTTAGAAAAGCGGTCACACACAACCCAGATAACGGACATTTTCTGTGAAACCGGGAGATCAGAAATAAAATCCATGGAAATGTGCGTCCAAGGCCTCTTCGGGATTGGCAAGGATAACAACAACCCACTAGCCCGTGAACAGCAAGGCTTAGCTCGAGCACACACTTCACAAGACTGCACAAAGGTACGCACATCCCTAGACAAGGAAGGTAGATCTATCTCCAGAAAAAAACTCTGGAATAGGAATTCTAGGTTCAGACATGGGAGTGTGAACAACGAAATCCTGTATGTTTTGAACCTTTGCCGCGAGATTACTCAGGCTGGAAGCCAAACTCTGGACATCCATGATAAACAGCTAAGATCAGAGCCATTCAAGGGTTAAGAGGAGGTAAGAAGCAGCTAGACAGCAATTAAGGGCTAGGCAGCAAAACTCTGAAGGAAAAAAAAAAAAAAAAAATTTCCCTTGAACACTTCTTTTTCTCCTGCTTCAGCCCAAACAATTAACACTTTGTTGGTCGGCTATACTGTCATGAATCCCCAATGGCTAGGGATAGCACAGGATTAGCAAAGTATAATAAATATCGGACGAGCTCTAGGGTGATGGAACCTGGGCTGACCGCTGCCCTACGCCTGACAAACGCAACTAGAGATAGCCAGGGAGCGTGCCTACGTTGGTTCTAGACGCCACGCACCAGCCTAAGAGCTAACTAGTACTGCAGAGAAGTGCCTGGGCAACTTTGTGCTTTGTTCTATGTTGCTGTTCTTAGGTACCAGACCAGTGCCTGCTTGTTCTGCCTTGTCTCACTTTATACTAATATCCAGTGTTTTCCTCTAGTGCCGGGGTTCTGCCTATCTTCCATCTACCTGCGGACTTTGACGGTACCCTCTTGATCCTCCAGTTCACCTTCTCCGGCTCCCTGGATCTCCCACTCACCTCCTCTCAGTTCTACTGTTCCTCTTTGGTCTGATCCTCTGGTCTTGGAGCTGTTGCACTTGAGCCTCCCTGGTTGTTCTGAGACAATCCTTTTGTAGGGGTTCGCTCGCCAGAGCTCCCTCAGGGGAATTCAGTGTTTTGGTCTAGAGAGTTCTCCCTCGTAGGCTCTCCTGTCTAAAAGTCTAAATAAAGCCTTGCAATTCATCTGACATCCTTGTCCAGGTGGTACCTTGGGTTCAGCTTCCACAGCGTTCTCTGTGGTCAAGTGGATTCACTAACCTCGCTCCACTTCTCTTGACGTGACATGGCTTCACCCAACCACTAACCATGAGTGGAAAAAAAGTTTTGGTTTTATCTTTCATATTCTCTGAAAAAAAAGGCCAAGAAAGCAAAATTTCTGATGTGGTATGTAAAATGTGAGCACAACTGTACACTTATGAGCCATAACATTAAAACAAGGAGAAGTGAAAAACAGCGATTATCACATAATAATGGCTCCAGTCAGCAGCTGTGATATATTAGGTAGGAAGTGAAAAGTCAATTCTTGAAGTTGATTTCCAGGAAAAATTTGCAAGAATTTGGGCCTTTGAAAAGTGCTAAATTGTTATTGCTGGAAAATTAGGTGGGGGCATGTTAAAAATTTCAGGTCTTATGGATTGTTTCCCAGTAAGTAATGTTTACCTCTAAAAATGTTTCTACATAAAGCTTAGAAGGATTCAGCTAGTCAGGTTTTAATCACATGATCCGTAGAGCTAATGGAAAACAGAAGGATTTAGCTGGGAAGAAACTGAAAGGCAAAATGAGCAATTGTAATGTACACAGAGCTATATAATATGGTGACCGCAATATATTAAGAGGACAAAAATTTTGATGAGTGATTCTTTAATATATATGTGAAGCACAGAGTAGTTTGTCTGCTCCAATGCCACAGAATAGCTACTGTAGCATCTTACAAGTGGCATTCGCCTCTTTAATTTATCAACCCCAAAGTATAACAAATCTTTCTGGACAGACGCTGAGACACAAAATAGTAGATTTCTGATTATGACTTTTCAGATAGGCTTTATTTCAGATAATTGGAGCAATAAACAACTGGTTTCAATCTATACTGCTTGGCTATAATGTGCGTTTTAAAAAAAATATATCTCTTGGATTAACCCATCAGCTGCAGTAAGTTAACACACTGTTATTGTTCATGCTGTGCATTCGTCCTTGCAATTATGCCTGTGGATCCTCTGCCTTTCTCTGTCTGCTGCCTCGGATTTGCTGTTTTCCTCTTCACTTGCTCTACTGGTCCTATGGCTTGAAAGTATCCAAGTCTTTTTTTCCACTTGCTCTTCGCTGTCTGCACCAGTGCCCTGAGCACACCCTAAACTGCGGCTTTCTGAGCCTAACAGGTGAACCTAAGGGCTTGTTTCCATTTGCAAAAAACACGTCCGTGTCTCCCATGTGGAAACCAAGCTCTGGTGCCCGCATTTGGGAGCGGAGCGTGCGGCTGCATAGCAACACATGGAGCCGCATGCTCCGCTCTGGAGTGCCGGCGCCAGAGCTTGGTTTCCACATGCGAGACACGGACGTGTTTCTTGCAAATGGAAACAAGCCCTAAGAGAAGCAAAGGGAACCCCTGGATGTTAATATATCAGTTACCTAGAGTAGAAATTATATAAGCATACACTATGGGAAGAAATATTCACACAAATTTGCTCAATATAAACAATTACAATTCCCTCCCCATGGAGGGTGTAATGTACCACCGCACTAGAACTCTCACATAAAGTGTAATCTATGAGTAAAAATGATCTACACTCTGGTACTGATTTAAAACAACCAATTTTATTGAAACACAATATTAAAAAAGAGTAAAATAGTAATACTACATGTCAACAACGGTGTAAATTCATTGGAGGGACCATCAGCCTAAGGATAATGCTTTCAGTTGATATAGGCGATATATAGAATAAATAGATAAATAATGGTGCCAAAAAGCTATAGGAAGTTCCAGTAATATTGCCACCCTTAATAGGGGAAGCTTGCGTGCAACATCACGGTCCTGAACCCAGACTTCCTAAACAGCATGCAATCCATATAATGTCTAATATTTGGGGTATGTTACCTTACCTAGTAAGCCTAATGCAGAAATCCTCGGCGTCCCTCTGCCCTCTGGGGCAGAGGGACGCCGAGGATTTCTGCATTAGGCTTACTAGGTAAGGTAACATACCCCAAATATTAGACATTATATGGATTGCATGCTGTTTAGGAAGTCTGGGTTCAGGACCGTGATGTTGCACGCAAGCTTCCCCTATTAAGGGTGGCAATATTACTGGAACTTCCTATAGCTTTTTGGCACCATTATTTATCTATTTATTCTATATATCGCCTATATCAACTGAAAGCATTATCCTTAGGCTGATGGTCCCTCCAATGAATTTACACCGTTGTTGACATGTAGTATTACTATTTTACTCTTTTTTAATATTGTGTTTCAATAAAATTGGTTGTTTTAAATCAGTACCAGAGTGTAGATCATTTTTACTCATAGATTACACTTTATGTGAGAGTACTATGGGAAGAAAGCAAGCTGTCCGTGATGACGTAGCTAATTTTGCACTGGGAAGCATTGAGTCCTGGCATTCATGTGGATATTACTTTGATATGTACCACCTACTTAGAACATTGTTGTAGATCAAGTACACCTCTTCATGGAATCAGTTTTCTCTTATGACAGTGACCCTGAGAATCTGAAAAAAATGTTTGAGAATGGTTTAATAAATATGAATTAATAAGGTGCTAACTTGACCCCCAGATCTCAATGGAATTGAGCCTCTGTAGGAAACACACCTAATTCAAGGAGGCCACACCTTGTAACGTTCAGCACTTGAACTTCTATTGCCAATGTCTGAATGCAAGATAACACAGGACACTTCAATGGATGTTGTGAAGACTATACCTAGATGACTCAGGAGTGTCCTACACAGTATTATATGGTTTTGAGGCTATTGATGATCAAAGTACTTTTTTTGGGAATAACTATATTGGGTTGCACCTAGGTCCTCGAGTCTAGTGGGTCCCAAAAGTCCTTTTGACACAAAAAACAAAACCCATGATAGTTGGGGGCCCTGTTGGAGATTTTGTATAGGACCCCAGCAGCTACAAGTTCTGTACATCTTTAATTCATTTACAGTGAAAATTATATCCTAGTGCTTTGTACCCAATATGATTACCACCTCCATGGGAGTTACAAGAAGTTCATGTAAGGTCTGGCAGAACTGACTCACTTATTCTTACTCCGGTGCATGCCAGACAGTGGGAGTTATATAACACATAATGATGCATTACTATTTTCTCTCTGTATATATCTAGCTACAGATGGACAGTGTCATCTGACTGTAATTAAAGGCAAACCTTTTTTATCCACTTTATGGTAGAATCTCTGATTATGTTCCTAGTACTTACCACTGAGTAATGAAGGAAAAGCAATGTTCAGCTTGCCAGCATTAATAATAGATTCCTATCATGCTGTCTGCACAGGGAGACAATTAAATGAGATATTTTAACATTTAAAGTGATACTCCCTCTTTGTTATTAGCACAAACAAAGAATTGCTTTTAAATTACATTTTAAGAATGTTTGTGGAGAAAACAAGGGCCGATATTCATGATAAATGCTGGATATACCGTCCTCATACACGTTAGCAGGGTGTGCAATGAGACATGTAGCTAAGCCCCTTGTCTTCTTTAAGAAAAGAGGCTATAACGTTGTAACCTGCTTTTATTGATTGTAGATGTGACAGGAAAGGGTGAAACAATAGGATGCAATAACTGGAGCATTTAAGAATATATAACTGTTCAATGCATAGAATACAGATAGTCTGCAATACACAGTAACACCGGTCATATGCATGCTCTGCATCTCTTGTGTGTGAACATTGCCGCATACAGACTGTATCTTTTTGTGCCCTGGTGAACCAAACGGCCACCCCGATTGTAGGCTGGCTGTCTCATCAGTATTACTGCACCTGTGTAGCCACCATCTTTAATTGGGTCCACTGCACCCTGACAGTGCATTTGTTTTGAGGCCTGGGCAGGTAAGCATCTCTGCCTTTTTTCCTGGTGTTTTTTATAGATTTTTGGAGGATTTTCAAGTCCTCTTTTTGTGGTTTTAATGTTAGAGTAAGACTCGCAAAATGTGGGGACCCTTGATGTGGGTTGCGATCTTCTATATTTTGGCCATAATATCAACTAATGCCTCACATATATTGCTATGTGTTTTTTGCACTTTATATTTTTTCATAGTGCAGTTGGGCCCAGATGGCTCTGTAAACTGTGGACTCTGTTCACACAGGATGCATTTTAGTTAGCACTGGGCAGCCCGCCTGATCTAAGAATATGGACGTCATTAATAGGCTGTAAGCCAGATGCTCTGCTTCTTTTGTGTGTGAACATTGCTACATACAGATTGTATCTTTTTGTGCACTGGTGTACCAAATGGCCACCCCCGGATTGTAGGCTGGCTGTCTCATCGGTATTACTGGATTATGAAAATTCACCGCACACTCTTTGTGGATTATTTTTCCAAATAGCTTGCAATTTTATTCATACAATGAATCAGGGAGCGTAACAGAATTGTGCAGTGGAAGCGATTAACAGAACAGCAACTTTTCGGCTCCTCCGGAACCTTTATCACAGAATCGCTGCAAAATAAAGAGAATGCATCAAAATAAAATATAACAAAAATAAACAATATGGCACAAGTAGAAAACACAGATATATCACACTCTATAGTAATCCCAAAGTAATATATCAAATTGATGTACCAATAAGGTAGTCAAAAATATAATGAACATACAATCATAAAATCATATAAGAGAGCACTTAACAAATGTGATCAGTAACCAATGAGTAGCACATGGGTATATATAGGGTACATTTACCTTAATCCAATGCCAAGAGGAAGAATGCAGTGCAGAGGGATAGAAGTCCCTGTAATGCCCAGTAGAAAGCTGTAAGGAACAGTGATAGAATAAATCTTATGCATAAAAAAGGGTGGAGGGAAAAGAAAAGGAAAACATAAGGTAGCTATATAGAAATGATAGTCGTTTTGGGTTTATCCAGTCCCCACACAATGGAAGTGAGGCTCTGTAGAAAGTGAAATATGGGAGCACATAAGGGGGCGTTGCAAAATTAGAGGAAAACGTGTGCAACGCATCCAGTGTTATGACGCATGTGTCGCATGAGTTTCGGGCTGAATTTACATGACCGCTATGTGCACAGTGTGAGTTTATAACAGTCGGGTGAAGCACTGTACCGGAAGTCCACGGCCCGGACCGGAAGTGACGTTGCACTACTAGTGTAGTGTACTGCGCATGTTTGCCTGTCGTTAAGGAAGCTTACAACCTGGCAACTTATCACCTACATTATGCTAATGATGTCAAAGTGTGACCTAACGTTAATAAATAAAGGACTTATGTTAATGAAGGACATCTGGAATGTATGTACCTATGTAAATGTTTAGCAATAAGGTGGCTATAAGAAAAAGGGGGAGGGGGAGGGGAAAGGTCACTAGATGCCTCCAAAAGAGCCAAACTGTTAACACGTAGGGATTAGAGAAGGGGAGGCATAGACCTCAAATTACAGATTATAGCATATATGAATGCTGAGGACAAAAGGAGAGAATAAAAATAAAAAGTAAAACCCATTTTGGTTTGTCTCCCACTAATACAAGTATTAGTATATTACCAGGTATTACCAGCAACTGGAGATGTCGTAACCCCTGAACTCACTATTTCTGCTCTTGGCCTTCGTAATTCGAGTAATTTCTGACTACCACGTACCTATCATGCTACTGAAACCTTAATTTCTTTAGTAGACCGTGAGGTCAAACTCCTCTCTCACCAACAACAACTTGGCTTCTTCCCAAAGCACTCTAACCTTTCACTCATAGAGAAATAGGCTCTATCATTGCTACATAACAATAAATCTATTATCATAAAACCAGCAGATAAAGGGGGAGCTATTTTGGTGATGATTCGTGCACAATACTCTAATAAAATAATTTGACAACTCTCTGATCCCAATACCTATGAGACAATCTCCAGGGACCCAGTTGCTGTCATTGGTAGAAAAATACGTAATCTCTTAGACACATATCTTGATCGCCATGTGATCGATCAAAAAATGGCAACGTTTTTGGTCAACCCTCATCCCATTACACCGTTTTTTTATGTGTTACCTAAGGTGCATAAATCACTACAAAACCCACCTGGCAGACCAATCGTTGCCTCCACAAATTCTGTTTTGTCTCCGCTTTCAATTTTCTGGGAAAAAATTCTAACTCCTTTAGTTAAATTAACTAAATCCTTCCTTTTAGTTATGGGACATTTTTTGCAGGTCATTAAACAACTTGACACCTCCTGTCAATACAATTGAATACCTCCTGACAGTATTCTGGTCACTTTAGATGTCAACAGTCTTTACACCTCAATAAAACATGACAAAGGTATTGAAGCCACTAGATCCCTATTGAATTCATCGGACATGTGCATGGACTCAGTTCAATTTTGCCTGGATCTTCTTGGCCTAGTATTGTATGAGAATTACTTGCTATACGAAGACACCTTTTACGTCCAGAAGTGTGGCACAGCGATGGGCTCGAATGTAGTGCCGGCTTATGCTAATGCCTACATGAACCATTGTGAGGTGAATTACATATTTCATAATGACCTATTTCTGCAACATGTTTTAGGGTACCATCGCTACATTGATGACGTTTTCTTCAACTGGACTGATACGCTTGACTCCTTACATACTTTCCACTCTTATATCAATTCCATTTTTTCTGAATTACAATTTACGATGCATCATAGTACAAAGTCAATACCTTTTCTGGACACAACAGTATTGAAAAATGCCAGTGGGGGCCTCTCGACTGATCTTTACTGTAAACCCACAGACCGTAATAGTCTTTTACATTATAGGAGTTGCCACCCAAGAGCTACTAAAGGTACCGTCACACTCAGCGACGCTGCAGCGATATAGACAACGATCTGATCGCTGCAGCGTCGCTGTTTAGGTCGCTGTAGAGATGTCAAACACATCAGCTCCCCAACATGCAGGAGCGATCCTGTGACGTAGCGGTGACTCACTTATCGTTCTCACAGGTCGTTAGCTCCATGTTTGACAGCAAAAGCAACGATGTCAGCAATGTTAAACACGACGATACACGCCGATCTGACGACCAAATAAAGTTCTGGACTATTAGCTCCGACCAGCGATATCACAGCGGGATCCAGATCGCTGCTGCGTGTCAAACACAACGAGATCGCTATCCAGGACGCTGCAACGTCACGGATCGTTGTTGTTCTTGTTGTAAAGTTGTTTAGTGTGAAGGTACCTTAAGAACAGCTTACCGCGCTCACAATTTAATAGAGTAACACGCATTGTCTCTGACCCTGAACTTCAGAACAACAGTTTGGCCATAATGACTGATAAGTTTAGTGATAGGCGATATCCTTTAAAACTCCTTCATCATGAAAAGACACTGGCCTTGACCCCCCCTTCCCCACCTCCACCAGTTTTTCCTAGAGAAAGAATCCCTTTTGTGCATACTTTCCATACTTTAATGCCTAAAGTCTACTCCATCATTAAGAAACATTGGCCACTTCTGTCTAAGGCCTACCCAGATATTGATTCCTTTAGAGCACCTACTTTGATATGCACAAAAACACCCCCAAACATCAGAGAGAAACTCATGAGAGCTGACATAGGGAGTACACGCCTGGTCATGACACAGAGGCTGCTCGCTACCAGGCGCCATGGTATGTTCCCGCGTCTCAATTGTGTAGCCTGCTCTAACATCATTAGGTCTGATAACATAACCCATCTGAGAACTGGCAAATCGTATCCGATACGTCGATACCACACTTGTGATTCCAACTTTGTGGTCTACCTAGTAAAAGGTCCCTGTGGTTTCCTCTATGTGGGGGAGACCAGTCAACATGTTAAAGACCCAATAGCCAGCCATAAGTCCACCATCAGGTGCGGCAAAACCTGGTTACCTCTCCCAGATCACTTTGCCAGATTTAGACACACAGTTGCTCAGCTTAAATTCCAAGTCATTGAGCAAGTCCCTCGCCCTAGAAGGGGTGGCGATCATGTTAAACTCCTTAAATCGCGAGAAACCTACTGGATACATAAACTCGATACTTTGGCCCCTTAAGGTCTTAATAGGGATATTGATTGGCTATTGTGACCTTTATTAACCTATATTCTACTACATTTGCAGACCCGCTAAAATATGGTGACCTGAGGTGAGTTTGCCTTACCCCCTGATAATTTTCCCTTTTTTCATGTATTTATCATTTTTATTTTCTAATTTTTACTTTTTTTTTTTCTCTCCTTTTGTCCTCAGCATTCATATATGCTATAATCTGTAATTTGAGGTCTATGCCTCCCCTTCTCTAATCCCTGCGTGTTTATAGTTTTGCTCTTTTGGAGGCATCTAGGGACCCTTCCCCTCCCCCTTATAGCCACCTTATTGTTAAACACTTACATAGGTACATACATTCCAGATGTCCTTCATTAACATAAGTCCTTTTTTTATTAACGTTAGGTCACACTTTGACATCATTAGCATAATGTAGGTGATAAGTTGCCAGGTTTTAAGCTTCCTTAACGACATGCAAACATGCGCAGTACACTACACTAGTAGTGCAACGTCACTGACACTTTTTGGCTTTATACTTTGGCAGCCCCCTTATGTGCTCCCATAGTTCACTTTCTACAGAGCCTCCCTTCCATTGTGTGGGGACTGGATAAACCCTAAAGGAATAGCATTTCTATTTAGGTACCTTATGTTTTCCTTTTCTTTTCCCTCCACCCTTTTATTTTGCATAAGATTTATTCTATCACTGTTCCTTATAGCTTTCTACTGGGCATTACAGGGACTTCTATCCCTCCACACTGCATTCTTCCTCTTGGCATTGGATTAAGGTAATTGTACCCTATATATGCCCATGTGCTACTCATTGGTTTCTGATCACATTTGTTAAGTGCTCTCTTATATGATTTTACGATTGTATGTTCATTATATTTTTGACTACCCTATTGGTACATCAATTTGATATACTGTATATACTCGAGTATAAGCTGTGAATTTCAGCCCATTTTTTTAGGCTGAAATTGCCCCTCTTGGCTTATACTCGAGTCATACCCAGGGGTTGACAGGGGAGGGGGAGCGGCAGCTGTCTAATAATACTCACCTGCTCTTGGAGTGGTGTCCCTGGTTCCCCGGCGCCGGCAGCTTCTTCCTGTAGTGAGCAGTCACATGGTACCACTCATTACAGCAATGAATATGGACCCGACTCCACTCCCATAGGGGTGGAGCCGCATATTCATGTGATAAAGGCTTCGGAGGAGCCGGAAAATTGTTGTTTTGTTAATCGCTTCCACTGCACAATTCTGTTACGCTCCCTGATTCATTGTACGAATAAAATTGCAAGCTATATGGAAAAATAATACACAAAGAGTGTGCGGTGAATTTTCATAATCTATGCTTAGGACCTTTGGTCCATTACACCAGCACCTTGTGATTTTTGGGCTGAGTGCAGGCTCAATATTAATTTCATTGGTATTACTGCACCTGTGTAGCCACCATCTTTAAATGGGTCCACTGCACCCTGATAGTGCATTTATTTTGAGGCCTGCCTTTTTCCTGGTGTTTTTTTTTTATAGATTTTTGGAGGATTTTCAAGTTCTCTTTTTGTGTTTTTAATGTTAGAGTAGGACTCGCAAAATGTGGGGACCCTTGACGTGGGTTGCGAGATTCCGTATTTTGGCCACAATATCAACTAATACCTCACATACACTGCTCAAAAAAATAAAGGGAACACTTAAACAACAGAATATAACTCCAAGTAAATCAAACTTCTGTGAAATCAAACTGTCCACTTAGGAAGCAACACTGCCTGACAATCAATTTCACATGCTGTTGTGCAAATGGAATAGACAACATATGGAAATTATTGGCAATTTTCAAGACACACTCAATAAAGAAGTGGTTCTGCAGGTGGGGACCACAGACCAAATCTCAGTACCAATGCTTTCTGGCTGATTTTTTGGTCACTTTTGAATGTTGGTTGTGCTTTCACACAAGTGACTCAGGTAGTGCAGCGTTAGACAGACGTTACAGAGCCTGGAGACGCCGAGGAGAGCGATCTGCTGCCTGCAACATCCTTCAGCATGATCGGTTTGGCAGTGGGTCAGTAACGGTGTGGGGTGGCATTTCTTTGGAGGCCCGCACAGCCCTCCATGTGCTCTCCAGAGGTAGCCTGACTGCCATCAGGTACCGAGATGAGATCCTCAGACCCCTTGTGAGACCATATGCTGGTGCGGTTGGCCCTGGGTTATTCCTAATGCAGGACAATGCCAGACCTCATGTGGCTGGAGTGTGTCAGCAGTTTTTGCAAGATGAAGGCATTGAAGCTATGGACTGGCCCGCCCGTTCCCCAGACCTGAATCTGATTGAACACTTCTGGGACATCATGTCTCGCTTCATCCACCAATGTCACATTGCACCACAGACTGTCCAGGAGTTGGCGGATGCTTTAGTCCAGGTCTGGGAGGAGATCCCTCAGGAGACCATCCGCCGCCTCATCAGGATCATGCCCAGGCATTGTAGGGAGATCATACAGGCACGTGTAGGCCACACACACTACTGACCATCATTTCCTTGTCTTGAGGCATTTCCACTGAAGTTGGATCAGCCTGTAACTTCATTTCCCACTTTGATTTTGAGCATCATTCCAACTCCAGACCTCCGTGGGATATTAGGAGAGAGAGAGAGAGAGACTTTTTCCCGGGCTTGAAAAATCCTTCCGGGCATACTCAGAGGGGAAAAACTGGATCCGTCTCTGGATTCCTGTGTGTGATGGTCAGCGACGGATCCTGCGCCCATAGTCTTCCATTGTAGCCAACGACAGGCAGCGCAGGATGTGTTGCTGACCGATTTTCCGACGTGCACAAAAAACGTTACAATGAATGTTTTCTCTGTACGACGGACCGCTTTTTTACGACAGATCCAGTGTACGACGGATGAAACGGATGGCCATCCGTCAAAATCCGTCGCTAATACAAGTCTATGGGAAAAATCAGGATCCTGCAGAAAAATTTGCAGGATGCTGTTTTTTCAAAACTGGACGGATTTCGACGGGAAGAAAAAGACGGAAGTGTGAAAGTAGCCTAAACTGTGGCCTCTGTTCACACAGGATGCATTTTAGTTAGTATTGGGCAGCCCACCTGATGTAAAGGTACCTTCACACGAAACGACTTTGTAACGATATCGCTAGCGATCCGTGAAGTTGCAGCGTCCTGGCTAGCGATATCGTTTAGTTTGACACGCAGCAGCGATCAGGATCCTGCTGTGATGTCGCTGGTCGCTGAATAAAGTTCAGAACTTTATTTGGTCGTCCGATCGCCGTGTATCGTTGTGTTTGACAGCAAAAGCAACGATACCAGCGATGTTTTACAATGGTAACCAGGGTAAACATCGGGTTACTAAGCGCAGGGCTGCGCTTAGTAACCCGATGTTTACCCTGGTTACCAGTGTAAAATGTAAAAAAACCAAACAGTACATACTTACATTCGCATCCCCCGCCGTCTGCTTCCCACACTGACTGAGCGCCGCAAAGTGAAAGTGAAAGCACAGCACAGCGGTGACGTCACCGCTGTGCCCTGCTACTGCCGGCGCTCAGTCAGTCAGTCAGTGCAGGAAGCGGACGCCGGGGGACGCAAATGTAAGTATGTACTGTTTTTGTTTTTTTTACATTTTACGCTGGTAACCAGGGTAAACATCGGGTTACTAAGCGCGGCCCTGCGCTTAGCAACCCGATGTTTACCCTGGTTACCCGGGGACCTCGGCATCGTTGGTCGCTGGAGAGCGGTCTGTGTGACAGCTCTCCAGCGATCAAACAGCGACGCTGCAGCGATCGGCATCGTTGTCGCTATCGCTGCAGCGTCGTTTCGTGTGAAGGTACCTTAAGAGTATAGGCGTCATTAATAGGCTGTAAGACAGATGCTCTGCATCTCTTGTGTGTGAACATTGCCGCATACAAACTGTATCTTTTTGTGCACTGGCATACAAAATGGCCACCCCGATTGTAGGCTGGCTGTCTCATCAGTATTACTGCACCTGTGTAGCCACCATCTTTAATTGGGTCTACTGCACCCTGATAGTGATTTGTTTTGAGGCCTGGGCAGGTAATCATCTCTGCCTTTTTTCCTGGTGTTTTTTATAGATTTTTGGAGGATTTTCAAGTCCTCTTTTTGTGGTTTTAGGGTATGTGCACACGTCAGGATTTCTTGCAGAAATTAAATTTCCTGACAAAATCGGACATTTCTGCCAGGAATTCGCATACATTTTTTTCGCGTTTTTTTGGTTTTTTTTTTTTTGCAGTTTTTCCCAATGCTTTTAAATAGCGGGAAAAACGCGAAAAATCCGCAAAATTAATGAACATGTTGCTTTTTTTACCGCAATGCGTTTTTTTGCGGAAAAAAACGCATCATGTGCACAAAAATTGCGGAATGCATTCTAAATGATAGGATGCAAATGAATGCGTTTTTATAGCGAAAAAACGCGAAAAGAACGCGGAAATTCCTGAACATGTGCACATACTCTTAATGTTAGAGTAAGACTCGCAAAATGTGGGGACCCTTGATGTGGGTTGCGAGCTTCCGTATTTTGGCCATAATATCAACTAATACCTCACATATATTGCTATGTGTTTTTTGCACTTTATATTTTTTCATGGTGCAGTTGGGCCCAGATGGCTCTGTAAATTGTGGCCTCTGTTCACACAGGATGCATTTTAGTTAGCACTGGGCAGCCCACCAGATCTAAGAGTGTGGGTGTCATTAAAAGGCTGTGGGCAGGTATGAATACACTATACACTAAGAGACTGTGTTATAATAAGTGAGTGCACTATATACTAAGGGACTGTGCTATACATAATAAGTGAGTACACTATATACTAAGGGACTGTGCTATACATAATAAGTGAGTACACTATATACTAAGGGACTGTGCTATATATAATAAGGCTACATCCCTGTATCTGTGTGCTGTGTCAGTGTGCTGCCCGCTTTTACAGATGCATTGAACATGTCCTATTCTGATCCTCAAAATTGGATCAGAAGAGGACATTCTCTGACACTCATGGATCTCATTCTCAGATCCGTGATTTTCATATATGTGTGATTAAACCTATAAAACTCTACAAGCCTGTGTCCATCCGATATAAAAAACCTGGAAGCACACAGATATTTCACATCAATGTGAGAATGTAGAATAAGGGATGTTAAAGATCACATTATCACTCTATGTCACACAGTGCAGACACAGATTAATATCCACATCCAGGCTCTTATCGTTGACGTCTCCTCTGATCAGAGCCACTTTCTCCTTCTTGTTCTCCATCTGGTCAGACCTTCATGCCGACATCTCCCAGCCATGACTTGTCTTGTCACGATGATCTTCGCAGCCCTGAAAATAACAAGGTCACTTGCATTGTATACATACATGTGTCTCCCCCCTGAATACAGATATGTACCCCACCATTAATATACTATTAGCCACGCACCATTAGAAATATAAAGTGATAAGCAGCACTGTGTCCCCCATTACCTATAATCTCTGCCACCCAATAATATAAATTATTCAGTCTGTGAATCTCCCCAATTAACTGTAAGGCTACGTACACATGGAATAGGTTTTACAGTACAAGCGAAGTGAACGAGATCCCTGAAGTCTCATGCACACGCTGCTTTTTTCCTTGCAGATTTGCAGCAGATTAAAATCTGCATAATCTCAATTCTTGCAGCATATTTCTCCTGTACTAATGGGGAAAATTACGTAACAAAAGCATGGCATAAATGTGGAAAAAAGAAAGTATTTTACGCAACTTTCTCCCTGTCAACACATTAAGATATGCAGCAGAATTTTCTCCTGCAAATTCTGAACGTGTTCACATAGCCTTAGTCCCTGTTCTGTGACCCCATCATTCACTATAAGCACTTCATAGCATCATAATAAATTTGGAAGTGGGAGAAGACGCCATCAGGTACTGAGCATCCTTCAACATCTGCCAATTCATTACAAGTCTCTGACAGCATCTTCTCCCACCTTTGAGTTTATTATAAAGTGTTCTATGCACCTTACCACCTCCTCTCCCACTCTCCAATAAATTTTAAGTCCCCGATAGCATCACAATGAATTATGAGATGGGGAGGACACTATCAGGGGCTTAGCACCCTCCTCCACCACCCAACTCATTTTACATCCATATCTAACATCTTCCTCCACCTACCCCTGTTCGTAAGTCCATTATAAGTCCCCCTTCCTCCCATCCCAATCGACCGCATTCCATCACTGTCCTCTTCTCCACCTCCATCATTGCCCTCTCCATCACCTCCATCATTGCCTTCTCCACGACCCCATCATTGCCCTCCCCATCACCTCCTTCATTGCTCTCTTAACAACTTCCATCACTACCCTGTTCCCCACCTCCATCATTGTTCTCTCCACCACCTGCATCATTGCCTTTTCCCCCACAACCCCCATCATTGTCCTTTCCACCACCATCATAATTGCCTTCTCCCCAACCACCCCCATCATTGCCCTTTGCACCACCATGTCCTTTCAACCACCACCATCATGCCTCCTCCCCACCAACCTCATCATTGCCCTTTCCACCACCTCCATTGCCTTCTCCCCATCATTGCCTTTTCCACCACCTCCATCATTGCTTCCTTCCCACCACCCCATCATTGCCCTTTCCACAACCTCCATCTTTGCTTCCTCCCCCACCATCCCCATTATTGCCCTTTCCACCACCTCCATCATTGCCTTCTCCCCAACCTCCCCATCATTGACCTTTCCACCAGCTCCATCATTGCTTCCTCCCCACCACCACCCCCATCACTGCCCTTTACGCCACCTCTATCATTATTTCCTCCCCCACCACCCCCATCATTGCCCTTTCCACCAACTCCATCATTGCTTTCTCTCCCACCACCCCCATCATTGCCCTTTCCACCTCCCCATCATTGCCCTTCTCCCCCACCACCCCCATCATTCCTCTTTCCGCCACCTCTATCATTACTTCCTCCCCACCACTTCCATCACTGCCCTTTCCACCATCTCCATCATTACTTCCTCCCCCACCACCCCATCATTGTCCTTTCCACCACCACCATCATTTCTTCCTCCACCACCATCCCCATTATTGCCCTTTCCATCACCTCCATCATTGCCTTCTCCCCCACCTCCCCATCATTGCCCTTTCCACCACCTCCATCATTACTTCCTCCCCACCACTTCCATCACTGCCCTTTCCACCATCTCCATCATTGCTTCCTTCCCACCACCCCATCATTGACCTTTCCACCACCACCATCATTGCTTACTCCCCCACCACCCCCATCATTGCCCTTTCCACCACCTCCATCATTGCCTTCTCCCCCACCTCCCCATCATTGTCCTTTCCACCACCTACATCATTGCTTCTTCCCCACCACCCCATCATTGTCCTTTCCACCACCTCCATCATTGCTTCCTCCCCCACCACCCCATCATTGCCCTTTCCACCACCTCCATCATTGCCTTCTCCCCCACTTCCCCATCATTGTCCTTTCCACCACCTACATCATTGCTTCCTCCCCACCACCCCATCATTGTCCTTTCCACCACCTCCATCATTGCTTCCTCCCCCACCACCCCCATCATTCTCCTTTCCATCACCACCATCATTGCCTCCTCTCCATCACCATCATTGCCCTCTGCACACACACACATATCCTCTTCATCACCCCATCAGTGCCCTCTATACACACACACACACACACACACACACACACATCCTCTCCTCCACCCCCATCATTGCCCTCTACACACACACACACACGCACACACACACCAGTCACCTCTCTGCAGGTTCCCTGCAGCCACAGCAGCCACACACACACAGCACCACTCACATCTCCGCACAGTCAACAGCAGCCGCAGCATCTTTGTCGCCGGAAGCTTTCTCTCTGGCACAACCGCGCTCTGAATGTTGACGCCATCCAGCCATGCTGCTGTATCAGACAGGAAGTGCGGGCAGGTAGCAGGATGGATCCATGCAGCTCCACTGACATTTTGTAGGGAACAGAGCGGCAGCGATTGCTCCCTTCCTGTCGCACATGAGGGCAATCTGGACAGGGGTCCCTCAGGCCAGATTGCCCTCAGTGTTAACCGCCCTGCAGGGGCCCCCCTTCACCTCCGGGCCTCGGTGCAGCGGCACTGGCTGCACATGCAGTGTGTCCGCCCCTAGCCCCCTGGTCCTTTAGTATAGTCTTTGGAAGGAATAAGTCATGTGCCAGTCCTCTGTACTTATCACACATGTATTTATACATGTAAATGAGATCTCCTCTGAGGCGTCTTTTATATAAGCTAAACAAGCCCAACTTTTCCAACCTCTCATCATATGAGAGGCCTCCCATCTTTTAATCTAGTTGCCCGTATTTGAACTGATTCTAACTTCTGAATATCCTTTTTAAAAAGCAGAGCCCAAATCTGGATCCCATATTTTAGATGTGGTCTCACAAGTGATTTATAAAGAGGTAATAATACATTGGGATCGTGGGATTTTCTCTCTCTTTTTATACATTGAAAAATCTTGTTTGCTTTTGCGGCTGCTGCTTGACATTGAGTATTGCTGCTCAGCTTAAGGTACCGTCACACTAAGCAACGTCGCCAGCGATCTGTGACGTTGCAGCGTCCTAGGGAGCGAGATCGCTGTATTTGACACGCAGCAGCGATCAGAATCCCGCTGTGAAATTGCTGGTCGCTGCTAGAAGGTCTGCACATTATTTGGTCGCTAGGTCGCCGTGTATCGCCGTGTTTGACGGCAAAAGCAACCATACCAGCGATATTTTACACTGGTAACCAGGGTAAACATCGGGTTACTAAGCGCAGGGCCGCGCTTAGTAACCCGATGTTTACCCTGGTTACCAGCGTAAAATGTAAAAAAAAAAAAACAGTACATACTCACATGCTTCCCCCGGCGTCCGCTTCCCACACTGACTGAGCGCCGCAAATTGAAAGTGAAAGCACAGCACAGCGGTGACGTCACCACTGTGCCCTGCTACTGCCGGCGCTCAGTCATTACAGGAAGCGGACGCCGGGGGACGCATGTAAGTATGTACTTACAGTTTACGCTGGTAACCAGGGTAAACATCGGGTTACTAAGCGCGGCCCTGCGCTTAGCAACCCGATGTTTACCCTGGTTACCCGGGGACCTCGGCATCGTTGGTCGCTGGAGAGCGGTCTGTGTGACAGCTCTCCAGCGACCACACAGCGACGCTGCAGCGATCGGCATTGCTGTCGCTATCGCTGCAGCGTCGCTTAGTGTGACGGTACCCTAACTTGTAATCAGAATACCCAGGTCCTGCTCCTGTTCTGTAGTCCTGAGTATACTCCCATTTAATGTATGTACAGCAATAGGATTACTCTGTCCTAGGTGCATTACTTTACATTAATCTACATTAAATCTTATTTGCCAAGTGTTTGCCCATTCAGTCATCTTAGCCAGATCGTTTTGCAATATTGTAATGTCAAGGTCAGATTTTAGTGACCTGCATAGTTTGGTGTCGTCAGCAAAGACTGACATTTTACTCTCAATCCCATCCACAAGGTCATTAATAAAGAGGTTAACTTCTTCAAGACGCAGCCCTTTTTCGTTTTTACGTTTTCGTTTTTCGCTCCCCTCCTTCCCAGAGCCATAACTTTTTTATTTTTCCGTCAATATGGCCATTTGAGGGCTTATTTTTTGCGGGACGAGTTGTACTTTTGAACGACACCATTGGTTTTACCATGTCTTGTACTAGAAAATGGGAAAAAAATTCCAAGTGTGGTGAAATTGCAAACAAAGTGCAATCCCACACTTATTTTTTGTTTGGCTTTTTTGCTAGGTTCACTAAATGCTAAAACTGACGTGTCATTATGATTGTCCTGGTCATTACAAGTTCATTGACACCAAACATGTCTAGGTTATTTTTTATCTAAGTGGTGAAAAAAAATTCCAAACTTTGCTTAAAAAAAAAAAAAAAAATTGCGCCATTTTCCGATACCCGTAGCGTTTCTATTTTTTGGGATCTCGGGTCAGGTGTGGGCTTATTTTTTGCATGCCGAGCTGACGTTTTTAATGATACCACTTTTGTGCAGATACGTTCTTTTGATCGCCCGTTATTGGATTTTAATGCAATGTCGCAACGACCAAAAAAGCGTAATTCTGGCATTTTTAATTTTTTTCTTGCTACACCATTTAGCGATCAGGTTAATCCTTTTTTTTGATAGATCGGGCGATTCTGAACACGGCGATACCAAATATGTGTGCGTTTGATTTTTTTTATTTTTTTTTATTTTATTTTGAATGGGGCGAAAGGGGGGTGATTTAAACTTTTATATATTTTTTTATTTTTTTCATATTTTTTAAAACGTTTTTTTTTACTTTTGCCATGCTTCAATAGCCTCCATGGGAGGCTAGAAGCTGGCATAGCCTGATCGGCTGTGCTACATAGCAGTGATCATCAGCTGCTATGTAGCTGAACTACAGGCTTGCTATGAGCGCCGACCATAGGGTGGCGCTCACAGCAAGCCAGCATCAACAACCATAGAGGTCTCAAGGAAACCTCAGGTTGTCATTCCGATGCATCGCTGACCCCCGATCTACCCCACATCAAAGGGGGAGACACGACATGCGCTGTACTAGTACGGCGCATGTCGTGAAAGGGTTAAAAAGAATTGGTCCTAACACAGATCCCTGCGGTCCCCCACAGTTGACTATATCCCATTTAGAGAACGTACCGTTTATGATAATACTTTGTTTCCTATGCAAACCACCATATATCAGGCGCAATACTATCTACTATATAATTGTCTAAGGGTCACTTCCGTCTGTCTGTCCTTCTGTCTTTCTTTCTGTCACGGATATTCATTGGTCGCAGCCTCTGTCTGTCATGGAACCCAAGTCGCTGATTGGTCGTGGCAAAACAGCCACGACCAATCAGCGACGGGCACAGTCCGGCGGAAAAATGGCCGCTCCTTCCTCCCGGCAGTCAGTGCCCGCTCCGTACTTCCCTCCAGTCTGCCCTCACACAGGGTTAATGGCAGCGGTAACGGACCGCGTTATGCTGCGGTGTAATGCACTCCGTTACCGCTGCTATTAACCCTGTGTGACCAACTTTTTACTATTCAGGCTGCCTATGCATGAATAGTAAAACGATCTAATGTTAAAAATAATAAAAAAAATAAAAAATCGTTATATATGAAGCGCCCCCACTGCCGCAGGGCCGAGGGGTACCCGGTACCGGGCCTCGGAGTCCCTGCTCTGGGGTTGTCACGGTGGCTAGACCCGGTCCGTGACCCTGCTGAGGGGCGTCCAATGAAAGGTGTGGATAGTGATGATGTTGTGGTGGTGCGGTGCAGGTCGCAGTAAATAACGAGGACACCAGGTTGCAGTCTCTTTACCTCGTTACTGAAGGCTTCGAGATAGTCAATCCAGAGCACTGTTAACAGGGCTGTTTGAGACCGGCCAGTCCAAAGGCACATTAGGAGTTCCCTTGACAGGTGAGAATCAGCGTCTACCTGCTAGCGCCTATGTGTTGTAGTCCTTCCCTGCTGAGCACCCCGGGATAGTCCTCACAACTGATTCTGTCTGCCTCTGATGTTCGTTCTCTCTCCGTCCCCCAGGTGATATGGCTAGGACGCACCCGTATGATGGGGTAGGCCTGGAGTTCTTCCGGGACTCTAGAGTCGCCCCTCTCCCACAGCTGCCTCCGTTGTCTGCTTAGGTGTTTAAGTGAGACAGCCAACCTATAATTGGCTGTCCTGCCGTGGTTTGAAGTAATGCTTAAAGTCTCTTACTTTCTCGGCGTTCCGGCCACCGACTGTTTGCGCCTCAGAAGGATGTTGCCTCGATCTTACAGCATGACTCCTTCTGGTCCTATTGCCTCTTTGCTGTATTCCCGTTGCTCACTTGTTGCGTTGTTCTCTTAGGAGTCTGCCAGGATCCCATCCCCGACAGGTCCTCTCTCTAGCTCTTCCCAGTTACTTCTCTCCCTGTCTTCCTGTCCAACCCCCAGTTTTACCAGAGTGTGAGGAGTGGCCTACTAGATAGAACCACCCCCCCTGGTGGCCGGAGTGTGAAGTGTAGTGTGTGATACCTGGTCAGGTGAACTCCCCTAGTGCAATCAGACGCAACATCACTCCCCTTAGCGGCAGAGCGACGTTACTGCAACGACCAGGACTCTGGGGTGCTGCACTCCCCCCCGATTAAATCCAGTACTCCCGGACTGGGAAAATAAGAACAACAATACATGTTAACAGAAAACACACAAAATTTTGAAATATCATAAACAATTAAACATAACAGTGCTTCCCTTTATGGGAGGTGAGGACTCTTGAACGTTGCAAAAGTTAGGTCATGCACAGTTTATGACTCTCAGTTCAGTGGTTGAAACAGCGGGGACCCCGGGTAAACAAAGGGGTCCCCTTTTAGAAGTTTTTGGAGTAATTCACTGTCCATTACTCCGTTGTCCATTTTAAAACCTGTAACAAAAGATATGCACACAAACATTTTCAACTAAATAGCAGCCCTCACTAATACCTCCAAGTTTTGTAGCGGAGGGGAGTTTGATTCTTGGTGCTGTGTGTCGACCTTCGCAGCGTAGGGGTTGCTACTAGCCTAACAGGGCCCACTATGCTTGCTATCGCTGGTGTAGTGCACTGCCTTCTAGCTACACTTCTAGTGAGTCTGGGTAGCACTGGCAGGCTGGAGCTCTCAGGGTTGCTGCTACCAACAGTGGGTACGGCAGGTTCGCCAATAGCAGAGGGAGGATTTGCCAGTTCAACGGTCGGCACGGCATCTTCAGCTAGGGCTTGTTGATGTTGCGGGGCCGGATGATCTGGTACCACCATTGGTTCTGGTGGGTTCGGCTGGTGGAACGTTAGAACAGGTACCACGATGACCTGATTTATCTGAGTCCAGGACTGGGGAAAATCACCAAGGACAGTGTGGATCATCTTCTCCTTTTCTACAGGTGGAGAGGTTCCTGGATCCATTCCCCTCGCTCTCAGCTTATCAGGGCAGGCTTTAAGGTGGTCCCTGGATATCACCGTCGAGGTCTCCCCTCCATCCTTGCTGATGAGGCAAACCTTCGTGTTGTCGAAATCGGACGGCAGGACAGTATACGGTTCCGCTTCCCATTGGTCGTCGAGTTTGTGTAGCCTCCTCTTTCGTTTGAGTACGTGCTCACCAGGTGGCAAGGGAATTGCAGGGGCATGCTGGTTGTAGTCCCTTTCCTGTTTTTGCCTGGCCTGAGCAAGGCTTCTTTCCACGCACTCCTGTACCTTGCGGTACCTTTGCCGCCTCTCGGTATCCCAATCGGCATCCGGCGAGGTATCTTCGGGGGTTAGGACCCCCATGTCCAGATCAACGGGTAACTTGCTAGACCTTCCTCGCATCAGGTATGCTGGAGTGCAGTTGGTGGAATTTACTGGGATGTGATTATATATGTCCACCAAGTCAGGCAACTTCGTTGGCCACAGGCTCCGTTCCTCTATGGGCAAGGTCTTTAGTAAGTCGATCACCACCTGGTTCATCTTTTCGCACATCCCATTGGTTTGGGGATGGTACGGTGTGGTTCTGATCTTCTTACACCCGTACAATTGGCAGAACTCTTGGAACACTTCCGCTTCGAATGCTGGTCCCTGATCGGCCAGTACCTTCTCTGGGTAGCCATGGCAGGGGCGGATTATCAGAGGATCAATATGGGCGGTAGCCCAGGGCCCAGTGGCTTGGGGGGGCCCTGGGCCACCGCAGATTGACCCTCTGATAATCCGCCGGAGTGTGACTGAATGCCCGGCCCGCCGGCATTTATGTGCCCTGCCCCCCGGACCCGGTGGGCAGAGAGAGGGGGCCCGCATCGGGCCCCTTCTCATCTGCTCACCGGGCCCCTTCCGGCGCTGCGGCGCTTTCCTATTGACGTGCGGGCGCGCGTCCGCACGTCAATAGTTAACAACAGCCGCCAGCCAACCAATTGGAGGCTGGCAGCTGAAGTCGGCCGCAGTGCACACGTCACCGGCGTCTGACGTCATTGTCAGTCGCCGGCGAGTGTGCGCTGCTGGAGGGAGCTCGCCGCGTGGAGCGCTGGTAAGGTGAGGAGACTGTTTTGTTTTTTTTTGTCTTTTTTTTTATAAGTTAACGGTAGACTGTGGACACATTGGGGGCAATGCTGTAGACACTGGGGCAGATAGCTGTAGACACTGGGGCAGATAGCTGTAGACACTGGGGCAGATAGCTGTAGACACTGGGGCAGATTGCTGTAGACACTGGGGCAGATTGCTGTAGACACTGGGGCAGATTGCTGTAGACACTGGGGCAGATTGCTGTAGACACTGGGGCAATGCTGGAGACACTGGGGCAGATTGCTGGACACACTGGGGGTAATGCTGGAGACACTGGGGCAGATTGCTGAAGACACTGGGGCAGATTGCTGGAGACACTGGGGCAATGCTGGAGACACTGGGGCAATGCTGGAGACACTGGGGCAGATTGCTGTAGTCACTGGGCAGATTGCTGTAGACACTGGGGCAGATTGCTGTAGACACTGGGGCAGATTGCTGTAGACACTTGGGGCAAATTGCTGGAGACACTGGGGCAGATTGCTGGAGACACTGGGGCAGATTGCTGGAGACACTGGGGCAATGCTGGAGACACTGGGGCAATGCTGTAGACACTGGGGCAGATTGCTGTAGACACTGGGGCAGATTGCTGTAGACACTGGGGCAGATTGCTGGACACACTTGGGGCAATGCTGGAGACACTGGGGCAGATTGCTGTAGACACTGGGGCAGATTGCTGGAGACACTAGGGCAATGCTGGAGACACTGGGGCAGATTGCTGGACACACTGGGGCAGATTGCTGGACACACTGGGGCAATGCTGGAGGACACACTGGGGCAGATTGCTGGACACACTGGGGCAATGTTGGAGGACACACTGGGGCAGATTGCTGGACACACTGGGGGTAATATGCTGGAGACACTGGGGCAGATTGCTGGACACACTGGGGGCAATGCTGGACAATTGGACATACTGGGGCAGATTGCTGGACACACTGGTGGTAATATGCTGGACACACTGGGGCAATATGCTGGACATACTGGGGCAGATTGTTGAACACACTGTCTGGGGGCAATGCTGGAGACAGTGGGGCAATGCTGGACATACTGTGGGCAATGCTGGACAATTGGACATACTGGGGCAGATTGCTGGACACACTGGTGGTAATATGCTGGACACACTGGTGGTAATATGCTGGACACACTGGTGGTAATATGCTGGACACACTGGGGTAGATTGCTGGACACACTGGGGCAGATTGCTGGACACACTGGGGGCAATATGCTGGAGTCAGACACGGGGCAGATTGCTGGAGACACTGTCTGGGGGTAATGCTGGACACACTGGGGCAGATTGCTGGATACTGGGGCAATATGCTGGACATACTGGGGCAGATTGCTGGACACACTGGGGGTAATATGCTGGACACACTGGGGCAGTTTGCTGGACACACTGGGGGCAGGACTGGAGGCATGGGCAGAATGTAGACACGGGGCAGAATGAAAGACATGGGGCAGGATTGGATCATGGGGCAGGATGGATACGATGGAGACAGATGGGGCAGGATGGGGAGATCATATGGGGTAGAATGTATACTCATGAGGGCAGGATGGGAGAACATATGTCTGGAGCCAGGAATGAGACACACGGGGCCAGGGTGTGGGAATATTATTACCTTAGGGGCTAATTAAGGGATATTATTACTGCAGTGATGTATTTATTTTATTTTTTGAGTATACTGTTTTAAATGGGGGGGTGGTCCTGTTACTGTGCAGAGTGACACTATATCGCCTTTTTTTCTCCATGTGATGTAATGTAGAAGTTGTGAAAAATTAAGTAATGTGTTCTGCAAGCAGAGCTCGAGATAACTGTGTTATTTCCTGCAGAAACGAGTCCTGGCTGGAAGAAATGATGGCGGTCTGTGCTGGATGAAAGATGAAGGACTTCACCTAGAGACGTCACTGGTGACACAGTGTTACCTATACACTGACACTATACACTGTATACTATATACAGAGGTCCTGTGTACAATGTCACCAGTGATCACTGTATTACCTATACATTATATACAGCGCTCTTGTATATAATGTCACCAGTTATCTCTGTATTACCTCTACACAGACACTGCATACTAAGTACAGATCTCCTGTGAATACTGGCACTTATGGTGATAGTATTGTGTTGTTTTTTTTAATTACTGATCAGTATTGTAGTATTCAGTCACTATGTGGTGGTAATATGTGGTCTGGAAATGGTGTGGTATTTGTCCCTTGAATGTGCTATTTGGTCACCAAGTGGTGGTAATATGTGGTCTTGACATGGTGCGGTGGTATTTGTTCCTTGTATGTGATATTATTTGATCACTGTGGTTGTAATTTCTGGTCTGGTCATGGCGCGGTGGTATTTGTTCCTTGTATGTGATATTATTGGTCAAAATATACCTAAATTGTATTGCAGATTTTAACAAATATTTAATAGGTTACAGTAGAGTAGGGCCCGGCCATTTTTCTGGAATAATCTGGTTCGGGTATCACATGACCCCCGTCACATGACCCCCGTCACATGACCCTCGTCACATGACCGTGGGGGGCCCACAGTGTCTGAACAGCCCGGGACCCTGGCTACCCTTAATCCACCCCTAAGCCATGGGGCCTACAAAAGTACTGCTGGAAAGCCTTGGCTGCCGTCCTGGCCGTTAGATCCTTGACAGGCACAACCACCAAAAATCTGGAGTAGTGATCCACGATGGTAAGAGCGTAGACATAGCCTGACCGGCTAGGTGTCAGCTTCACATGATCCAGCGCGACCAGTTCGAGCGGCCGCTTGGTGATGATAGGCTGCAAGGGAGCCCGTTGGCTGCCACGGTCCCTCCTGCGTACATGGACCGCACTCTCGACACCACTTCTTAATGGCTCTCTTCATGCCAATCCAATAGAACCTCCCTCGGAGTAGCCTCTCCAGCTTCTTCCATCCGAAGTGTCCGGCTCCATCGTGGTAGGCTCCCAGAACCATGGGCGCATCTCGCCTTGGCACTACTATCTGCCATACCAATTCGTGAGTACGTGGGTCGATGCTTCTCCGGCACAGCTTGCCATCATGGATAAACAGTTTGCTTCTCCCCTTCCACAGCTGCTGGGTCTCCTGTGGATCATCTGGGCCGGGATGCAACCCTGCCTGCGTCAAGAGCTCTTTCACCCGACGGACCGCGGGGTCACCATCCTGGGTCTCCGCCCATCCGTGGTGGGGCAGGGGATTCAGCATGGCATCCGGTTGGTTCTTGTGCCTGTTCTTCACATGATGGGAGTTCTGAGTGGCTTTGGGGCGATGGAATGCAGGCAGCTCCACCTCTTCAAGTGCCTCCGGGTCTTCTCCCGTTTCTGGGAAATTGGGCATTCGGGACAGGGCATCGGCATTTGCATTCTTGCGTCCTACCCGGTACTTGATGGTGAAGTCGTAGTTGGACAGCCGGGCCATCCACCGCTGTTCCAAGGCCCCGAGTTTGGCGGTATCCAGATGCGTTAGCGGATTGTTATCCGTGAAGACGGTGAATTTCGCTGAGGCCAGGTAGTGTTTGAACCTCTCTGTCACTGCCCAGACGATGGTAAGGAATTCCAGCTTAAAGGAACTGTAGTTGTCAGGGTTCCTTTCTGTGGGACGAAGATTCCTGCTGGCGTAAGCGATTACCCTCTCCTGGCCTTTCTGGACCTGGGACAGCACGGCCCCCAATCCTACATTGCTGGCATCCGTGTACAGCACAAACGTTTGGTCGTATTCGGGGTAGGCCAGTACCTCTTCTCCCGTCAGTGCCGACTTTAAGCAAGTGAAGGATCCCTCCAGCCCCTCGTTCCAATCAAATGGGGTGTTCCTCCCCTTGGTCTTCTTTGATTGGCCCACCAACAGGTCTTGCAAGGGCGCGGCCTTCTTGGTGAAGTCCTTAATGAACCTCCGGTAATAGCCTACCAGCCCGAGGAACTGCCGGACTTCGTGGAGGTTGCTGGGCTTTGGCCAGTCCTGGATCACCGTGACCTTGTCGGGGTCTGGGGCCACTCCTTCGGCGCTCACCACATGGCCCAGGTACTGCACTTTAGGTTTCAGCAGATGACATTTGGATGGTTTCACCTTTAAGCCAAAGTTGGACAGGGCTTCAAACACCTCAGCCAGGTGCTTCAGATGGTCTTCGTAGGTCTTAGAGAAGACAATGACATCATCCAAATACAGCAGTACGGTTTCAAAGTTCTTGTGCCCCAGGCAGCACTCCATCATCCTCTGGAACGTCCCCGGGGCATTGCACAATCCGAAGGGCATGTAGTTAAATTCGCAAAGACCCATCGGTGTCGTGAAGGCTGTCTTCTCTTTGTCCGCCTTCGCCACGGGAACCTGCCAGTACCCACTGGTGAGATCTAAGGTAGAGAAGTAGTTAGCAGATTTTAAGGCAGCCAGAGACTCCTCTATCCTGGGCAGTGGGTATGCGTCCTTATGTGTAATGCGATTCAACTGCCTGTAATCAACACACATCCTCATTGTACCATCCTTCTTTTTAACAAGGACTAATGGAGCTGCCCAGGGGCTACAACTGTCTCTCACCACCCCAGCCTCCTTCATTTCTCGCAACATGTCCTTGGCACACTGGTAATGAGCTGGGGGTACAGGGCGATATCTCTCTTTTATGGGTCGGTGATCTCCCGTGGGGATGTGATGTTGGATCCCTTTCACCTGTCCAAAATCTAAGGGGTGTTTGCTGAATACCTGCTCGTACTCGTGAACCACCCTGTAGGCCCCCTGTTTCTAGTGGGCTGGGGTAGAGTCAGTGCCCACATGCAATTCCCGACACCAATCTTTCGAGTGCCCTGCAGAACCGTTGTCCTCCGCCACACGTTTGACGGGACCAAGGGTCCAGGTGTCTGTATCACACTATTATTGACAGCGAACAGTTTGGCGAGCGTGGCATACTTGGTGAGGTGGACCTCTTCCTCCCCACAATTGAGGACACGTACGGGCACCCTCCCCTGGCGGACATCGACCACCCCCCGGGCTGTCAGGATAGTAGGCCTATTGTCTGAATATACGGGTTCTACCAAGGCCTGGTAGTCCTTACCCCTGAGGCCTATGGCTGCCCGACACCATATTAACATCTCACTCCTGGGGGGTATCGCGATGGGGTTTGAATCATTCACAGTGACAAGACCAATCTCACCACCAGTCAGCTCTACCTGCTGTCTCTGCATCAGACCTCTGATTTCTTTTTGCAGGGCGCGTTGTTCACTGTGGCCAGCGGTTTCTGCTACCTGTTGCAACAAAACAATAACTTCTGCAAGACAATTTTCTATAACATTAGTACCGATAGTCATCATGGGATTACATTCTCGGCGATCAATATCAACAATCACAATCCCTTGGGCTTTCAATTCCACCCGCCCCACCTTGATGGTGACCTCTTTATGCCCCACTTGTGGCAATGGCTGACCATTACTGGCTATTATGGTGAAATCGTCATCGGGGCCACGAGTAATATCGGTGTCCTCCCAATACCGTTTATAAAGCACGTAGGGCATAGTCGTCACCTGAGAACCGGTGTCCAGCAAAGCGTTCATGGGGATACCGTCAACCACCACAGGAAGAACTGGTCGCCCTCCAATGTGTTTGGCTCTCCAATGCTGCGGGCCTGACCGTCCTACTCCTGGGGGTTGGCCCTTTGCCCCAGGGGTTGCTCATTTAAAGGACAGTACCTTGCAAGGTGGCCCACCTGGTGACAGCGGCGGCAGATGGGTCGTCCGTCCCGATGGAAGCGATCGTCGTCCCGTCCTCTGGTCGGCGGAGTCCTCTGTCGCATCCAAGGGACATCCTCTGGTCTGGAGGCCAGCTGGATCTTCTCCTTGGGGGCCTCCTGTAGGGACTGCACCGTCCGGGCCAGGGCAGCAACGCTCTTGGTCAGCTCCTGCAGCTGGAGGCGGAGTCCTGCAGGGGAGTCGTCCTCTAGGCTCTGGGCATCGGCCTCGGCGGCGACTGGGGCATCCGACGCCACCTCCTGGTGGTACGTGAGAGCGGGACGCCTGGGAGGCGCTGCACGGCTGGGCTGTCGCTCCTGCAACGCCTGGATAGCTTTATCCTTGAATTGCGCAAAAGTCAAGTCTGGATTTTGCATGGCCAGGAAGTGCAATTGGCCCCGTTGGTGACTGCACAGGAACCCCTCAATGAACCGCTCCTTCAGGAGTTTATCCTCATCCTGCATGCTGTCGGGGTCACTCTGCTTAATGGCCCGCAGCGCCTCCTGGAGATTAAGGGCATAGTCCCGTAAGGTATCCTGCGGTCTCTGTTTGCATCCATAGAAAGTCAGTTTAATTTCTGTAGCAGTGCGGGTATCGAAGGTGGCTTTAAGCTTTGCAAAAACCTGCTGTGCAGTTCCCTTATCCACGGTGGGCCAGGACTTCACTTCTCTCATAGCCGCCCCGAAGAGTTGGCCGATTATCATATGAACCTTCTGAGGCTCCGTCAGGGGATAGAACTCGAGCAGGCTGCAGATTCCTTCTTTGAAATCAGTTAATGTGTGCGACTCCCCGGAGTATCGCGGGAGCCAGGCCGCTCCGGGCAAGTACGGCATAGAGAAGGGCATTATGGCCTTTGTGGTAGCAGCAGTGTCCGACTGGCTGATGGGGGCAGCGGGCTCTGCGGCCACCGGTGGTGGTATTAGGGCCGCGGCTACGTCCGCTACGGGTACCAGAGCTGCCTCTGCGTCCACAGCTGCGACCGCCGCCTCCGCTCCCCCTGACTCAGACATGGCTGTTCCTTCCTCCCACTAACCTGCTGGAGGTCGGAGTTCCTCTTCCGGGGTTGGCACTTTACCGCGCTTTCTCGTTCCGCGCTTCTTTTTGACCGGTTCCGCCCACGAAGCTAAGGCTCCTCCCTCCGTGCGCGGCGATGGCGAATTGTGGCGGGAACTCTTGGCGGCAATAACAATGCACAGTCTTTGCAATAAGTCACAGTCCAAGCACAATAAATCACAGTTCCAAGGCACACATGACCTGTTTCTTCAGGCTTAAGTAGATCCTGTTCATGACGCCAAGTTGGAGCGCCCCCACTGCCGCAGGGCCGAGGGGTACCCGGTACCGGGCCTCTGACTCCCTGCTCTGGGGTTGTCACGGTGGCTAGACCCGGTCCGTGACCCTGCGGAGGGGCGTCCAATGAAAGGTGTGGATAGTGATGATGTTGTGGTGGTGCGGTGCAGGTCGCAGTAAATAACGAGGACACCAGGTTGCAGTCTCTTTACCTCTTTACTGAAGGCTTTGAGATAGTCAATCCAGAGCACTGTTAACAGGGCTGTCTGAGACCGGCCGGTCCAAAGGCACATTAGGAGTTCCCTTGACAGGTGAGAATCAGCGTCTACCTGCTAGCGCCTATGTGTTGTAGTCCTTCCCTGCTGAGCACCCCAGGATAGTCCTCACAACTGATTCTGTCTGCCTCTGATGTTCGTTCTCTCTCCGTCCCCCAGGTGATATGGCTAGGACGCACCCGTATGACGGGGTAGGCCTGGAGTTCTTCCGGGACTCTAGAGTCGCCCCTCTCCCACAGCTGCCTCCGTTGTCTGCTTAGGTGTTTAAGTGAGACAGCCAACCTATAATTGGCTGTCCTGCCGTGGTTTGAAGTAATGCTTAAAGTCTCTTACTTTCTCGGCGTTCTGGCCACCGACTGTTTGCGCCTCAGAAGGATGTTGCCTCGATCTTACAGCACGACTCCTTCTGGTCCTATTGCCTCTTTGCTGTATTCCCTTTGCTCACTTGTTGCGTTGTTCTCTTAGGAGTCTGCCAGGATCCCATCCCTGACTGGTCCTATCTCTAGCTCTTCCCAGTTACTTCTCTCCCTGTCTTCCTGTCCAACCCCCAGTTTTACCAGAGTGTGAGGAGTGGCCTGCTAGATAGAACCACCCCCCCCGGTGGCCGGAGTGTGAAGTGTAGTGTGTGATACCTGGTCAGGTGAACTCCCCTAGTGCAATCAGACGCAACATCACTCCCCTTAGCAGCAGAGCGACGTTACTGCAACGACCAGGACTCTGGGGCGCTGCATATACTCACCGTCCGTCGGCCCCCGGATCGACAACAGGCCTTTCCTGCTCACGACGCTCCGGTAACCGGTCCACCGGCGAGACCGTTATGTTATCATCTCGCGAGACCGCAATGCACTCTTCAGACCGGAGCACACGAGCAGCGTCGGGAACCACTTCGCTTGGATCCGGAGCTCCGGAAGGTGAGTATATACCTATTTTTTATTTTATTTCTTTTTTTTTAACAGGGATATGATGCCCACATTGCTATATACTACGTGGGCTGGGCAATATACTACGTGGCTGGGCAATATACTATGTGGCTGGGCATTATACAACGTGGGCTGCGCAATATACAACGTGAGCTGGGCAATATACAACATGGACTGCGCAATGTACAACGTGGACTGCGCAATGTACAACATGGACTGCGCAATGTACAACATGGACTGCGCAATGTACAACGTGGACTGCGCAATGTACAACGTGGGCTGCGCAATGTACAACGTGGGCTGCGCAATGTACAACGTGGACTGCGCAATATACTACGTGGGCTGCGCAATATACTACGTGGGCTGCGCAATGTACAACGTGGACTGCGCAATGAACAACGTGGACTGCGCAATGTACAACGTGGCTGGGCAATATACAACGTGGGCTGTGCAATGTATAATGTGGGCTGCGCAATGTACAACATGGACTGCGCAATGTACAACGTGGACTGCGCAATGTACAACGTGGACTGCGCAATGTACAACGTGGGCTGCGCAATATACTACGTGGGCTGTGCAATGTACAACGTGGGCTGTGCAATGTACAACGTGGGCTGCGCAATGTACAACGTGGGCTGCGCAATGTACAACGTGGACTGCGCAATGTACAACGTGGACTGCGCAATGTACAACGTGGGCTGCGCAATATACAACGAGGGCTGTGCAATTTACAACGTGGGCTGTGCAATGTACAACGTGGGCTGTGCAATGTACAACGTGGGCTGTGCAATGTACAACGTGGGCTGTGCAATGTACAACGAGGGCTGTGCAATGTACAACGTGGGCTGCGCAATGTACAACGTGGGCTGCGCAATGTACAACGTGGGCTACGCAATGTACAACGTGGGCTACGCAATGTATAATGTGGCTGCGCAATATACTACGTGGCTGCGCAATGTACTGCGTGGCCTGCGCAATGTACTGCGTTGGCTGCGCAATGTACTGCGTTGGCTGCGCAATGTACTGCGTTGGCTGCGCAATGTACTGCGTGGCCTGCGCAATGTACTGCGTGGCCTGCGCAATGTACTGCGTTGGCTGCGCAATGTACTGCGTTGGCTGCGCAATGTACTGCGTGGGCTGCGCAATGTACTGCGTGGGCTGCGCAATGTACTGCGTGGCTGTGCAATGTACTACGTGGCCTGTGCTATACACTACGCATACATATTCTAGAATACCCGATGCGTTAGAATCGGGCCACCATCTAGTACAAATATAAATAACAGGGGTGCAATGACAGTGGTAAACCAATGACAACAAGAAAAAGAGAAAAGACCACTGTATGATATGCAAAACCACTGTAATAATAAAATTGAAAAAACTTTATTAACACACATGTATTAATTAAAACACAAGTAAAAAGATAATGGGTGCCCCCATATGCTGAATAACCCCAATAAGGTGTGCAAGATACATCAATCAGGGGTTAACATATCCCCTCAATTGCAAAAACATCATGAAATGAATATCACAGCACAATAACACTAATTATCAGGTCAATGAACCCTAAACACACATAAATCTCATGGTTTGTTAACATACAGCATATACTGTATGTAATAAGCTCAGGGGAGTGGAGTGTCAATAGGACAGCCCCAGACCAACCAGAGACCTTGTGGACCTAGAATCCGCCATTACATACCATGACCCCACAATAGTCCACTATAAGCAGAGAAGGCTGTGCTGTGAGTGCTTTATTGGTTTTTGGAAAAGGCCTCAAAATAAGCCTAAAAGGATAAATACCAAATAGAGGCAACCTGTGACCCGTCCAGACCGAGAAAAATATGGGGGGGGGAGACCAGACGTGCCCCACGCGTATCGCCGTACGAAGAACGGCTTCCTCAGTGGAAGTGACGAGATGTGATTAATTCAAGTTTAAATACCTGAGTCGATGGTGGTCAGTGAGTACCGGTGTGCGCCGGGGTTCCGAAACCGGAAGATGAAGTAGCGTCATGAAAGGAATACGTCACGTAAGGGCAGACATCTCTGCCCATACTATGATCAAAGCGCAGGCGCCGGAAAGCCGGACCTGCGCAAACTCAGCAAGTGCGCGCTGAAAATAAATAAGAGCGAATGCGCAACTCCTGGGAGTCCTGAGCAGCAAGAAAAAGAAGATATACCCGAGGTATAGACAATCCACGATAACAATGAATATATGAAATGTGTATGGGACGAGAAGAGAGAATGAAGGGAAAGCCCCTAAAATTGTATAGAATAATGAAGATATGTTGAAGCTTTCCAGAGTTGTTACCTCATAAAGTGTCAGTGGTCAGAATTGTAAAATTTGGCTTGGTCATTAAGATCGAAATTGTCTTGGTCACTAAGGGGTTAAATTTGGGATCCTAACCACATCCCACAGCCAGTCACCATATTAGCTCACCGAAGAGAGGTATGTGGGCATGATTTTTATCCAATAAAAGCAGATTGTGAGTTTTTGCCATTGTCAGTCCTGGAAGACATTGTGCGCTGTGATTCTGTACTATTTCCCTAAAATGAGTGCTTCACGCCACCACGATCCGTGCTATTTCCATGACGCAGATTTAGTAACTTCTTTTGTTACTCCTTTTTATTATATGTGATTGTACAGTATATACTGTATTGTTTTGTCCTCATTTTGCAACATATTTGTATATTTCTATAAACACTGCCTACTTTTTGGAATACTGTAAATGTATAAAATTTAATAGCTTCACTCCTCTTGCTCTATAAACTGCCTGAAGACATACACTATCTGTAACAGATAGCCGATTGGCCAGTATAAACGATTGATGGTGGCAGGTAGTTCGTTTTCTTATTATAAAGTTTGACAGTGACCTACCTGGGTATATACAGCTCTGGCAAAAATTAAGAGAGCACTGATATTTCTCTTTATAGGTATATTTTTGAGTAAAATGTAAATTGTTCATTTATTCAATAAACTTCTGACAACATGTCTCCGAATTTCCAAGCAATAAATTTTGTAATTTTTTTTACTGAAAAGGAGAAATGGTCAAAATAAAAAAGCAGTGCTTTCAGACCTCAAATAATGCAAAGAAAACAAGTTCATAATCATTTAGAAACAACAATACTAATGATTTAACTCAGGAAGAGTTCAGAAATCAATATTTTGTGGAATAACCATGATTTTTAATCACAGCTTTCATGCGTCTTGGCATGCTTCCCACCAGTCTTTCACACTGCTTCTGGGGCAAAAAGTTAAGCAGTTCTTCTTTGTTTGATGTCTTGTGACTATCCATCATCCTCTTAATTACGGTACATTCCAGAGGTTTTCAATAGGGTTCAGGTCTGGAGATTGGGCTGCCCATGACAGGGCTTTGATGTGGTGGCCTCTTAATGAGCTGTATGTATGTGTGTATGTATGTATATATATATATATATATATATATATATATATATATATATATATATATATATATATATATATATATATATATATATATATAATTGTCTAAGGGTCACTTCCGTCTGTCTGTCCTTCTGTCTTTCTTTCTGTCACGGATATTCATTGGTCACGGCCTCTGTCTGTCATGGAACCCAAGTCGCTGATTTGGTCGTGGCAAAACAGCCACGACCAATCAGCGACGGGCACAGTCCAGCTGAAAAATGGCCGCTCCTTCCTCCCCGCAGTCAGTGCCCGCTCCGTACTCCCCTCCAGTCTGCCCTCACACAGGGTTAATGGCAGCGGTAACGGACCGCGTTATGCTGCGGTGTAATGCACTCCGTTACCGCCGCTATTAACCCTGTGTGACCAACTTTTTACTATTCAGGCTGCCTATGCATGAATAGTAAAACGATCTAATGTTAAAAATAATAAAAAAAATAAAAAAATCGTTATATACTGACCGTCCTTCGGCCTCCGGATCGACAACAGGCCTTTCCCGCTCGCAACGCTCTGGTAACCGGTCCATGCTGCGATCTCGCGAGATGATGATGTAGCGGTCTCGCGAGACCGCTACATCATCATCTCGCGAGACCGCAATGCACTCTTCAGACCGGAGCACACGAGCAGCGTCAGGAACCACTTCGCTTGGATCTGGAGCTCCGGAAGGTGAGTATACACCTATTTTTTATTTTATTTCTTTTTTTTAACAGGGATATGATGCCCACATTGCTATATACTACGTGGGCTGGGCAATATACTACATGGGCTGTGCTATATACTATGTGGCTGGGCAATATGCTACATGGGCTGTGCTATATACTACATGGCTGGGCAATATACTACATGGGCTGTGCTATATACTACGTGGCTGGGCAATATACTACATGGGCTGGGCAATATACTACGTGGCTGGGCAATATACTACATGGGCTGTGCTATATACCACGTGGCTGGGCAATATACTACATGGGCTGGGCAATATACTACATGAGCTGGGCAATATACTACATGGGCTGTGCTATATACTATGTGGCTGGGCAATATACTACGTGGCTGGGCAATATACTACATGGGCTGTGCTATATACTACATGACTGGGCAATATACTACATGGGCTGGGCAATATACTACGTGGCTGGGAATATATTCTACATGGGCTGTGCTATATACTACGTGGCTGGGCAATATACTATGTGGCTGGGCAATATACAACGTGGGCTGCACAATATACTACGTGGGCTGCGCAATATACTACGTGGGCTGCGCAATATACTACGTGGGCTGCGCAATATACAATGTGGGCTGCGCAATATACAACGTGGGCTGCGCAATGTACATCGTGGGCTGCGCAATGTAAAACATGGGCTGCGCAATGTACAACATGGGCTGCGCAATGTACAACGTGGGCTGCGCAATGTACAACGTGGGCTGCGCAATGTACAACGTGGGCTACGCAATGTATAACGTGGGCTGCGCAATATACTATGTGGCTGCGCAATGTACTACGTGGGCTGCGCAATGTACTGCGTGGCCTGCGCAATGTACTGCGTGGGCTGCGCAATGTACTGCGTGGGCTGCGCAATGTACTGCGTGGGCTGCGCAATGTACTGCGTGGGCTGCGCAATGTACTGCGTGGGCTGCGCAATGTACTGCGTGGCTGTGCAATGTACTACGTGGCCTGTGCTATACACTACGCATACATATTCTAGAATACCCGATGCGTTAGAATCGGGCCACCATCTAGTCTATATATATAATCGTCTAAGGGGCACTTCTGTCATGATTCTCAATGGCGAGAGAACATAGCCCAGCATATATGAGAACTAGCTCTTGGAAGATGGAAACTATACTGACCATGAACTAAACCTGCCGCACAACTAGAAGTGGCCGGGTAGCATGCCTACGTTTTTTTATCCCTAGATGCCCAGCGCCAGCCGGAGAACTACCTAATCCTAGCAGAGGAAAAGACAGTCCTGGCTCACCTCTAGAGAAATTTTCCCAAAAGGCAGACAGAGGCCCCCACATATATTGGCGGTGATTTTAGATGAAATGACAAACGTAGTATGAAAATAGGTTTAGCAAAAATCGAGGTCCGCTTACTAGATAGCAAGAAGACAGAAAGGGCACTTTCATGGTCAGCAGAAAACCCTATCAAAACACCATCCAGAAATTACTTTAAGACTCTAGCATTAACTCATAACACCAGAGTGGCAATTTCCGCTCACAAGAGCTTTCCAGACACAGTAACGAAACAGCAGCTGTGAACAGGAACAAAATGCAAAAACACACAAGGACAAAAGTCCAACTTAGCTGGGAGTTGTCTAGTAGCAGGAACATGCACAGAAAGGCTTCTGATTACATTGTTGACCGGCATGAAACTGACAGAGGAGCAAGGTTATATAGCGACTCCCACATCCTGATAGGAGCAGGTGAACAGAGGGGATGATGCACACAAGTACAATTCCACAAGTGGCCACCGGGGGAGCCCAGAATCCAATTTCACAACAGTACCCCCCCCTCAAGGAGGGGGCACCGAACCCTCACCAGAACCACCAGGGCGATCAGGATGAGCCCTATGAAAGGCACGGACAAGATCGGAGGCATGAACATCAGAGGCAGTGACCCAAGAATTATCCTCCTGACCGTATCCCTTCCATTTGACCAGATACTGGAGTTTCCGTCTGGAAACACGAGAGTCCAAGATCTTTTCCACAACGTACTCCAACTCACCCTCAACCAACACCGGAGCAGGAGGCTCAACGGAAGGCACAGCCGGTACCTCATACCTGCGCAACAATGACCGATGAAAAACATTATGAATCGAAAAGGATGCAGGGAGGTCCAAACGGAAGGACACAGGGTTAAGAATCTCCAATATCTTGTACGGGCCGATGAACCGAGGCTTAAACTTAGGAGAAGAAACCCTCATAGGGACAAAACGAGAAGACAACCACACCAAGTCCCCAACACAAAGCCGAGGACCAACACGACGACGGCGGTTGGCAAAAAGCTGAGTCTTCTCCTGGGACAACTTCAAATTGTCCACCACCTGCCCCCAAATCTGATGCAACCTCTCCACCACAGCATCCACTCCAGGACAATCCGAAGATTCCACTTGACCAGAGGAAAATCGAGGATGAAACCCCGAATTACAGAAAAACGGGGACACCAAGGTGGCAGAGCTGGCCCGATTATTGAGGGCGAACTCCGCCAAAGGCAAAAAAGCAACCCAATCATCCTGATCCGCAGACACAAAACACCTCAAATATGTCTCCAAGGTCTGATTAGTCCGCTCGGTCTGGCCATTAGTCTGAGGATGGAAAGCAGACGAAAAAGACAAATCTATGCCCATCCTAGCACAGAATGCCCGCCAAAATCTAGACACGAATTGGGTCCCTCTGTCAGAAACGATATTCTCCGGAATACCATGCAAACGAACAACATTTTGAAAAAACAGAGGAACCAACTCGGAAGAAGAAGGCAACTTAGGCAAGGGAACCAGATGGACCATCTTAGAGAAACGGTCACACACCACCCAGATGACAGCCATCTTATGAGAAACAGGCAGATCCGAAATAAAATCCATCGAGATGTGCGTCCAAGGCCTCTTCGGGATAGGCAAGGGTAACAACAATCCACTAGCCCGAGAACAACAAGGCTTGGCCCGAGCACAAACGTCACAAGACTGCACAAAGCCTCGCACATCTCGTGACAGGGAAGGCCACCAGAAGGACCTTGCCACCAAATCCCTGGTACCAAAGATTCCAGGATGACCTGCCAACGCAGAAGAATGAACCTCAGAGATGACTCTACTGGTCCAATCATCAGGAACAAACAGTCTACCAGGTGGGCAACGATCAGGTCTATCCGCCTGAAACTCCTGCAAGGCCCGCCGCAGGTCTGGAGAAACGGCAGACAATATCACTCCATCTTTAAGGATACCTGTGGGCTCAGAATTACCAGGGGAGTCAGGCTCAAAACTCCTAGAAAGGGCATCCGCCTTAACATTCTTAGAACCCGGTAGGTAAGACACCACAAAATTAAACCGAGAGAAAAACAACGACCAGCGCGCCTGTCTAGGATTCAGGCGCCTGGCAGACTCAAGGTAAATTAAATTTTTGTGGTCAGTCAATACCACCACCTGATGTCTGGCCCCCTCAAGCCAGTGACGCCACTCCTCAAAAGCCCACTTCATGGCCAAAAGCTCCCGATTCCCAATATCATAATTCCGCTCGGCGGGCGAAAATTTACGGGAAAAAAAAGCACAAGGTCTCATCACGGAGCAGTCGGAACTTCTCTGCGACAACACCGCCCCAGCTCCGATTTCAGAAGCGTCGACCTCAACCTGAAAAGGAAGAGCAACATCAGGCTGACGCAACACTGGGGCGGAAGAAAAGCGGCGCTTGAGCTCCCGAAAGGCCTCCACAGCATCAGGGGACCAATCAGCAACATCAGCACCCTTCTTAGTCAAATCAGTCAATGGTTTTACAACATCAGAAAAACCAGCAATAAATCGACGATAAAAGTTAGCAAAGCCCAAAAATTTCTGAAGACTCTTAAGAGAAGAGGGTTGCGTCCAATCACCAATAGCCTGAACCTTGACAGGATCCATCTCGATGGAAGAGGGGGAAAAAATGTATCCCAAGAAGGAAATCTTTTGAACCCCAAAAACACACTTAGAACCCTTCACACACAAGGAATTAGACCGCAAAACCTGAAAAACCCTCCTGACCTGCTGGACATGAGAGTCCCAGTCATCCGAAAAAATCAGAATATCATCCAGATACACAATCATAAATTTGTCCAAATAATCGCGGAAAATGTCATGCATAAAGGACTGGAAGACTGAAGGGGCATTTGAAAGACCAAAAGGCATCACCAAATACTCAAAATGGCCCTCGGGCGTATTAAATGCGGTTTTCCACTCATCCCCCTGCTTGATTCGCACCAAATTATACGCCCCACGGAGATCAATCTTAGAGAACCACTTGGCCCCCTTTATACGAGCAAACAAATCAGTAAGCAGTGGTAACGGATATTGATATTTAACCGTGATTTTATTCAAAAGTCGATAATCAATACACGGCCTCAAAGAGCCGTCTTTCTTAGACACAAAGAAAAAACCGGCTCCTAAGGGAGATGACGAAGGACGAATATGTCCCTTTTCCAAGGACTCCTTTATATATTCTCGCATAGCCGCGTGTTCAGGCACAGACAGATTAAATAAACGACCCTTAGGGTATTTACTACCCGGGATCAAGTCTATGGCACAATCGCACTCCCGGTGCGGAGGTAGTGAACCAACCTTGGGTTCTTCAAAAACGTCACGAAAGTCAGACAAGAATTCAGGAATCTCAGAGGGAATAGATGATGAAATGGAAACCAAAGGTACGTCCCCATGAGTTCCTTTACATCCCCAGCTTAACACAGACATAGCTCTCCAGTCGAGGACTGGGTTATGAGATTGCAGCCATGGCAATCCCAGCACCAAAACATCATGTAGATTATACAGCACCAGAAAGCGAATAACCTCCTGGTGATCCGGATTAACACGCATAGTCACTTGTGTCCAGTATTGTGGTTTATTACTAGCCAATGGGGTGGAGTCAATCCCTTTAAGAGGTATCGGAGCCTCCAATGGCTCCAAATCATACCCACAGCGTTTGGCAAAGGACCAATCCATAAGACTCAAAGCAGCGCCAGAGTCGACATAGGCGTCCGCGGTAATAGATGACAAAGAACAAATCAGGGTCACAGATAGAATAAACTTAGACTGTAAAGTGCTAATTGAAACAGACTTGTCAGGCTTCTTAGTACGCTTAAAGCATGCTGATATAACATGAGTTGAATCACCACAATAGAAGCACAACCCATTTTTTCGTCTAAAATTCTGCCGCTCGCTTCTGGACAGAATTCTATCACATTGCATATTTTCTGGCGTTTTCTCAGTAGACACCGCCAAATGGTGCACAGGTTTGCGCTCCCGCAGACGCCTATCGATCTGAATAGCCATCGTCATGGACTCATTCAGACTCGCAGGCACAGGGAACCCCACCATAACATCCTTAATGGCATCAGAGAGACCTTCTCTGAAAATCGCCGCCAGGGCGCACTCATTCCACTGAGTAAGCACAGACCATTTGCGGAATTTTTGGCAGTATATTTCAGCTTCATCTTGCCCTTGAGACAAGGACATCAAGGCCTTTTCCGCCTGAAGCTCTAAATGAGGTTCCTCATAAAGCAACCCCAAGGCCAGAAAAAACGCATCCACATTGAGCAACGCAGGATCCCCTGGTGCCAATGCAAAAGCCCAGTCTTGAGGGTCGCCCCGGAGCAAGGAAATTACAATCCTGACCTGCTGTACAGGGTCTCCGGCAGAGCGAGACTTCAGGGACAAAAACAATTTGCAATTATTTTTAAAATTTTGAAAGTGAGATCTATTCCCCGAGAAGAATTCAGGCAAAGGAATTCTAGGCTCAGACATAGGTGCATGAACAACAAAATCTTGCAAATTTTGTACCTTTGTGGCGAGATTATTCAAACCTGTAGCTACACTCTGAAGATCCATTTGAAACAGGTGAACACAGAGCCATTCAAGGATAAGAAGGAGAGAAAGAGAGGAAGGCTGCAGTATAGGCAGACTAGCAAGTGATCCAATTAAGAGCACACTCAGAACTAGAGGAAAAAAAAAAAAAAAAAATTGTAGCAGACTTCTTTTTTCTCTCCTTTCTCAGCCAGTAATTTAACCCTTTTTTTTGGGCCGGTCAAACTGTCATGATTCTCAATGGCGAGAGAACATAGCCCAGCATATATGAGAACTAGCTCTTGGAAGATGGAAACTATACTGACCATGAACTAAACCTGCCGCACAACTAGAAGTGGCCGGGTAGCATGCCTACGTTTTTTTATCCCTAGATGCCCAGCGCCAGCCGGAGAACTACCTAATCCTAGCAGAGGAAAAGACAGCCTGGCTCACCTCTAGAGAAATTTTCCCAAAAGGCAGACAGAGGCCCCCACATATATTGGCGGTGATTTTAGATGAAATGACAAACGTAGTATGAAAATAGGTTTAGCAAAAATCGAGGTCCGCTTACTAGATAGCAAGAAGACAGAAAGGGCACTTTCATGGTCAGCAGAAAACCCTATCAAAACACCATCCAGAAATTACTTTAAGACTCTAGCATTAACTCATAACACCAGAGTGGCAATTTCCGCTCACAAGAGCTTTCCAGACACAGTAACGAAACAGCAGCTGTGAACAGGAACAAAATGCAAAAACACACAAGGACAAAAGTCCAACTTAGCTGGGAGTTGTCTAGTAGCAGGAACATGCACAGAAAGGCTTCTGATTACATTGTTGACCGGCATGAAACTGACAGAGGAGCAAGGTTATATAGCGACTCCCACATCCTGATAGGAGCAGGTGAACAGAGGGGATGATGCACACAAGTACAATTCCACAAGTGGCCACCGGGGGAGCCCAGAATCCAATTTCACAACACACTTCTGTTTGTCTGTCTGTTTGTCTGTCTGTCACGGAAATCCCAAGTCGCTGATAGGTTGCAGCCAGCCGGCCGTGACCAATCAGCGACGGGCACAGTCGAGCCACAAAATGGCCGCTCCCTACTCCCCTGCAGTCAGTGCCCCCTCCATACTCCCCCCCCAGTCAGCGCCCACCGCCCACATAGCGTTTTAGCAGTCCATTAAACCAACTGCATTACATTGCTGCATAACGCGGTGTTACGCAGTCTGTTAACGCTGATATTAACACTGTGTGACAAACTTTTTACTATTGATGCTGCCTATGCAGCATCAGTCGTAAAAAGATATAATGTTAAAAATAATAAAAAAGAAAAATGGTGCTATTCTCACCTTCCGCCATCCACCGATGCGCGCAAGTGGCGAGGCTGCTGCCAGCTTCCATTCCCAGAGATGCATTGCGAAATTGCCCAGATGACTTAGCGGTCTCGCGAGACCGCTAAGTCATCAGGGTAATTTTGTAATGCATCACTGGGAACGGAAGCTGGCAGCAGCCTCGCACGCATCGGGACAACTTCGGTGGACACCGGAGGGTGAGTATATAACTATTTTTTATTTTAATTCTTTTTTTTAACAGAGATATGGTGCCCACACTGCTGTATACTACGTGGGCTATGTTATATACTGCGTGACTGATATATACTACGTGGGCAGTGTTATATACTGCGTGGGCTCTGTTATTTACTGCATGGGCTGTGCTATATACTACGTGGCTGCTATATACTACGTGGCTGCTATATACCACGTGGCTGTGCTATATACTATGTGGCTGCTATATACAATGTGGCTGCTACATGCTATATGGCTGCTATATGCTACGTGGCTGTGCTATATACTATGTGGCTCTGCTATATACTACGTGGCTGTCTGTGTTATATAGTACGTGGGCTGTGTTATATACTACGTGGGTGCTATACACCATGTGGCTGTGCTATATACTATGTGGCTGCTACATACTATGTGGCTGCTATATACTACATGGCTGTGCTATATACTATGTGGCTGTGCTATATACTACGTGGCTCTGCTACATACTACGTGGCTGTCTGTGTTATATAGTACGTGGGCTGTGCTATATACTACGTGGCTGTGCTATATACTACGTGGCTGTGCTATATACTACGTGGCTGTGCTATATACTACGTGGCTGTGCTATATACTATGTGGCTGTGCTATATACTATGTGGCTGTGCTATATACTACGTGGCTGTGCTATATACTACGTGCTGCGCTATATACTACGTGGCTGTGCTATATACTACGTGGCTGTGCTATATACTACGTGGCTGTGCTATATACCACATACTACGTGGCTGTGCTATATACTACGTGGCTGTGCTATATACTACGTGGCTGTACTATCTCTTGTACCCCGAACCCCCGACATCCAGTGCCCCGAACCCCCGACATCCTGCGACCAATCAGCGACAGACGCAGTCCAGCTGCGAATTGACATGTGATTTAAACCACGCTTCGCTGATTGGTTGCGCCCTGCCGTGAGCTACCAATCAGCGATATTGGCATGGTATTTAAACACCGCTTCGGTCATTGGTCGCGCTCGGCCGGCTGCAACCAATCAGCGACAGGCGCAGTCCGGCTGCGAATTGGTGCCAGATTTGAACCACGCTTCGATGATCGGCCAGCGGGCGGAACCAATCAGCGATATTGGAACGGAATTTAACCCCCACTCACAGCGCGACGTACATACATACATACATATTCTAGGATACCCGATGCGTTAGAATCGGGCCACCATCTAGTATATAGATATATATACAGTATATATATATATATATATATATATATATATATATATATATATATATTCCATGCATTGGAATTAGATGTGTATATACTATACATTCACTGTGAGTTCCCCAATAACTGGCCTCGTCCATCACTCGTTAGTCAATTGCATAATTGTCCCGGCAATCAGAGGCAGTGGAGTGTTTGTTCTTGACAATTGGTACTAGCCGGGAGATGTACGTGATTCCCCAGCTGTGTTCTCGTGACAAATTGATTGCCGCTTTGGGATCTGTGTGATCTCCCTGTTCACTTTCACAATTCTATTTATTTTATAACAAATCTATGTATCAGTCTGCTCAGCTATTTCTGCTCTATAACAGGAAGGCTGCAGATTGGACTACATATTTAATGTGACGTGTTACCTATTTTATTTACATGAATAAAAACAACAAGTGCGAGAATAATTTTATGCAAGATGTTCTTGTGCATACAAATTAATTTGTAGTGCACTTCTAATGTGCCAAAAATATAGTAACTGTCTAGTTCTATAATTAGAACACCATTTCCTTTATTAGACGTGTTATCTTTGAGCATGTAAATTTGTCCCAAATTGAAACAAAACTTTGTTACATAATTAAATGAAATTAAAATGCAGCTTAGTGTTCAAAAAAGAATATTTTTTTTTGTTAAAACCAGGGTGCATCCTAGAATTATACTAAACCAGATCTGAATTTTTTTCATTTTGTTTATGGAAAAAGTAGTAATTGAAGGCGTGTTTATTCTAATGTACATGTACATTACTTTTACAGTCAATTGTGAATCACATTATTTTAATAACATACTTGAAAAAATGTAATATTCTTCACTATATATGTAAACTTCACAAATTTAGGGACTAAGCTACTATCCAAGATATCTATTTGCTTCCTATAAATATATGAACAGTATCAGTAGTGTACATAAAAATCAAGTGGCCCTATTGCAAAAGTCCTAATTTGGCTCCACCACTTACAAAAATATAATGTTCAGTAGGGTCACATAAGAACATATCTCACAACTTAGCAGCCCTTACAAAATAATTTTTCTCCTGTTGAAGCCCTTAGTGTTCCCAAGCACTAAGATACCACTTTCATGGCCCCTGTCAAGTGTAATCCAATGAAAAGTGCCCTTCCAATACAGTTCGATACCCCACAGTGAATTCCACAACAATACCCTCTACATGCAAAGTATGATGATGCTACAGTCATGATGTATGATACCACCACAGTGACTCCAACACAGTATGATGGTCCCTGTAGTCCCTCACACAGGGTATGATGGTCCCGAGACAGCCCTCCACCCAATATGATGGCCCTCACAGAGCCTTTCATACAGTATGATGGCTCTCCATACACATAACCAGTTACCAAAAGGAACAATGATATACATGTCATATGGCTTGCTTGCATTTGGCAATATATCCTTCTGTGTGTTGATAGTGGTAATATCATAGATGCTATATGTATATTGATGGTGCTTACAACTATGGTGTAATTTTATGCGTCTTCCCTGTTCTCTATTTTTCTACCTGTGTTAACTTTTATATATTCTTATAATAAAGATACAATATTTTATGGATTTGGATGTGTACATCATTGTTCCTTTTGGTAACTGGTTATGTGCCTTGTTTGATGTGTCCATTCAAGTTGGAAATTGCACATGAGGTTCATGTATAGATGTTTTGGAATAGAATTTGGACTGTGATCATGTGTATTTGTTGGTGAAGTGTCTTATACAGTGGGGCAAAAAAGTATTTAGTCAGTCAGCAATAGTGCAAGTTCCACCACTTAAAAAGATGAGAGGCGTCTGTAAATTACATCATAGGTAGACCTCAACTATGGGAGACAAACTGAGAAAAAAAAATCCAGAAAATCACATTGTCTGTTTTTTTATCATTTTATTTGCATATTATGGTGGAAAATAAGTATTTGGTCAGAAACAAAATTTCATCTCAATACTTTGTAATATATCCTTTGTTGGCAATGAGAGGTCAAACGTTTTCTGTAAGTCTTCACAAGGTTGCCACACACTGTTGTTGGTATGTTGGCCCATTCCGCCATGCAGATCTCCTCTAGAGCAGTGATGTTTTTGGCTTTTCGCTTGGCAACACGGACTTTCAACTCCCTCCAAAGGTTTTCTATAGGGTTGAGATCTGGAGACTGGCTAGGCCACTCCAGGACCTTGAAATGCTTCTTACGAAGCCACTCCTTCGTTGCCCTGGCGGTGTGCTTTGGATCATTGTCATGTTGAAAGACCCAGCCACATTTCATCTTCAATGCCCTTGCTGATGGAAGGAGGTTTGCACTCAAAATCTCACGATACATGACCCCATTCATTCTTTCATGTACCCGGATCAGTCGTCCTGGCCCCTTTGCAGAGAAACAGCCCCAAAGCATGATGTTTCCACCACCATGCTTTACAGTAGGTATGGTGTTTGATGGATGCAACTCAGTATTCTTTTTCCTCCAAACACGACAAGTTGTGTTTCTACCAAACAGTTCCAGTTTGGTTTCATCAGACAATAGGACAGTCTCCCAAAACTCCTCTGGATCATCCAAATGCTCTCTAGCAAACTTCAGACGGGCCCGGACATGTACTGGCTTAAGCAGTGGGACACGTCTGCCACTGCAGGATCTGAGTCCATGGTGGCGTAGTGTGTTACTTATGGTAGGCCTTGTTACATTGGTCCCAGCTCTCTGCAGTTCATTCACTAGGTCCCCCCGCATGGTTCTGGGATTTTTGCTCACCGTTCTTGTGATCATTCTGACCCCACGGGGTGGGATTTTGCGTGGAGCCCCAGATCGAGGGAGATTATTAGTGGTCTTGAATGTCTTCCATTTTCTAATTATTGCTCCCACTGTTGATTTCTTCACTCCAAGCTGGTTGGCTATTGCAGATTCAGTCTTCCCAGCCTGGTGCAGGGCTACAATTTTGTTTCTGGTGTCCTTTGACAGCTCTTTGGTCTTCACCATAGTGGAGTTTGGAGTCAGACTGTTTGAGGGTGTGCACAGGTGTCTTTATACTGATAACAAGTTTAAACAGGTGCCATTACTACAGGTAATGAGTGGAGGAAAGAGGAGACTCTTAAAGAAGAAGTTACAGGTCTGTGAGAGCCAGAAATCTTGATTGTTTGTTTCTGACCAAATACTTATTTTCCACCATAATATGCAAATAAAATGATAAAAAAACAGACAATGTGATTTTCTGGATTTTTATTTCTCAGTTTGTCTCCCATAGTTGAGGTCTACCTATGATGTAAATTACAGACGCCTCTCATCTTTTTAAGTGGTGGAACTTGCACTATTGCTGAATGACTAAATACTTTTTTGCCCCACTGTATATGGCTCTCCATACAGTATAATAGCCCTCCATATAGTATAATGGCCCTCACATGCCTCAACACAGTATGATTGATGCCACACAACCCTCTGCACTGTATAATGGCCCACACACTATATAGTGTCCCCCACTAGTCCTCCAAACAAAAATCATAAAGTCTAAAATGCACAAATTAAGCGTTAGGCACTTCAAAAGTTCATGGAAAACACCGAAGACAGGTGGAGGGTAAATCAACCTGCTAAGAAGAGATTCCCAACATCATAGAGATAAAATAATGTATTTTTTTATGATATACAAAATTAAAACCATGTAAAAAGACAGGGTATGGAATGTCCAATAGCGAAACGGTGCCCTTTGGGTGTGAGGGGAACACCTGCACGCCATCCTGACTGCACTCTGGAGGTAATTAATCATAATCTTATGCATTTATAGTGATATATATATATATAGTACTGAGGGAAGGGTTTTTTCATTTACACCTTATATAGGCTCCCTTCTTGTGGCAATAAGCAATTATATTTGCATATTCTGCAGAGCCTCACAAGGGACTGCACAGCATTCACTGGTACACTCGCTTATCTGCTATAAGCATACAGCCTCATTTCACCACCCTTCCTTTTGACTTGCTTTCTCTGTGCCTAAAGGCCCTGTCACACATAGCGAGATCGCTGCTGAGTCACAAGTTTTGTGACGCAACAGCGACCTCAGTAGCGATCTCGCTATGTGTGACACGTACCAGCGACCAGGCCCCTGCTGCGAGATCGCTGGTCGTGTCGGAATGGCCTGGACCTTTTTTTGGTCGTTGAGGTCCCGCTGACATCGCTGAATCGGTGTGTGTGACACCGATCCAGCGATGTCTTCACTGGTAACCAGGGTAAACATCGGGTTACTAAGCGCAGGGCCGCGCTTAGTAACCTGATGTTTACCCTGGTTACCAACGTAAATGTAAAAAAAAAAAAACAGTACATACTCACCATCTGATGTCCGTCAGGTCCCTTGCCGTCTGCTTCCTGCTCTGACTGAGCGCCGCAAAGTGAAAGTACAGCACAGCGGTGACGTCACCGCTGCGCTCTGCTCTCACTGTACGGCGGCACTCAGTCAGAGCGGGAAGCAGACGGCAAGGGACCTGACGGACATCAGATGGTGAGTATGTACTGTTTGTTTTTTTTGGTAACCAGGGTAAACATCGGGTTACTAAGCGCGGCCCTGCGCTTAGTAACCTGATGTTTACCCTGGTTACCCGGGTGCTGCAGGGGGACTTCGGCATCGTTGAAGACAGTTTCAACGATGCCGAAGTCGTTCCCCTGATCGTTGGTCGCTGGAGAGAGCTGTCTGTGTGACAGCTCCCCAGCGACCACACAGCGACTTACCAACGATCACGGCCAGGTCGTATCGCTGGTCGTGATTGTTGGTAAATCGCTATGTGTGACGGGGCCTTAACTCTCCATTATCAACAGTATAATATGTGGCTTGCAACAGTTTTCCCTCTCTTTATTGCAGGTCTCATACCCTGTCTTTTTAAATGATATTGTATATCAAGAAAGAATACATTATTTTATCTCTGTGGTGTTGGAAATCTCTTGTTAGCAGGTAGATTTACCCTCCACCTGTCTTCAGTGTTTTCCTAGTCCTCCAAACAGTATAATGACCCCCCAGTTAGCCCTCTAAACTGTATAATGGCCCTCACATGCCTCCACACAGTATGGTGGACCCCCCACAACCCTCTACACTGTATAATGGCCATATTCAGTATAAAGGCCTCCACTAGCCCTCCAAACAATACAATTGCACCCACATAGCCCTCCAAACAGTATAATGATTCACACACAACCCTCTACAAAACCTTCCACATTGTACAATGACTCACATACAGTATATTGTTCCCCATTCTAGCCCTACAAACAATATAATGGCCTCCTCCCACATAGCCCTCCAAACAGTATAATGGTCTCCTAACATAGCCATCCAAACAGTATAATTGGCCCCTACATAGCCATCCAGACAGTAGAATGGCCCCCCCATAGCCTTCCGAACAATATAATTGGCCCCAACAAAGCCCTTCAAACAGTATAATTGATTCCCACATAGCCCTCCAAATAATATAATGGCTCACAAATAGCCCTCCAAATAGTATCATGACCCTCATATAGTCCTCCAAATAGTATAATGGCCCTACAATGTGTCAATGATTAAAAAAAAAAAAATTCTTCCCATTTCAGGATTCAGATACAGCTGAAAGTGTATTTGTCACATGTCCACAAGGACCTGCTCTTGCGGCAACTGTTTTGTTCGCCAGTATTAATTCTGTGGCAATACTCCTGATAGAAGGAATGTTGGAACCAGAAGCTCTGTACGGCACAGGCTCTGTCCAACCATTTAAATTTGGGTGGCTGGGACCTGCGGTACAGTCCAGTTTGACACCCTGCTCCAACCAATCGGAGAGCATTGCACCTTACGTAAAGGGAATCTGTCACAAGGACAGCATGAGGTAGGGGTTAAAAAACAGAATTCAACTAAGTGTGACATATCAAGCTGTGTGGTGTTGTTTAGTTAGACTGAAGTTGTAATGACCTGGTTATTATCTTTGCTGTGACTCTCCGGTATGCTCTTTCAAGTCTGACTCCGTCCCTTTTGTGATAAGCAGCTCACTGTCTATAGACAATGTACATAACGAGCTTGGTGCAGTGTGGTTAGCGTTCTCAGCTCTGCTGCACTGCTAAATCTAGAAACTCTGAAAAGCTGCATCCAGTAACCTAAGTGATACATCGTTGGATTCAGGGTCTCTTTCCCTACATCATGCTGCTGTCAGATGAGGTAGCAAAATCTTGTTGCCATTTTTTTTTTAGCTTCCAGCTTACTGCTGAAAGCGTCAGATATTGCATTATGCTTTCCTGGTTTAGGTCTGTGGTTTCTGCTCCTTTGTTGTTTTTGTGCTTTTCTGTTTTGACTTTCCCTTTTTTATTGACGCTTCTCGTGCCAAACAATTTTATATCTTTCCTGCCCTCCTGGTTTTGACCCTGCTAAATGTGAGGGCCAAGGCAACACCTGAGCTCTGGGAAACAGAGTAGCTTGCGCTAAGCCTGTTTGTAGAAGCCGTTTAAGAGCTGCATGGTGACTACTAACAGAGCCACTTTACAGTAATGCTGGGTGTAGGTGAGAGGGTGGGGTAGTGGTGTCGGCATTAACACTGAATTCCTGATTCATGGTACAAATGAAATAGGATGGATAATAACTTCCTGTAAAGCAGGTTCCTCTTGAGTTAGGTGAGGGCATCAGCATTACTTCTCGCTTTCAGAGTTTCCTGGCAGCAAAGGCCTCATTCAGGCGTCCGTTTTTCACATGAGTGTTCAATCCATGCTTTACATGGATAGAACACTAACCCTTAATAGTCTATGTTGCTGTTCACATATCTAAAGACATGTCTGTTTTTGATCCGAGTCACCAATCAAAATTAACCATAGGAGTTTATGGGCCTCGTGTACAGTCCATGTGCTGACCATTTTTAACATTGCAATGAGTAGGAGAAGCTATACAATTTATTATCTTTGAGAAAATTACTGATGAAGCACTGATGGTAAAAACTGAAATATTTACCATATAGTGATGAAAATTAGATAAAAACATTCTGCATTCATGTATCTCTGTTTCACCCAAAACAGCCTCATAGGCATATACACTTCTCCAGATTGAAACTGTAAACACCAAGAATGAAAAGTCGTTGAATTATGGAAAAAATATGATAGATAGTAATGATATGCAAATGGAATATGGAAACAAAATGCTCAAAACGACTCTCGATTTATTCAGCATTCAGCCCAACATGCAGAAATGAATGCAGTTGTATGTAAGGGCAAGATATCAATGAGGTTATTAATGGTCATGTGAGGAATGTTCTGCCACACTGAATGCACTGGGCACGCAAATCAGTAAGATACACCTTCTGGATGCTCCATTTGCAATTGCCAACCACGATGTCCCAAATAATCTTAGTGGGAGACAAGACCAAAGATGCTGCAGGTCATGGTAGCATGTTTAGGCAACCAAAGCTGCTCATAGTAACATGAGCAAAATAGGGACTATCATCATAGTGTTGAAAAATGGCTCTTGGGACACTTCGGAAAAATGGCTGCACCACTGTTTTCACAACCAAATTAATGTAATGCCGAGCTGTTAGTGTTCCTGGAATGCGGATTAGAGGGGTCTGGCAATTGTACATTATTCCACTCTAAACCATAATCCCAGTAGTAGAACTGGTGTGACCTCTATTCCATCATCCATTGCTATCATGCTTTGCCCCACTATAGCCTTTGCAAGCAGTGATGTGAGGTCAATGGAAATCATGTAGCTGTAGCTCGTAGCTCAATGTTATCTAAACGCATTCTGATTATTTGTGTAGATACTAATTGATGCCTTAGGGTACTGTCACACAGTGGCACTTTGGTCGCTACAACGGCACAATCCGTGACGTTCCAGCGATATAGTTACGATATCGCTGTGTCTGACACGCTACTGCGATCAGGGACCCCGCTGAGAATCGTACGTCGTAGCAGATCGTTTGAAACTTTATTTCGTCGTCAAGTGTCCCGCTGTGGCGGCATGATCGCAGCGTGTAACAAAGGTGTGCACGATATTCCCAATGTCCCGTATGACTTCTACATCGCAACTACGTCATGAAATTATCGCTCCAGCGCCGTGCATTGCAAAGTGTGACCGCAGTCTACGACGCTGGAACGATAATCAAGCGACGCTGCAACGTCACGGATCGTGCCGTCGGAGCGATCAAAGTGCCACTGTGTGACAGTACCCTTAGTCTTGGTATGGAACATCCTATTTCACTTGCAGTACAGAATGAATCAATCGTGAAACTAGTGGTATGGAAATTTGTTCAAAGTGTTCCAGAAGACATTTCTGAATATTATTATTATTATTATCTATTGTTATAGCGCCATTTATTCCATGGCGCTTTACATGTGAGGAGGGGTATACATAATAAAAACAAGTACAATAATCTTAAACAATACAAGTCATAACTGGTACAGGAGGAGAGAGGACCCTGCCCGCGAAGGCTCACAATCTACAAGGGATGGGTGAGAATACAGTAGGCGAGGATAGAGCTGGTCATGCAGCGGTTTGGTCGATCGGTGGTTACTGCAGGTTGTAGGCTTGTCGGAAGAGGTGGGTCTTCAGGCTCTTTTTGAAGGTTTCGATGGTAGGCAGGAGTCTGATGTGTTGTGGTAGAGGGTTCCAGAGTAGGGGTGATACGCGAGAGAAATCTTGTATACGATTGTGGGAAGAGGAGATAAGAGGGGAGTAGAGAAGGAGATCTTGTGAGGATCGGAGGTTGCGTGTAGGTAAGTACCGGGAGACGAGGTCACAGATGTATGGAGGAGACAGGTTGTGGATGGCTTTGTACGTCATGGTTAGGGTTTTGTACTGGAGTCTCTGGGTAATGAGGAGCCGGTAAAGGGATTGACAGAGAGGAGAGGCCGGGGAATAGCGGAGAGACAGGTGAATTAGTCGGGCAGCAGAGTTTAGAATAGATTGGAGGGGTGCAAGAGTGTTAGAGGGGAGGCCACAGAGCAGGAGGTTGCAGTAGTCAAGGCGAGAGATGATAAGGGCATGGACTAGGGTTTTTGCAGATTCTTGGTTGAGGAATGTACGGATTCGTGAAATATTTTTGAGTTGAAGTCGGCAGGAAGTGGAAAGGGCTTGGATATGTGGTTTGAAGGAGAGATCAGCATCAAGGATTACCCTGAGGCAGCGAGCTTGTGGGACTGGGGAGAGTGGGCAGCCATTTACTGTAATGGATAGGTTCGTTGGGGGGGTCGCGTGAGATGGGGTGAAAGATAATGAATTCTGTTTTGTCCATGTTAAGTTTCAGAAATCTAGCGGAGAAGAAGGATGAAATAGTGGACAGACATTGAGGGATTCTGGTTAGTAGGGAGATGATATCTGGTCCAGAGATGTAGATCTGTGTGTCATCAGCATAGAGGTGATACTGAAAGCCATGAGATTCTATGAGCTGTCCCAGGCCAAAGGTGTAAATGGAGAAGAGCAGGGGCCCTAGGACTGAACCTTGTGGGACTCCGACAGATAAGGGGCGAGGTGAGGAGGTGGTGTGTGAGTGGGAGACGCTGATTGTCCGGTCTGTTAGGTATGATGAGATCCAGGATAGGGCCAAGTCTGTGATGCCAAGGGATGAGCGGGTCTGTAATAATAGGGAATATGACAAAGCAAGGTTGTTGTCCAAGCAGTAACCTGCCTGGCCTAAATGTGCTACCGTGGCGTGAAGCATCTTCAGTATACCTTGAATGATAACTAAAGGGGTCCAGCTACCGTACATTATGCTATGACAAAACAATGCCAGGAGTAGCACCAGTGTGACGTTCTGTCCGTAAGTCCTCTTCATGGCATTTCCATGTGGTCTCCATCCAATCTCTGGCTATCATTGCATCCAAGACTAAGGTTGGGCAGGTTGGTTGAAGAGGATAGATCTCCATTGCTCCATTCCAGCCTGTGGTCTCCATCTCGAGACCACGTGGGCAACCCTATGAAAAGGTCTTCACAAGGGAATGACATATTGGTTCTACTTCTGGGATTATGATGACCCCTGGCCTGACCTGGCCTGGGGAGTGGAGATTTGTATTGTAGAGAACCCAGGTATGAGGTAGATGCGGCTGTGTGCGGGCTTTGGGCTCACTTGCACAAATGTTAGTCTATAGGGCCTGTGAAGAACCACACCTTGCAGCCCCGCCTGACATCACTAATACATCGTGTGACACATGGTACGGTCTCCCCACTTTCACCAATGTGACATCCCGCACCCTCTGGGGGCAGGGGAGAACCTAGCCTCTCTGCTGCCTGAGGCGAAAGGAAAAATGGCGCCCCCCCACACACACACACAGTCCCTGTCTCACTGCCTGTGCACACACATCCCTCCACCGAACCCGGTAATCGCCGCTCACAGTAGCATACCAGCAGAGGTGTATCTAGGGTTTCTGGCACCAGGGGCAAGAATTCATTTTGGTGCCCCCCCCCCCCCCTAACCAAGGACATATGCGATTTGCACACTCAGTCATGTACCCACGAGCTCCTCTTCCTAATGCTCTCAATGTTCAGTGAAAAACTGAGAGAAGCAGAAGAGAAGCTCGTTGTCACAGGACCATGAGTATGAAAATCGCATATGAGTGACGTGTCCATGTGACGACTGGAACCTGCAGAGCTGAATCCTGACATCACAGGCTTCTGAATTCTCACAACTAATGCACTGCACACTTTTAGGATTCTCCCTTGCCGGTGGCCGGTCATGTCAGCACAAGAATGTGATTTGTATACTTCTGACCACATTCCGACTAGACGTGCCCGGCCTCACTCAGTTCATTTTCATTGAGTGAGGCCACACATGTCTAGTCAGCATGTGACCGCATGTATGTAAATCGCCAGCATGAGAGAATCCTGACAGCGTGCAGGGCGCACTGTGAGAAGTCAGAAGTCTACAGTCACAAAGAATGACTGCAGACTCATCACAAACCTGGACATCCCCTTTAATGCTCCTAACATAAATAAAAACATGAGAGTTAGTCAGTATCACAAATAACATTTACATCCAGGTACCTTATAGATGACGTTGTCTCTGGAGTCGTTCTCCTTTTATTCATCTTGTCCAGACCCATGATGAGTTTTCTCATCCACAGCCGTCTCTGCAGACTTCCATCTTCTCCGCTCTTTTGCAGAAAGTCTCCACAAGACGCCCTTAAAGATATGAGTGTCATTATAATGCTCCTGTATAATAAATTGCCCCTCACTATATTGTCTGCACAAAATATGACCCCCACACTGTCCCTCTTATGGTACATGCTCTTCACACTGACCTCTCCTTTCTATACACACTGTGTCCCCCCTATAGGGCCTAGTATTTATACTCCATATTAATACTCCATCCTCCCACCCTGTGTGCGTGGCTCCCCCATCCTCCCACCCTGCGTGCGTGGCTCCCCCATCCTCCCACCCTGCGTGGGTGGCTCCCCCATCCTCCCACCCTGCGTGCGTGGCTCCCCCATACTCCCACCCTGCGTGCGTGGCTCCCCCATCCTCCTCCCCTGCGTGCGTGGCTCCCCCATCTTCCTCCCCTGCGTGCGTGGCTCCCCCATCCTTCTTCCCTGCGTGCGTGGCTCCCCCATCCTTCTCCCCTGCGTGCGTGGCTCGCCCACCCTTCTCCCCTGCGTGTGTGGCTCCCTCATCCTTCTCCCCTGCGTGGCTCCCCCATCCTTCTCCCCTGCGTGCGTGGCTCCTCCATCCTTCTCCCCTGCGTGCGTGGCTCCCCCATCCTTCTCCCCTGCATGCGTGGCTCCCCCATCCTTCTCCCCTGCGTGCGTGGTGCCCCCATCCTTCTCCCCTGCGTGCGTGGCTCCCCCATCCTTCTCCCCTGCGTGCGTGGCTCCCCCATCCTTCTCCCCTGCGTGCGTGGCTCCCCCATCCTTCTCCCCTGCGTGCGTGGCTCCCCCATCCTTCTCCCCTGCGTACGTGGCTCCCCCATCCTTCTCCCCTGCGTGCTTGGCTCCCCCATCCTTCTCCCCTGGGTGCGTGGCTCCCCCATCCTTCTCCCCTGTGGGAGGGAGGGAGGGAGGAGGGGGGGGGCACTTGACCCCGGAGTTAAAAAAAACCCCAAAAACCTAGCAGCGCAAATCCAGTTACAGAATCTGCCGCCCCCTCTCTTCTGCCGCCTGAGCCAAAGAGCTCAAGTCGCCTCATGGTAGCAGCGTCACTGTCTGGGGGATATGTAAGGTCAGTTTTGCACAGTTTTACACAGACACTCTCTGTCTACACGGGCACAGGGAGTGAGAGAGGGTGGCCCACGTGACCGCCGAAGTGGCACAACACTCGATCACAAGCCTGACAGGATTAGAGACCCCTTTCACTAACACCAGTGAAACAGAGCCTTGCCAGCCTGGTAGGACTGACACCAGTTCCTTGTTAGATATAACCCTGTTCCATTAGTGGGATTACAGCGGACAGAAATCAGCCCCGGTAGCATATGACATTAAACCAAGAATACGGACAGATTCGAGGATAGAGATAAAAGAGCAGCCAAAGGTTAAATTGGTTATTTAATCACCTCAAGGGCACAATAGCCAAAACACTATATACACAACTAGCACCAGGTCCGCAACCTCACTTCATGCTAGTGGTACTACTGGAGCGCAAGACTCCAACATATCAACCTCCCATTCATTCTGGATACGGTGTGTAATCAGGTAAGGGGGTTTTGGTCTATCTCAATGGTGAATTGGCGTCCATACAAGTAAGGCAGCAGACACTGCAGGGCTCACACCTCTGCTGGGCATTTCTTCTCCATCATGGAGTAGGCCACCTCTCTCAGCAGGAACTTCTGGCCCAGGAACAAAACAGGGTGTTCCTGGCCTATAGAATTGACCTGGCTGAGTAATGCACTGAGGCCAAAGTCACTGGCATCTGTACTACAAAAGGCCGTGTGAAGTTGTCTGCTTGTAGTACCAGGAAGCTGGAAAGGGTGGTCCAATCAACTGTGGAGGGCAGCATCTTCCTTGTGAGGTCCATCAGGGGCTTTGCCAGGCTAATATTATGGGGAATGAAACTCCTAAAGTACCTGACCCTGCCCAGGAAGGACATGACCTGTTTCTTGATCCTGGGGGTGGGCCAGGACGCAATGGCATCCACTTTCCAAGGCTCCGATTTCAGAATCCCCCCAGCTACCAGTGAAGTTTTGAGGTGTGACCCCCACTTCCTCACCCCTTGACAAGTGTCGCATGAAAGGCAGTAGGCAGCCTTATCAGCCCCCCATCTTTAGCCAGTAGAATTGCTGGGCTAGCTTTGCTTTTGTCTTATTGACCCCTTTTTCCAGGTTGTGGGGGAGCGATCATAGGGCATGCGCGCTGCTGTCAAATGATTTAAAGGACCAGTGCCCCTTTTCCTGTACACACCTCTCAGGCAATCGCTAAGAGGCCTGTGTATACTTAAGGCCCTAACTTCCTTTGGGAGGTGCCTGGGCAACTTTGTGCATTGTTCTAAGTTGCCGTTCTCAGGTCCCAGACCAGCGCCTCCTTGTTCAGTCTTATTTTGCCTTGAACTAATACCCAGTGTTTTCCCCTGCTGCCGGTGTCCTGTCTACTTACCATCTACCTGCGGACTCTGATGGTACCTTTTGTACCTTCTGGTTCATCTTCTCTGGTTCCCAGGACCTTTTACTCCTCCCTCCTCAGTTTCACTGTTCCTCTTGGGTCTGATCCTTTGGTCTTAGAACTGTTGCACTTGAGCCTCCTTGGCTGAGCCGGGTCAATCCCTGTTAAGGGGTTCACTTGCTGGTGCTCCCTCGGGGGAATTCGGTGTTTCAGTTCAGGGGGTTCTCCCTTGTGGGTTCTCCTGTTTAAGTGTCTCAATAAAGCCTTGCAATTCATCTAATGTCCTTGTACGGCTGGTTCCTAAGGGTTCAGCTTCCACAGTGTCCTCTCTGGTCTAGTGGGTTCACTACCTCGTTCCGCCTGCCTTGGCGTGACAGTTTTTGCTCAGGCCATGGACCCAACTGATACCCGATTCTCTGCCCAAAGCGAACTAGCCCGTCTTTGACAAAGTCAGGACCAACTGGTAACTTTTATGCAGTCACTGGATGCCCGTCTCAGTTCTCTCCAGGCTGCCGAACCCCCCAATGCTACTCAACTTGTGGATTTACATCTGGAACTTGACCGGCAATGTGAGACGCAAACCTGGATGTTGAATTATATGAACTCTGTGGATGAATGTCTAACCAACATGCAGATGGTTGCCACTTCTCCTCCTGTATCGGTACAAGTGCCCGATCCAGTGATTGCCGCTGTATCCGGTCCTTCACTTTCCCTCTGCAAACCCACTCAGTACTCTGGTAATCCCAAGTTGTGCAGGGGGTTTCTGAACCAGTGTTAGCTGCATTTTCGGTTGTTGCCCCAGCAGTATCCGACGGACATAGCTAAAGGGGCCTTCCTTGCTTCTCACTTGGAAGGAGAAGCCTTGGCATGGTTTAATCCATTACTGGAGCTAGACGATCCTATTGTGTCCCATCTCCAAAATTTCCTGGACACCTTCTGCAAGATCTTTGACGAGCCAGGACGTGTGGTATCATCGATGGAGGCTCTCTTCAACCTACAACATGGTTCTCTCTCGGTCGGTCAGTATGCCATCCTGTTCCGAACTCTGGCTTCGGAGTTACAGTGGTCTGACGAACCCTTGATTGGAGTCTTCCGATGTGGGTTATCAGGGAGACTTAAGGATGAATTGGAGGTTCGGGATCTACCCGATACCCTGGATGACTTCATCTCTCTCTCCATCCGAATTGATCTCCGCCTTCAGGAACTGACCAAGGCAAGAGTCCAGGAGAGGCGATTTCCCCGTTTAGCTCCATCTTTCCAAAGACCCCTCATCCCATCTGATCAAGCTCCAACCTCGGTTCTCGAGCCTATGGAGGTCGACCACATCAAGTTGGGTGAACGACAACGTGAGGAGAGGTTTGCCAAGAAGCTGTGTCTGCACTGTGGAAGTGCTACCCATTTTCGCCACCAATGTCCCAAGAAGCTGGAAAACTTCTCCACCTAGGTATGGAAAGAGAGGCCTTCCTAGGTGAAAGTGAATCCTCTCTACCCCTTACTGTGCCTATATAAGTGTCGGCTGGTGGCGGACAATTTTCTGTGACGGCGTACTTGGATTCCGGTTCTGCAGGTAACTTTGTGCAGCAATCTGTGGTTCATCAGTTTGGGATTCCTGTTTAGACAAAAAACTATATACACAATGGATATACATATACCATGGTCAGATATGCAAATACAGGTGGTAGTACAATAAGCATAAGCAGTTGATACAAAGGTCAGTTACCAATTGGATGTTAGGCCTTGGCGCTGGCAGCCACATGAGAAATGTGGGGGTGCCAGGTGTTTCCAGTTTCTTCCAACACTATACACGGCGTGACCTCTCTTAGAAGAGAACAAGGGCCACAGCCTCGCATGAGCAATTCACCCCTTGGTCAGTCACTCCCTTTCCCGCTCCCGGAATAGTCCTTGTAACCGTCCCTTTGGGTCTGGTAGATGAAGCTCCAAAACCTATGATGGATCATAACTTCTCAACTGAAGGTTATAGGGAGGCGATTTTGGCGCCATCGGATCTGGCTCAGCCCCCATTACTCTTGGAGATCAAACATGACTTCCACTAGCTATTCTACGTAGCTGCCCACCCCGGGGTGCTAGAACAGGTGGAGGACCCGTGCGTTCTACCTATTCCCAAGATCTCAAAAATGTAACCAGTATACGGCTAGAACGTACGATAACTCCTTATGGAATGATGGCTCCCGTACATCTGATCTTTGAAGCAGTTAAGCAGCTAGGGCTCCCAGCAGGCGTTTGTCCTGCCAGAAAGATCTTGGTACCAGCTAGGCTGCTAGGGATTGAGAGCTTTTCCACTTGGAGCTTTTGAAGAGGAACCACTAGCTGAGCCAGGTGTCCATTCTCAGCTTCACACTTTGAAGGAGGTCTATAATCTCAGACCGGATATGATACAGTCGGCAGGCATGAAATTTTATCCCCCATATTCTTCACAGGGTTTTGCACGTCTTATTTTTACCATGGACAGAGTTTGTCTCAGGAAAAAAATCGCAGTATGCCTGAGTTTGATCTGATATTCATATCGCACTTGGCCATGCAAGTCAATGAGTCCATGGAAACCATCAAACTGTATTCAGATGACACCTGAGATTAGTGCGATTTCCACGGACTGACAGAATGGAAAAGATGGAGAAATTTTTTTCTCCATCTATAAATCGGTTGCAATTTGCTCCACAGTGAGCGAAACGCTAAATTCCATTGTTCTGGCATTGAATAATCAGTATGATAGTCTAGCAATTGTCTTCAGCATTGAACTAATAAGAATATTTGGCGATTTTGTCTGGCCTAATATTTGATAATCCATAATATAGCAGGTTCGAAATTCTCTTTTTTTTTTGTTCTACCAAATATGGGTAGTTTTATTGCTTTTTGATGTTTGTGTTGGCTCTGAGCAGTTTTCCGGTCTATCGTTACTATTGTTTTTTCTCTCGCTGACTGCGAATATCTCTTACTACAAAGCACATGACGTAGCTGTGAAATGACGTGGATGCTTTCCGTACACATTCCTTCTCATGTACAACACCATGTGATCATTGTGTTGAATTACTGGCTGGCACTGACACACATGATGAAGACAGGCAGCAGTGGCAGGGAGAATACAGCCCACACTCATATACCCACAGGGAGGCGGATGTGACTGGCAGACATGATCATCTACACTCAGCCTGATACTCCCTTCTGCATGTAAACAATCTGGAGGCTGGCAGAGGCGTGGAAGCAGCTCATGTCCATCACACCTACTGGGAGGGATCGCCTTCAGCTTATGGACGCCTTCAAGTATTAGCTTCAGTGCAGAATCAAGCAGATGGTAAGGAACAGGCTGAGAAGGGACAAGCAGTACACTGACTCTGCCTTGTCCTCATTACTGCCTTGTGGTGGATGACTACTGAGCTGTGAGATCTATGCAGGATCCAGAGGCAGCTCGAACATCTGTGTAGGCTTCTCCTTTCAATGCACAGACATTGATCCAGGGAAGTGCTAGAGAAACTGTGGTGCCAGGGTGATCATCAGTCTGTTTCGTCAAGGCACCTACGGAGAAGATCACGAAGCCTTCTATGAACTCAGAGCACAAAGAAGAGAAAAACTGACATCTCAAGGGTCCGAACTACAAAGCTGAAACAATACATATTTGACCCAATATCGAAAAAATTATCCAGCGATGGCATCATTGAAGATATGGGATCATCTTCAGGCTGGAAGCTCAGAGGTGGACTGGTGTGAAGACAATTACAAAATTGTCCCCACTATTGCCGAGTTTTACAATACGGTTAGTATTAGAGTTTGCGACATTGTTTTTGTATCTTGATACATATTGTATAGCGCTCGTAAAGATTCCAATTGCGAGAAGATATTGATCTGTCTAAGGGCTCACGCAGACGACCGTATTTTTGGTCTGAGTGTGATCCGGCAAAACATCAGATCTCACACAGACCAAGGTTATAGGTTATGCTATGTGACCATACACATGTCCGATTTTCTCCTCCAACAGTCCATCCCAGGTTAAAAATCACAGCATGCTCAATTTGTATCTGATATTCGAATCACACTCGGCGATGCAAGTCAGTGAATCCATGGAAATCATTGGACTGCACTTGGATGACATTTGAGTGCAATCCGATTTTTCATGGACTGACAAAATGGAGAGAGATGGAGACATTTTTTTTTCTCCATCTTATCTTTTTCCGAGAAAATTGGATCACACTCTGATCAAACACTGATCAGATTTTGGCCAGAGTGTGCAGCCGTATAGAAATACATGCAGCCGCACACTCCAATTCCGAGTGCTGGCGGCAATGCCGGGTATTGATGCTAGAGACTTGCCGAGTTTCGTGCATCACACTCGCAAGTCGGACCCCGGCCTCAACCGGATTCTCTCGGATGAGAGAAAATATTGTCATGTGACCCTAGCCTAATAATGATCAAGTTGAAGCCGAGGTGAAATAGGATCCAACCTAAATATATATTTACCGCACCTATCTGTAAACTTGTTAGCTCTGTGGTTATCTTTGGGCCACAAATCAATATTTATCTATGGCCATCTTCATTATTCCAGAGCTGGGATTCAGGACCCATGTATTAAAGTATTGTCTAGCTTCTTGATTTTTTATTTAAAACTTAGAATGGTGCAAAATGGCAAAATGAGTAAGACTTATCTTATTCTTCCCTTGCCACCACTGCCATTGATCTCTGTATCGTAGTCTACAGTGGTGACATTTCAGCATGGACATATGACGGCGACCACAGCAGTGACCAGTTGTGTCCACTGTAGCGAATGCCTGCTGTACTTACATGTCCGCATTCATCTAAGGCTGCTCTCACACATCAGTTTTTTGCCATCAGGCACAATCCGGCGAATTTAAAAAAAAAAACTGTTCCGGCAAAAGTTTCCGTCGGATCCGTTTTTTTCTCATATATTTGTATTAGCGACGGATTGAGATGGATGGCCTTACATGTCATCTGTTTGTCGCTGGATCTGTCGAAAATTGTCGGTCCAGCGGCCGGAGAAAATGTACAGAGGAAGTTTTTGTGTTCATCGAAAAAACAGACAGCGACGGATCTGGCGCCATCCGGCGCTTGCTGTAATGGAAGCCTATGGTGCCGGATCCATCAACTGATGGAATTAAGTGACGGATTCCGTTTTTTTAAAACTGAGCATGCTTTGGTTTTTTTTTTTTCCCATTCTGGTCAAAAAACTGATGTGTGAAAGCAGCCTAAGGCATCTCAGGTAGTCAGTAAGATTAAAAAATTTCAAGTGGTTGAGCAACCTTTGTTGGGGTCCCCTAACTTGCCATAGAGTATGATTCCTTCCGCAGTGCTTACATAGTTGACAGCATTTTGCACACATTGTTATTGACTACCATAGCATATCAGTACACCATAGAGCAGATGATCTGAATGTCTCAGACCTTGTGACATCTTAGTTGATTTCTTCACACAGTAGTCTATTACAAGTGTGCTAAAAGCCATTCATTATGCTGAATTTTACCCATCAGCAGATTGTGCTTACGTGTATACCATAGATTGTAAAAATGTTCTACCAGTGCTTAGCAGTTATGGTGCTTTTGAAGCTGTTGTCTCCTTTACAGTTTTCACTAATTTTATCCAACAGGGTTAATGACATTTAAAATAACAAACTGGCCTCTACTTACCCTCCCCTGGTTATCTCTGTGTTTCTACCACTACTCCTGTGTTTCTAGATCAGTTACCGAGTTAAGGTCACATAGACCGTGCTCCAGCCAATCAATGAGCAAAGTGGCTTTTGGTGGAGCCACTGAATTAAGTGATATGCTGCGGTGCTCTTGAAGTGACATTACTTATGCTGGTAATTGTCAACGACTGGGGCAACTGAGAGATACAAGGCTGGATCTGGGTATAAATCATTGATCTTCTCTGCTAAAAAGAGTTAAAAGAGGACAATCCCTTTAAGGTCACTTTTACTGTCAGGGCAAGCTCTCAATAGTTTGTGTTTGGGAGCTTGCATCAGAGAGATCTCTGCTCCTTGTTTGAGTACTTCTTATGATAACCTGTTTTGTTTCTTGTTTGGCCTCTGCTCACCATAACCTGTTTTGTTTCTTGTTTGGGCTCTCCTTACCATGATCTGTTTGTTTCTTGTTTGGGCCCTCCTCACCATCACCTGTTTGTTTCTTGTTTGGACCCTCCTCACCATTACCTGTTTGTTTCTTGTTTGGGCTCTCCTCACCATCACCTGTTTGTTTCTTGTTTGGGCCCTCCTCACCATCACCTGTTTGTTTCTTGTTTGGGCCCTCCTCACCATCACCTGTTTGTTTCTTGTTTGGGCTCTCCTCACCATCACCTGTTTGTTTCTTGTTTGGGCCCTCCTCACCATCACCTGTTTGTTTCTTGTTTGGGCCCTACTCACCATCATTTGTTTGTTTCTTGTTTGGGCCCTCCTTACCATCACCTGTTTGTTTCTTGTTTGGGCCCTCCTCACCATCACCTGTTTGTTTCTTGTTTGGACCCTCCTCACCATCACCTGTTTGTTTCTTGTTTGGGCTCTCCTCACCATCACCTGTTTGTTTCTTGTTTGGGCCCTACTCACCATCATTTGTTTGTTTCTTGTTTGGGCCCTCCTCACCATCACCTGTTTGTTTCTTGTTTGGGCCCTCCTCACCATCACCTGTTTGTTTCTTGTTTGGGCCCTCCTCACCATCACCTGTTTGTTTCTTGTTTGGACTCTCCTCGCCATCACCTGTTTGTTTCTTGTTTGGGCCCTCCTCACCATCACCTGTTTGTGTCTTGTTTGGGTCCTCCTCGCCATCACCTGTTTGTTTCTTGTTTGGGCCCTCCTCACCATCACCTGTTTGTTTCTTGTTTGGGCCCTCCTCACCATCACCTGTTTGTTTCTTGTTTGGGCCCTCCTCACCATTACCTGTTTGTTTCTTGTTTGGGCCCTCCTCACCATCATCTGTTTGTTTCTTGTTTGGACCCTCCTCACCATCACCTGTTTGTTTCTTGTTTGGGCTCTCCTCACCATCACCTGATTGTTTTTTGCCCTCCTAACCACAACCTGTTTTATGGAGACTTATGACAGTTGACCAAATGATCATTCAGTTAAGAGTTAACTTAAGTCTTTGGCCAGTAAATTAGTTGAATACTTCATAGATAACAAGAAGATAATCTGTACTATTTCTATCATAACTACTGCTGGCTAAATACAGACCCTATTTGTGCGATTATCGCATGTTACGGCGGATATTGCACAGAATGTGACATTCCATATCTTGGCTTCATTCAGTGCAAATGATTATTCTGGTTTCTATATTGAGGGGACTGGAACGGGAGTTTGTAGTTCCTATAATTTGAATGACTGCCAAGGAAATATATATATATATAAAGAACAAGTATCTGCTCAGAAAAAGCAGCAGACACAGGGGACATTTAAGAGACTCCATACACAACCTAGCAAGTAATGTTTAGCTAAAGTGGTTGTACCATGAAGAGAACCCCTCATAAGATGACCTAATATCTGGCTGGAGACATAAGTTTTGGCATTTAAACTGTTTATCAAAACATATTCAAGATACAGTTATATAATCAACATAGTGAAGACTCTTGGGTTTAATAAATGCAGCTCTTTAAGATGTAGCTGCCTCTTTTTAACGGGACCAAAAGTAATTGGACAGTTATCTGAAAAGCTCTTTAATGAGTTGCATAGGCTATTCCCTCGTTAATCCATCATTTATTATGCACAGGGCTACCACCAGGAATTTCAGGACCCAATACTGGTAACATTTTTGGGTTCCTTTGAGACTCCGCCCAGGCTCCACCCCAGTTCTGCCTCCTCCCCTGGAACATTCCACACTCTTACCACCCACTCTTAAAAAAACTCCACTTCTGCACCCCGTCCTCACCAATCACACATATATTTTTCTTTATTTTTCTTTAAGGGAATGAGTCACATACATTTTAAAAAAATGACCATTAATACCATGTACAAGGGACAAATACCGTCACACCATGGCTGGACCACATATTACCACCACATAGTGACCGAAGAATACCACATGCAAGGTATAAATAACACCACACCATGACCAGACCACATATTACCATCACATAGTAACAGAATTATACCACATACTAGGAACAAATACCGCCACACCATGACCAAACCACATATTTCCACCACATAGTGACCGAATACTACAATACTGACCATTAATACAAATAACACAATACTAAGTGCCATTATACACAGGAGCTCTGTGTATAGTGTCATTGTACAGGTAATACAGTGATCGCCGGTGACATACACAGAAGCTCTGTATATAGTGTACGTGTACAGGTAATGCAGTGATCACCAGTGACATTATACACAAGAGCTCTGTACATAGTATACAGTATATAGTGTCAATGTACAGGTAATACAGTGACTCACCAGTGATGTCTGTAGTTGAAGTCCTTAATCTTTGCTTTTCTTTTTCATCCAGTACAGACCGCCATTACTTCCTCCAGGAAGAACTTGTCTCTGCATAAAATAATACATGGTTACCTAGAGCACCGCTTCCAGAGCACAATACCCACTTTTTCCAGAGCACAATACCCACCATTAATATATAATTAGTTATTATGCAACCCACCATTCCAAATATAAATTGTAATCCACCACTGTGCCCTCACTAACTATAAGTAGCCACTTTCCCCATCTAATAAATATATAAATTAATTAGCACCTGTACTATTTTCCTCTATTCAGTACCAGCCACTGAATCCTCAATGCCCCCCACTATGTAACTCCTGCTCCCCCCGATTCTTTATACTTACACGTCCCTTCTGCCCCAATTCATTGTCATGTCTTCTCTCTCTTATCCCCACCATCAATTCATTATCAACTGCTCTCCTCCACAATCAATACATCATTTAGGGTACCGTCACACTCAGTGACGCTCCAGCGATATAGACAACGAGCCGATCGCTGTAGAGACGTCAAACACAGCAGCTCCAGAACGATGCAGGAGCGATCCAGTGACGTAGCGGTGACTCACTTATCGTTCTCGCAGGTCGTTAGCTCCATGTAAAACATTGCTGGCATCATTGCTTTTGCTGTCAAACACGACGATACACACCGATCTGACGACCAAATAAAGTTCTGGACTTCTAGCTCCGACCAGCGATATCACAGCGGGATCCAGATCGCTGCTGCGTGTCAAACACAACGAGATCGCTATCCAGGACGCTGCAACGTCACGGATCGCTGTCGTTCTTGTTGTAAAGTTGTTTAGTGTGAAGGTACCTTTACTCTTCCCCACCTCAATTTATCATTATTTGCTGCCTCACCCCCACATCATCTTCATTTTTTTCACCTCTCTCAATTCATCATCATTTACTGTCCCCCATCCTCCAGTCTCAATACATCATCATTTACTCCCCCCACCCTAAATTTATAATTTGCAGTCCCCCAGCCTCAATTCATCATTTGCAGTCCCATTCCCCCACTCACTTCATCATTTGCCTCCTCCCTCCCCCATCATTTCATTATTTGCAGTCCCCCTCCCTCCACTCACATCAATATTTGCAGTCCCCTTCACTTAATCATTTGTAGTCCCCCTCCCACCACTCACTTCATCATTTACAGTGCCCCTCTCTCCCCCTCACTTCATTTCCTTCCCCCCTCATTTCATCATTTGCTATCCCTCTCCCCACTCACTTCATCATTTGTAGTCCCCCTCCCACCACCACTTCATCATTTGCAGTCCCTCTTCCCCCACTCACTTCATCATTTCCTTCCCCCCTCATTTCATCATTTGCTATCCCTCTCCCCACTCACTTCATCATTTGCAGTCCCCTCCCCCCTCACTTCATCATCTGCCATCCCCCTCACTTCATGATTTGCAGTCCCTCTCCACCTCCCCCTCACCCATTTAATAATTTTATAAAGAAAAATAAACATTTTTCATAATTACCTCACTGATGATCTCCTTCAGGTGCTGCTCGGCTTCTGCTGTCCACGTCCACGCCAGCACGTGGCCTATCTAAATATCACTGACTGTGAGTGTCAGACATGAAACACAGAGCTTAGGCTGTGTTCACATCTCCATTAGAAGTTTTTTTTCACAGTATATCCTTATATCTCATTTTTGAGTGTATGCAGAAAGTCAACCAATATTTAATTCAGTGCATGACTACTGTGCCTAAAGCCGGGGCCACATTTGCAGACTCCTTGTGCTTGTTTATTTGTCCCATAGGCAGAGTCCACCTTCAAGGACATCTCAGTATGGAAGTAGTAATAGGACTGGAAATTGAACAACTGCATTCACAGATACTTTATAAAGAAATGTATGTAGACAATTGCTTAAATTGTAATACAGTGACTTGTGAAAGTATTCACCCCCTTGGCTATTTACCTATTTTGCTACATTGCAACTTGTGTTTGAATATTTTTGTAATCTGATTTGCGTGTGATGCATCAGTACTAAATAGTTTAAGTTGGTGAAGCGAGCAAAATATAGGCATAAGTTAATTTATGGGATCAAATAACTAAAAATTGGCATTTGCATATGTATTCACCCTTTTGCTATGAAGCCCCTAAAAATTTCTGGTGCAAGCAATTACCTTTATAAATCACATGCTTAGTGAAAGGAAATCCACCTGTGTGCTATCTAAAGGTACCGTCACACTAAACGATATTGCTAGCGATCCGTGACGTTGCAGCGTCCTGGATAGCGATATCGTTGTGTTTGACACGCAGCAGCGATCAGAATCCTGCTGTGATATCGCTGGTTATTGATTAAAGTTCAGAACTTTATTTGGTTGTCAGATCGCCGTGTATCGTTGTGTTTGACAGCAAAAGCAACGATACCAGCGATGTTTTACAATGGTAACCAGGGTAAATATCGGGTTACTAAGCGCAGGGCCGCGCTTAGTAACCCGATGTTTACCCTGGTTACCAGTGTAAAATGTAAAAAAACAAACAGTACATACTCACCTTCTGATGTCTGTCACACGTCCCTCGCTGTCCGCTTCCCACACTGACTGAGCGCCGGCCCTAAAGTGAAAGCACAGCACAGCGGTGACGTCACCGCTCTGCTGTTAGGGCCGGCACTCAGTCAGTGCAGGAAGCGGACGCCGGGGGACGCGAATGTAAGTATGTAGTGTTTGTTTTTTTACATTTTACACTGGTAACCAGGGTAAACATCGGGTTACTAAGAGCGGCCCTGCGCTTAGCAACCCGATGTTTACCCTGGTTACCCAGGGACCTCGGCATCGTTGGTCGCTGGAGAGCGATCTGTGTGACAGCTCTCCAGCGACCACACAGCGACGCTGCAGTGATCGGCATCGTTGTCTGTATCGCTGCAGCGTCGCTTAGTGTGACGGTACCTTTAGTGTCACATGGTCTGTCAGTATATACACTTTACCTTTTCTGAAAGGCCACAGAGGCTGCAAGACCATTAAGCAAGAGGCACCACTAACCAAACATCACCATGAAGACCAAGGAGATCTCCAAACAAGTCAGGGACAAAGTTGTTGAGAAGTACAAGTCAGGGTTGGATAATAAAAAAATATATCCCAATCGCTGATGATCTCCCGGAGCAACATCAAATCCATTATCATCAAATGGAAAGAACATGGTACAATAACAGACTTGCCAAAACAGGGCTGTCCACCAAAACTCTCAGCCCAGGCAAGGAGGGCATTAATCAGAGAGGCAGCACAGAGAACAAAAGGTAACCCTGAAGGAGCTGCTGAGGTCCCAAGCAGAGACTGGGACAGGGAAAATGATCTGCGTCAAAGGGAAGATGGATGGTGTGAAATACAGGGATATTCTTGAGCAGAACCTGTTTCAGTCTGTCAGTGATTTGAGATTGGGACAGGGGTTCACCTTCCAACAAGACAGTGACCCAGAGCATACTGCTAAAGTAACACTCGAGTGGTTTAAGGGGAAATATGTAAATGTTTTGGAGTGGCCTTAGTCAAAGCTCAGACCTTAATCCAATTGAGAATCTGTGGTCAGACTTGAAGATTGCTGTTCACCAGAGGAAACCATCTAAGGGTATGTGTCCATGTTCAGGAAACGCTGCGTGTTTGACGCTGCGCAGAGCCGCAGCGTCAAACACGCAGCGTCCAGATGTTACAGCATAGTGGAGGGGATTTTATCAAATCCCGTCTCCACTATGCGTGGTAACACGCACCCGGCGGCCCTGCGATTCCGGACATGTGGCGCGTCTTTTAAGATCGCAGCATGTCCGTTTACCTTGCGGCGCCGCCGCGCCGCCACAAGGTGAAACACAGGGCCCTATGTGTGGGGTGCGATGATTCCGGATGTGTGCAATGAACACATCCGGAATCATCGCGTCACAGAAGGGGGCGGAGCTTAGGGCGAAGTGGGTTTGCCGCTCCGTCCAAACCGCCGGCCATCCTAAAGTTGGACACGTACCCTTACTTGGAGGAGCTGGAGCAGTTTTGCTTTAAGGAATGGGCAAAAATCCCAGTGTCAGATGTGGAAAGCTCATAGAGGCTTATCCAAAGTGACTTGCAGCTGTAACTGCCGCAAAAGAAGACGCTACGCTACAAAGTACTGACTTTAGGGGAGTGAATAGTTATGCACATTGTAGTTTTCAGTTATTTTGTCCTATTTGTTGCTTCCTTCACAATAAAAAGAAAACCAGATGTGTACATGAGCTGATGCAAACAATCAAAAAACAGTGAAATTTCATGTTGTGAGGTAGCAAGACACAAGAAATGCAAAGGGGGTGAATACTTTCGCAAGCCACTGTATGCTACTATATTAATATTGGCCTTATTTTTGCAAGCCACAGGGGTGTATGGAGTGCACGATTTCTTGATGTATGTGTACAGGTAGTGGTTTTACATTCCCATATTGTAAATCACTTCCTACGTACTACACATGATATATTTGTGAAACAAGAATGACAGGATTTTTATTACAATGTATCACGACAATAAGGCATTAAGCACATATAATCATTTTAATGAGGTGATTAGGTCATTCATGTAAATGATAAAAATAGAAATGACATAACACAATATACTTCATTTATGAAGTCCGTTTAAAAGTTTTCTTAACCAATCAGAGCTCCACTTTCAGTTTCTTTAACTTCACTGATAAAATGAAAGCTGTGCTGTGACTGGTTGCTAAGGACAACAAAGATGGGATTTTCTTTTGGACTGTTCTCTAAACCTTTCCCTTGGCTTTATCTCCTTTAGGGAATTGCTGAGATGATTTTAAAAGGAGGCGTGCGGTGGTAGGGAAACTCATTTATTATGAAAATATTGGGGTTGTTCAGTCCTAACAGTCTGCAGTCACTCTAGGTCTTGGTGGGGGGGTTACATGACCACAGTACGCAATTTACATACTTCCGGCCACATTCTGTCTGAACTGGCCATGCCGCTGAACTCACTGATTGGCTGCTGCCCTATTGACATGCCATCAGCGCCAATGCCAGACAGCGGGAGCAGCGGAGGAGACTCACCGGTGGACCCCGGTAAGGTGAGTGCAACACGGTGTATTAAACTACATCCATGGCCAAAAGGGAACAATCCCTTTAAGTCTGCACCTGCAATGTAAAATGCAAGAATACACCCAGTGCACTTAGTGCTAAAGTTGGTCAGGCAGAAAACCAAGTGTAAAAAAAAAACTCAACAGCTTAAGACATTAAAAAAAACTTGACACTATACAAATACACCTGTTAATATTCCTTTTTCCTTTTTATTTTTAGGTATTGTGGACATTGCCTAACGTCCCATTTATTGTGATGCTGTACCAAAATTTGCAGAGAATACAGTGTATGCATACTAATATGTATATATACAATTTTCATGGCTCTGAGATGAAGAATTTCAGTGCATATTTTACTGATCTTGGCCCAGACGCTAGCTTGAATGTGAGCTATGTAGGCTGTACATTTTTAGCTTTTCTAGTAACTTCTGCTTAACGCAGTACCTTTATTTAACCACTAGGTAGAGCCACATTTTAGGGATTTCTCCTAGAAGGAGACATTTACTAAGAACTGTGATGTGATTAAAAAGATTAGAAACGTCTCTTAGAAATTATTCATATAGTGAACACACAGTGTTCTGCTCTTTGTATCCGTTATGTCACCAGAGCCACAGGAGTAACTTCTTGATTTTATCAGCTTGGCTTTGTACCATATAGACGACAATTGATATCAATGTCAACACTTCCATGTATTTCTTCCTGCCCAGTTAGCCACAAGTCTATTTTCTAAGAAAATGACGTCAGCTTGTGTTGTGACTACTCTGCATTCTTGTCATGAAAAGAATCTCAGATTCTATTTAGTAACAATTCTTGTATGGGACCATTATGTACAGTTTTTTCTATGAAGGATGAGAGTTTTTATAAATTACCATGCTTTTTACATGCAAAAAGTAGTATGAAACTTACATGCCTTTGCAAAATGAAAATACATAGCAGCTAACACCATATAGCACTAAAACACAAAGTCATAATGGTAGATACTAATAGTTAGGGCCACATGGCCGTCGATTCTTTCAAGCAACAGATTCGGGTCCGATTATGCAAATATTCTGGGATCAAACTCAAAACTCTATCAGCGTCTGATCCGAGTGTCATGTTAGTGTAATCCGATTCTCTAGCATGAGAGAAACGCAGCAGAGAAGACAGAGAAAGTAATCTCTCCTTCGCCTGTGTACGCGGTAATCGACTGCACTCGGATGACATTCAAGTGCAGTCCGATATTTCACACTCGCCCATACAAGTCTATGAGCCAGTACTCACAGCCACTCGCTGCTTGCTGTGATTGTTCTGTCATGCCGAATTGGCGTGAGAAAAATATCACAGATCTGAGCTGCCCCATGGTATATTACTGGTCCGAGTGCTGTGCGATAAAACATTGCATAGCACTCTGCCATGCTATACGCTCTTATGAACGAGCCCTTAAAGGGGTTATTTAACCTTAGGCTATACATCTGCAGTCACTCTATGTAACTGCACGCTGTGAGTCCTCACTTCGCGCTCTGCGAGGATTCTTTGGTGCTGGCACAGGGAGCAGCGGGCTCGTGACTGCAAGTATGTGATTTGCATACATGGTGTCACGTGAATACCAGAAGGGTGTGGCCTAGCTCAGTGCTGGTGTATTGAGGGAGGCTGGATACAGTCTAGTCATAGCGTGGCCAGATGTTGGATCACAGGATTAGGAAATTATCATTGCGCCGATACACTTACATTCTGTGGCAGAGCAGGGAGACACGATCTCCCTGCTCTGCTGCCCAGCCACCGTGAGGCCCTTGATCAGGTGGCGGGGGCTCCAGTGCGGGCAGTGGGCCCCCCGCCTGTCATCGCAGGTTCAGCTGTATTGGCTAGATACTGATACAGCTGACCGCATTGATGAGATAAGGAGCGCTACGCTCCCTCTCCCATCATCCCCCTGTCAGCGTCTAACGTCACCGACGCCAACACTGACAGCGGTCACTACCCGGCACCCACTGTCAGGAGATGAGCGGGAGCTCGGAGCAGCGCAGGAACCAGGAGGAAATGAGGTGAGTATTGGATTTTTTCATGGAGGTGCATCATACTATAGATACTATGGGGGCTGCCTTATATTAGAGTTGGCCTATGGGGTGCATTATATTAGAGTTTGCCCGGTGGGTGCATTATATTAAAGTCTGCCTATGGGGGGCTGCATTATATTAGTGTCGACCTGGGTGGTGCATTATATTAAAGTCTGCTTATGGGGGGGCTGCATTATATCAGTCTGCCTGGGGTGCTGCATTATATTAGAGTCTCCCTGGGGGGTGCATTATATCAGAGTCTGCCTGGGGGGTGTATTATATCAGAGTCTGCCTATGGGGGGCTGCATTATATTAGAGTTGGCCTATGGGGTGCATTATATTAGAGTTTGCCCGGTGGGTGCATTATATTAAAGTCTGCCTATGGGGGGCTGCATTATATTAGTGTCGACCTGGGTGGTGCATTATATTAAAGTCTGCTTATGGGGGGGCTGCATTATATCAGTCTGCCTGGGGTGCTGCATTATATTAGAGTCTCCCTGGGGGGTGCATTATATCAGAGTCTGCCTGGGGGGTGTATTATATTAGAGTCTGCCTAGGGGGTGCATTGTATCAGAGTCTGCCTATGGGGGGCTGCATTATATTAGAGTTTGCCTATGGGAGCTGCATTATATTAGAGTCTTCTTAGGGGTGCATTATATTAAAGTCTGCATATGGGGGGCTGCCTTAGATTACAGTCTGCCTGGGGGGCACATTATATTACAGTCTGCCTATGGGGGGCTGCTTTATATTACAGTCTGCCCATGGCAAGTGCATTATACTATATTTAGGTCTATCTGGTGCATTATACTATATGGAGGCTATCTAGGGGCCATCATACAGTGTTGGAGCCATCAAACAATTTTGGGGGGACACTAAAGGGTCAGTATATATACAGTGAGGGGGCATCATACTGTGTATACAAGAGCTGTACAGGGGGGAGACTCGGGACATTATTAAATGTAAAGTGGGCACTTATTGTTATAGGGGAACTCAGGTTATGGTGACTGTCAAAGGGGCACACAGAGGGCAACATTACTTTCTAGGGGACAAAATGTGGGCACTGTTTTCTAGAGCACTTGCACCCGGCATTACTATATTCTAGAGGTTGCTTAGAATTTACAAGGCACAGAGAACCACACAGCAGGTGCAGTAATTGGGACACATACGGCAGCAGCGGCTCAGTATTGGGGTATCAGCAGGATGAGGAGTTTGTGCAGGTTGGGAATAGATGGTGATGGGGCTGGAATGTGAGAAGTGAAATGTGTCTTTGTTGTATTTTCTGCAGGTGAGTCGTTGCTGGAAGAAGTTGTCATGTCGGTCTGGGCCAGATGGAAAAGACGGGAAAAGTGACCGATTCCATCAGAAAGAACGTCAGCGGTAAGTCACTATCTATAACTGTGCTGTGATCTGTTATATGTTCTGTAGGGCTGGTATTTACCACTGACCATATGGCGGTGATATCCATGTTAGTCTTTATATAGAGATTATTTCCAGTCACAGCGCGGTCATCTTCTACATCCACAATTAGGCCGGCCTCACACTAGCGAGTTTTACGGACGTAAGAGCGCAGAAATTACGTCCGTAAAACTCGCAAAATAAACGGCACAATTATTCTCAATGGGGCTGCTCCTATTAGCCGTATATTACGGTTCAGTATTATACGGCTTTCTACGGCCGTACAAAATCGCAGCATGCTGCGTTTGTCAGCGTATTGCGCAAAAAAATCGCTAATGAAAGTCTATGGGGGCGAGAAAAATACGGATTCCACACGGACCTGCAGTGTGACTTGCGAGAAATACGCAGCGGTGTTAGTGAAAAGTCGGTAATTCAATTGCCGGCTTTTCATTTCTCCTGCACAAACCCGACAGGATATGAGACATGGTTTACATACAGTAAACCATCTCATATCCCCTTTTTTTTGCATATTCCACACTACTAATGTTAGTAGTGTGTATGTGCAAAATTTCAGCGCTGTAGCTGCTAAAATAAAGGGTTAAATGGCGGAAAAAATTGGCGTGGGCTCCCGCGCAATTTTCTCCGCCAGAGTGGTAAAGCCAGTGACTGAGGGCAGATATTAATAGCCAGGAGAGGGTCCATGGTTATTGGCCCCCCCGTGGCTAAAAACATCTGCCCCCAGCCACCCCAGAAAAGGCACATCTGGAAGATGCGCCTATTCTGGCACTTGGCCACTCTCTTCCCACTCCCTGTAGCGGTGGGATATGGGGTAATGAAGGGTTAATGCCACCTTGCTATTGGAAGGTGACATTAAGCCAGATTAATAATGGAGAGGCGTCAATTATGTCACCTATCCATTATTAATCCAATTGTTGGAAAGGGTTAAAAAACACACACACACATGATTTAAAAGTATTTTAATGCAATAAACACAGCGGTTGTTGTAATAATTTATTGTTCTCTCAATCCATCAGGAACACCCTCGCTTTGAAAAATAATAAACGCACAAGATACATACCTTCTGGTGAACCGTCTCGTCCCACGAAGTAATCCATCTGAAGGGGTTAACTAATATTACAGGCAGGAGCCCTGCTAAATGCAGCTGTGCTCCGTGCCTGTAATCCCCGGCGAATGAATGAAATGTAGGTCATTGACCTACATTTCCTTCAGTCGCGGTGAGGCGCCCTCTGGTGGATGTTCTCATGAACTGCAGCCTGGGAACTTTTTCACACGCTCCAGGTCATATGAGGACATCCACCAGGGGGCGCATCACCGCGACTGAAGGAAATGTAGGTCAATGACCTACATTTCATTCATTCGCCGGGGATTACAGGCACGGAGCACAGCTGCATTTAGCAGGGCTCCTGCCTGTAATATTAGTTAACCCCTTCAGATGGATTACTTCGTGGGACGAGACGGTTCACCAGAAGGTATGTATCTTGTGCGTTTATTATTTTTCAAAGCGAGGGTGTTCCTGATGGATTGAGAGAACAATAAATTATTACAACAACCGCTGTGTTTATTGCATTAAAATACTTTTAAATCATGTGTGTGTGTGTTTTTTAACCCTTTCCAACAATTGGATTAATAATGGATAGGTGACATAATTGACGCCTCTCCATTATTAATCTGGCTTAATGTCACCTTCCAATAGCAAGGTGGCATTAACCCTTCATTACCCCATATCCCACCGCTACAGGGAGTGGGAAGAGAGTGGCCAAGTGCCAGAATAGGCGCATCTTCCAGATGTGCCTTTTCTGGGGTGGCTGGGGGCAGATGTTTTTAGCCACGGGGGGGCCAATAACCATGGACCCTCTCCTGGCTATTAATATCTGCCGTCAGTCACTGGCTTTACCATTCTGGCGGAGAAAATTGCGCGGGAGCCCACGCCAATTTTTTCCGCCATTTAACCCTTTATTTCAGCAGCTACAGCGCTGAAATTTTGCACATACACACTACTAACATTAGTAGTGTGGAATATGCAAAAAAAAAGGGGGATATGAGATGGTTTACTGTATGTAATCATGTCTCATATCCTGTCGGGTTTGTGCAGGAGAAATGAAAAGCCGGCAATTGAATTACCGGCTGTTCACAGATATCGCGCTGAATGAAATCTAAATACAGAATATATATATATGTGTCTCAATGACATATATATATATATATATATATACTGTATATATGTTTTCCCGAACATTTGAGCACATAAATCCATTAGATGTCGGTTTTGCAAGCCTGCGCGAAAATCTCGCAGTACAGATGCCATACGGATTACATACGGAGGATGCCATGCGCAAAATACGCTGACACACCCTGACTACGGATCAATATTTTGGGAACATTTCTCTGTATTACGGCAGTAGTACGGACGTATAATACGTGGCGTATTGTCTTACGCCAAGTGTGAGGCCGGCCTTAGGGTGCGTTACCCAGTTGTAATCAAGGTTACCTGGTTAGAGGCCCACTCAGAAGTTTTTCCCCACCCCGATCAAAACCCTAGCTACGCCTTGGCTGTAAATGTTTTGATAAAACTATGGGAAAGTTATGAAATGTCCTATAAATGTCTGTTCTGTTCCTGATGTAAGGATTTCGGCTTTTAGCTGAGATGAATCTGTGCTGCACTTTATGTACAGGCTCAGTAGCGAGGCAATGCTGTGAGGTCGGAAGTCAGGGAAATTGAGGAGTTTGAATTAGAATCGGAGTCTGGATTTGGCTTACCAACTCTACAGCCCTGTTATTGCCATACCCCTTAAATGCCCAAAACCAGCGACTCTTGAGATACACTATTGATGTTATGGGGTTCATCATGCTTCCATCTTGGTGACCTAACAGTGTGGGATGTTGTGTTGTTTGAGCAAAAATAATGGAATCTGCAATGTGAACAGAGCCACGTTTGGAATTCTGATATGTGCCCCACAAAAGGCAGTTCTTCGTCAGCACCAAAGCAGTTTATGAGCTCATTTAGACATTTGATTTTTCTTCATCTATGAGAAAATTGGACCGATTATTCTGATCAGACAGGTTGGAGTTGGATCAGAGTGTGGTCTGAGTGTCATCTGATTTTCTCGTACATAGAGAAATTTAAATAAAAAATTCTCCATCTGAGAAAATCAAACTGCCTGTGGAAGTCTTCCGAATTAAGTCTGATTTTTTTCACGGACCAATTGACTTGCATTGCTTATTTTGATCCGACCCTCACAGGTACTAATGATAAACACGGATAGCAATCGTACGCGAAAATCTGATGTCTGAATGAGCCCTAAAGCCGGGGTCACACTTGCGAGTCTCTCGCATCAATACCCGGCACTGCCGCCGGCACTCAGCTCCGTTCAGCTGCATGCATTTCTATGTGCCGGGTATTGATTCACGAGACTCGCAAGTGTGACCCCGGCCTAACAGATGATATGGCACTACATTCCACTTCCATGCTTCTATTTTACTACTTTATTCCTATTATTTTATTTGCTTTAGATTTGTTTATTTGCTTCACTTTTTGATTTTGACTTTCCTTTTTTATATTATAGATCAGCAACATTTTGTTTTTTGTGCTGCCTCCCATATGCATGTACCTGTTCCGACAATATGCAACTTACTTCAACAGTGGGATATATTTAATATGGATCCTGCTCGTAGTAGTTGGTAAGTGTGTGGGTGTCTTCTAAACATGACGTGTATGGGAAAAGATTTCTTATCAGCTTCCTGTTTGCTGCCTTTCTCCCAAGCACATATCTCTGGAATGGATTAGTACAGCATGCAGACGGGTCAGGGTTTACATCCTGGACTACAGTACGGAATATTCCAGCAAAACAATAGTTTTCACATTGTCTCCTTAGAAGTTCCTGGGTATTGTCAGACTCGTATATCTGACCCAGTACATACGACATGCGACATTTAATGATGTAGACTATGTTCTTTTTCTCCTTACTGACGCACTTTCATCACTATTTTTTTGTTACTGCTTAGGTAAAAGTATACAGTCCCTTTTCCTTCTGTAATATGTTGCAAATTAGATTGTAGCATAGGCTGTACTAGGTTTGCTAGGTGAAAACCTTCAAAATGCCAATGGTTCATTTATATAGTTTAACATCATTAAAGGGTTTGGACGACCCCAGCTTAATCATTTGAAGACCCCCAATTAAAATAAAAATAATACCATCTGTAGAGATGCATTTGCAGCAATGTCGGTGGCGCTGTTCCCGGAGAGTGACTTGGTGTGTTGGGTCATCATGTCCTGACATGTAGTCAGTCATTGGCTGCAGCACATCAGTATTCCATCAGGGTGAACATTCACTCTGATAAAATAGTAAAAGCTGCAGCTGACAAATTTATCCAGAAAACTAGCCTAAATAGCAGCTGAGTTTTGTTTGAGTGCGTAACTAGTATAGATTTCATTTTCTGGCCCATGGGTAGCCCAAGGACGTGCCAGATTTCTTTAGAGGCGTATTCCAGGTGGCCACAAGTTGGTCAGTACTGTAAAGCATTATCCTCACAGTGATACTGACCTCTTATGACTTGATGATGCTAAATATTGAGTTTCCATAGGTAGTGACAGCAACTTGGTGCTTACAATGTGTTGCGTCTACTATAGTATGTCTCTGTGTCCTACGTGTGCATCACACCCTGTATACAAAAATACATGTCTGCCTGTCACACATTGCTACATTGGGCCTTACATGACAATAATGCAGTGCATGCTTTCTGTACATGAGCATACTTGGAGTTCCTGCTACATACCATAGGTAAAACTAGTATGTCTCTTTTACTTATACAGGCATTGGGTCGGTTTACTTTCATGCAACCCTTAGTTTCCTGGGACAGATGCTTGATGAGTTGGCTATCCTCTGGGTACTTATGTCTGCATTAGCAATGTGGTTTCCTAAAAGACACCTTCCAAGAGTTTTCCGTCATGACAGGTAACTAACAACATAGATAACAGAATTTGTATATTTACCTTCCATCTCCTATATAGAGCGTTTGCATGTACAGATAACAGTTAACTTTGCTATCCGCCATACTTGCACACCAATTCTAAAATGCTTAATTGGAAGTATTTCCAAATATACTGTATTATGCCACCATATAGATGTAATGTGCCTCTGTATGGCCCCAATATAGTAGGAATTTTTCACTTTGTGTTTCCATACATTACTAACTTTTCTCTTATGTGACCCCTAAACATTAATAAAGTCCCCTTATGTAGCCACAATAAGGTAATAATGTCCCCCAGTGTGGCCTATGTATAGTAATGTCCTTGAATTCTGGCCTGCGTTTACTAATAATGTCCATCGAATTCTGGTCCCCATATTGTAATATTGTACTACAATTCTGGCTCCATGTAGTAATAATGTCCTCATTCTGGCTCCCATCAATTCATAATGTCCTACTATTCTGCTTCCCATAAGATAATAATATTCTCATATTCTGGCTCCATAAGATAATATTCTCCTCAATTCTGACTTCTTAAGATAATAATGTCCTAAAATGCTGACCTCATAAAATAATAATGTCCTCTATATTTTTGACCCCCTTAAGGTAACAATAATAATAATTCTAGCACCATAAGATAATAATGTCCTTCAATTCTGGGCTCCATAAGATATTAATGTTTTCAAATTTTGAGCTCCATAAGATAATGTTTTTCAGTTATGGACCATTAAGATAATAATGTCCTCCAATTTTTGGCTCCATAGCATGATAATATTTTTACATTTTGGCCCAATAAGATGATAATATTTTCCAATCCTGGTGTCATAAGATAATAATGTCTTCAAATTCTGACCTCATAAGATAATGTCTTCCACTCTTGACCCCTCAACCCCTTCCCAACATGCACCGTATATGTACAGCAAATCGCTGTACATATACTTCCTGGCGATCGCGCGGGCTCAGGCTTAGCGCCGCTGCGATCAAGTGCAGGTGTCAGCTCCATATGAGACACCTTGCAGCAAGGCCCACGATCGGTGTTCGCACCAATTGTGGGCGTTAAACCCCTCTGATGCTGTTGTCAATAGTGAAACGACATCGATAGGCATCGCAGAGGGAGAGATTTCCCTCTCTGCTCCAATCGGCAGAACGCGATTGCGAATGCATTGTGCCGATGGTCTCCATGGGCCAAAAGATGGACTCCGGGTCACACACGGATGGTGGCCTGTAAGCTTCTGCTTAGAGTAAGAGCTGACCCGCCTCCTCCCTGCCTGTGATTCACTGTTCTAATGACTGTTCTTCGATCAGTCAGTGTAAACTTGATGTCTCATCCTGGGACAATGTAAAAAAGAAATAAAAAAAAATAGTTTTGCAAAATTGTAAAAATATTTAAAAAAAAAAATCACAAAATAAAGAATAAAAAAAAGAAAAATATTAATAGAATATATGTGACAACAAAAATAAGCAAAAAAAAAGTACACATATTTGGTATCACTGGGTCCGGAACGAACCGACGTATATAACTATCCCACTAGTTGTTAACCCTTTCAGTGAACACCATAAATAATTAAAAAACAAGGCAGAAAAATGATGCTTTATCATCATATCGCCAAACAAAAACTGGAAAACAACACGATCAAAAAGACAAATGTGAATAAAAATGGTACCGCTGAAAACGTCATCTTGTACCACGAAAATGTAGCTGCCATACAGCTCCATCAGCTGAAAAATAAAAAAGTTATAACTCTGCAAAAATAATAATCTTTTCTGTAAAATAGTTTTTAATGCGTGACAGCAGCCAATTTGTAAACACTTAATAATCCAAAATCAATTTGTGCTAATTACACTATAAAATCCCATCAGTATCATACACACACCACTACCGGCAATGAAACCGAAGAAGCACAATATATTCATAGTAAGACAAAAATTATTTTATTAATCCCATATTTAAAACCACTTACAAATCAGAAAACCAAAACACAAAACCCAAATATCTCAGATTGAGAGGGACCGAATGATCACTATTCACATACAGCATATGATAAGAGCGTAAATATTAATAATGCCTAAAAGGGCTATAGTGAACACCAAATATCCAACCACTCTATGCAGACTGTGCAGCAGCCTAATAGGGGTAGTGGGTCTAAAGCCCAATATATCCCTGGTTATAAACTATCAAGAGCGTACTAAACATCTCCTAATTATCAATATATAAACCAAGAGAATAATACAAAGTTGAAAACATGAATAGCGCTTAACTTACATAGCTTAGTGAAGAGTCCCGGTCCCTCCAACCCCGACGCGCATTTCGTAAACACTTCAGGGGGCGTCCTGAATAATATTGATAATTAGGAGATGTTTAGTACGCTCTTGATAGTTTATAACCAGGGATATATTGGGCTTTAGACCCACTACCCCTATTAGGCTGCTGCACAGTCTGCATAGAGTGGTTGGATATTTGGTGTTCACTATAGCCCTTTTAGGCATTATTAATATTTACGCTCTTATCATATGCTGTATGTGAATAGTGATCATTCGGTCCCTCTCAATCTGAGATATTTTGGTTTTTGTGTTTTGGTTTTCTGATTTGTAAGTGGTTTTAAATATGGGATTACTAAAATAATTTTTGTCTTACTATGAATATATTGTGCTTCTTCGGTTTCATTGCCGGTAGTGGTGTGTGTATGATACTGATGGGATTTTATAGTGACAGCAGCCAAGCAGAAAAAAATATATAAATTTGATAGCGCTGTATTCGCAACGACCCGAAGAATAAAGTCGTCTAATCACTTATACGGCATGAGAAAAATAAATAAAACCAATTCTTCACCTGCTATTGATTTTTTCATTCTGCCTCCCAAAGATCGAAGTAAGGCTCAGCTCACATTTATCTTGTGCTCTGCGCTGTGCATTTACACCAGTAAATTTTTTAAGTGATTCAGATGTAACATCTTGGTGGAAGATTCCCTATAATGAGATGGAGGCACTGTGGACGCTGTCTGACCTATCATCCGACGGTGTTTGCCTTTTTAGGCGCGCATAAGAGCGCGGTCCGACACAGTTTTGTGCACCTTTGAAAAGAAGGACACCGCTGAACAGATAGCAGACAGAATCCTGAGTAACTCTGCTGCCTCATAGTGAATGAGTCCCTCGGGGGTTTCATCTGAATCACGTCGCTCAGCTCAGAGATTTAGATGGAAACCCCAATGTAAGTGCTCAACGTAGAGTGCTGGATGCATATGATCCCAAAAGTTATGTAAAATGTTCCCAATAAAAGCTTCAACTCAATCCACAAAAAAAGCAAATCCACACTCAGGTCTGTCATCTGTTAACATAAATTTAGGGGGTTTCCACCTTACTGGTAGTACAAAGGCTCTGAAAAAGTGAATTGCCTCCTCGCTCTCCCCCCCAAAAAAAAATTCAGCAAATTCTGTGCTCCCAAATCCAAATGCCCCTCTCCCTTCTGAGCAACAGTGTGCTTAAAACAACATTTAGCATCCACATGTTTCGCATTTCTGTAGCGATGAGAACCCAACTAATTTATGGGTGCATTTATCCAGAAGCATGAGCTGGGTATAATGTACTGGGCACTACAATGTACTATTGACTACAATGTACGGGCACTACAATGGCAGTTTGCAATTTTCACTGAGCAGCATTCATTGCTGCTTGTTTCTGGGAAACACCAATAGAGTCAAAATCGTCACTATACTTGTAGATAAATTACCAAAGGAGTATAATTTTCAAAATGGGATCACCTGAGGAGGAATTCTCCTCTTCTAGCACTTAGGGGTTCTGTATATGAAGTCCATAAACTATTCTAGGAAAACCTGCACTCCAGGATGCAAATCGCGTTCCATCCTTCATGAGTCTGACCCTATGGCTGAGCAGTACTGTACAGCCACATGTGGGATATTTCCACATTCAGCAGTAATTGTGTGGCAAATTTTGGTGCCATTTTTACTAATTTCCTAGTGTGAAAATGTAAAATCTGGGGCTAAAACAAAATTTTAGTGGTAAAAATGTGATTGTTTTTTCTTCAGTGTCCAATGGTGTAAAATTCTGTGACACACCTGTAGTGTCAACATGATGACCACACCCTTAAATGAATTCATTGAGAGGTGTAGTTTGTAAAATTGAGTCACATATGGGGGGTTCTGCTGTTTTGGCATCTCAATGGCTCTGCCAATGTGGACAATCATTTTCTGGACATGCGCTGTGTAAGGTACGCATGCGTATCGAAAGAATGCGTACTTTACACAGCGCATGTCCAGAAAATGATGTCACCACCTCCACCATGCACATAAAAAACGCAAACGCATACTAACAGGCATTTAAATGCATGCGCACGCAGCGCTTTTGTTTGCGTCATGCGCAAGATGATGTTTTGGCATGCGTTTGCGCATGCAGATGATACGCTGCGCACAGAAACGCTAATGTGAACCTAGCCTTAGCTGTACCCTTTCCCACACCAAGTGATCCAGTCCTCTACTACCTTTTTCTGGGTGGCTCCCTGCGCCTCTCCTACTGCGCAGCTGCAGAGCACTCCGGCATCATGTTGCATAATGACGACACACAGGCATCAGGTTGCAAGCCCCGCATGCGACATCGAAGTTATGCCAGAATGCTCGACAGCTGCGGGTCTTTAATACGCCAGCGGCTGTGGAATAAGCGCAGGACAGGGAGCCAGTGCTTCATTGCTCCAAAATAGTTTTCAACTATAAGTGCATCCGAGAATGCACCTTCAATTGAAAATAGTGCTGACCCCGATGGGCCCCCCTTACTCACGTGCCAGTTGACCATCACACCCTTGACCCTTCATGTGTGGTTCATCTCACTTATGACTTGCCATACCGATGATGTATAAAAAAAGAGTTTACAGTATAATTAAAAGTTTTACATAGCTGGAAAAATATGAACGTTTCCTTTTGAGTTTTAAAATTCTCCATTATCCTAAAAAGGATGATTTTAACATTGATTTTTTTTTGTCATAGATGGAGATTTAAAGCTGTTGTTGGAGTTCTCTCTGGCATCACCACAGTTTTGGCATTTGTCAAACCTGTAATTAATAGTATATCTCTGATGACATTGGGAATACCTTGTACAATTCTACTTATTACTGAGCTTAAGAGGTGAGTATACCAATAGAACCCATTGTTGCCCTAGGATATGTATTATAGATGAATGTACTAGGCTTAAAAAGATTTAAGCCTCTTTCCATATGCTGGCACAGGACATAACCTTGGGAGACAAACAGAACATTACATCACAAAAATGATGCAATACGACAGGTAAAATCAATGGGGTTTTGTTATAATAGGTGGCCATGTGTTCTGTTACCCAAACAGTACTAGAAAGTATGTAAAAGTATGTAAAAGCTGGAGAAAAATTGCAATACAGATTCCTATACAGATGGACTGAAGGTGTGTGTATGTGCGCGTTTCTGTCCTGTAGTACAAAACCTGGCCCGTAATTGTGGGACAATTTTGTTTTTTACCATTAGGAACCCTTTCTTCTATATACGCCACTGATGATACATAAATGTAAGTACATTCTGCTGGCTTTATGGCAGGGAATGATGCATTTGTGGGTTTTCACAGAACCAGAAAAGTGAAGAAGAATGGGAAGAGAAATACTGACTGATCTTGCTTGTGGTTTCTATGTTCCTTACTAGTCCCATCTTTTGAGATAGGAAAACAAGCAAATGAAATTAAATATATTCTTAAATATCATCTTCACGTTTTGTGTGGGCTGCTAAAACTAGTTATGGAGTAAAAAACAAAAACAATAACATGGATGGCATGACTGGGAGGCATTGCTGATGAAGCTGCAGGCCGCCGTCTTCCTGTGTGCGCTCACTGGAGATGCTGATAAATGTTGCCGTTTCAGCACTGTCATTGTTCACAAACATGTGGCCTCATGTTTCCTGGAAAAGAGACATCTGATCCTTCATTCTGTCCATTTTACGCAAAATGTCAGATATTGCTGTCACTAGATATGCAGTCTTCTTAGAATTTTCTCCACATATGTCATCATTTGCCTTTTTTTTTTTTTACAGTAATCAGTATGTACTAACCTACTTGTGGAATAGATTTAGTGCAAGAGCTGTCGAATGTTCTTTTTCAACAGGGTAAAGATTTAGTGGTTCATTTTTGTAACATCTGTTCCATTTCCTCACTCCTCTGTTCCTGCTTCAGCCCCTGGGCATCTCTGCATTTTTTGTGGGTGCCACAAAAGTCCTAATTTATTAATGGGACGCTAAATCAACGATCCACTGAGATGGTTCTTGACTGGTTTTGATTGTGTCTTCCCAAGAGTCTCAGGCCGGGCTATCTGCTATTTAAACCCTTGAATCTCTGGCTTCCTCTGCCAGTCAACAAGTTACGCTAACATGGTCTACAGCCCTATTCCTTGCTATTGTTGTGCCTTCCTGATTTATTCCATTTTATGCCTTTGACTTGTATTTTGATCACCCAGTTGTTTTATGATTTTATCCCTGACATCACCTCTTGGTATTGGCCCCACGTGACGACCATTATTGCCACCAGTTCCACTGGTCAGCAGCTGTCTCTGTGGCCCTAGCCCAAGTGTCCCTGTGTAAGCCCAGATCCTTGCACAGGGGACAAAGGGTGAAGGCTAGGGCAATCATTGGGATCTGGTAAATGGAGTGGCTTGCGTTAAACTGGACCATGGAAGCTCTATTAACAGCTGCCAGGCTTCCATGAACAGTTTAACCATGACAATTTTGTTATCAGAGAAAAGAAAGCCAGAACAAAAAAATCAACTTCAATTTCCCATTTGTAGCTTGCTTTCCATTGTAGGATATCCATTGTAGGATAAAAACACCAACCACTTGGTTTTTCCTTTCCTCCAATTCATTTTGGAGAGACTGGAACATAACCCTTTGTTGTTTGCTGTTACTGTGATATACTGTACATGTAGAATGGTAATACTTAGCAGCATGGTGGCTCATTGATTAGCAGTACTGCTTTGCTCCGCTGGGGTCCTGGTTTAAAATCCCACTAAGGACAACATCTTCAAGGAGTTTATATGTTCTTCCCATGTTTGTGTGGTTTTCTTCTGGGTACTTGAGTTTCCTCCCACACTCCAAAGAGGTTGTCTAACACTGCGAAGAGCCTTTCTAACTATTAACCCCTTCCCGCCGCGGCCCTTTTTCGTTTTTGTGTTTTCGTTTTTCGCTCCCCTCTTTCCCAGAGCTATAACTTTTTTATTTTTCCGTCAATATGGTCATGTGAGGGCTTTTTTTTTAGCGGGACGAGTTGTACTTTTGATTGACCTCATTGGTTTTACCATGTCTTGTACTAGAAAAAGGGAAAAAAATTCCAAGTGCGGTGATATTGCAAAAAAAGTGCAATCCCAAGCTTGTTTTTTATTTGGCTTTTTTGCCAGCTTCACTAAATGCTAAAACTGACCTGATATTCTGATTATCCAGGTCATTACGAGTTCACCTAACATGACTGGGTTATTTTTTATCTAACTGGTGAAAAAAAATGCAAAACTTTGCTTTTTTAAAAAAAAAAAAAAAAAAAAAGGCGCCATTTTCCGATACCCGTAGCGTCTCCATTTTTCGTGATTTGGGGTCGAGTGAGGGCTTATTTTTTGCGTGCCAACCTGACATTTTTAATGATACCATTTTTGTGCAGATACATTCTTTTTATCGCCCGTTATTGCATTTTAATGCAATGTCGCAGCGACCAAAAAAAGGTAATTCTGGCGTTTCTAATTTTTTTCTCGTTACGCCGTTTAGCGATCAGGTTAATGCTTTTTTTTATTGATAGATCGGGCGATTCTGAACGCGACGATACCAAATATGTGTAGGTTTGATTTTTTTATTGTTTTATTTTGGATGGGGCGGAAGGGGGGTGGTTTAATTTTTTATTTTATTTTTTTTTTCATATTTTTAAAAACATTTTTTTTTACTTTTGCCATGCTTCAATAGCTTCCATGGGAGGCTGCAATCTGTCACCACTGGATCGGCTATGCTACATAGCAGCGATCATCAGATCATCGCTGAATTGAATGCGCGCCGACCACAGGGTGGCGCTCACAGCAGGCATGCATCAGTAACCATAGAGGTCTCAAGGACCTCTATGGTTACCATCCTCAATTCAATTGTGAAAGGTAGTATTATTCCAAGATCTATTGATTAAAATCAACTTTTGTTTGTGGGAAAATCCCTCTAAATAGTGATGAGCGAATATGCTCGTTACTCGAGATTTCCCGAGCACGCTCGGGTGACCTCCAAGTATTTTCTAGTGCTCGGAGATTTAGTTTTCATCGCCGCAGCTGAATGATTTACATCTGTTAGCCAGCTTGATTACATGTGGGGATTCTCTAGCAACCAGGCAACCCCCACATGTACTTATGCTGGCTAACAGATGTAAATCATTCAGCTGAGGTGAGGAAAACTAAAACTCCGAGCACTACAAAATACTCGGAGGTCACCCGAGCGTGCTCGGGAAATCTCGAGTAACGAGTATATTCGCTCATCACTATTTAGAGGGATTTTCCCACAAACAAAAAATGATTTTAATCAATAGATCTTTGAATAATAATACATTTCACAATTGAATATGTTTAAATAAAATGTTCCTGTGCCGAAATAATCTTATAAATGTGCCCCTGCTGTGTACTGTGTAATGGCCATGTCTGACCGTACAGTGACATAGTCTGATCATACCACAGCTCCTGGGCAGGGGAGGAAGCAAAAGAGAGTATACCGACAAGACAGCATGGAATCACAGCTAATTCTTTTTGTGAGATAAAACATTTCCCTGCCTTTTCTTAAACAGTGTTTTACCTCAAATAAAGAATCATTGGTGATCCCATGCTGAAATATCCATACACTCCCTTACCCTGCCCAGTAGATGTGGTATGATCAGACCATGTCCCTGTACGGTCAGACACAGCCATTGCACAGTACACAGCAGGGGCACATTTACAAGATTATCTCGGCACAGGAACATTTTATTTAAACACATCCAATTGTGGAAATCATTATTATTCCAAGATCTATTGAATAAAATTCACTTTTGTTCATGGGTAAACTCCATTAAATCCTCTGTTAACTAGAATTCCAAGTACCCAAGGGGCATTACCTTTGATATGTTTTGGGCTCTTTGCACTGAATGTTTCACAACCTCCCCCATCTGCCATTGAGCAATTGCTCTAGAAAACTCCTAGATGAATGCCACAGTTGTCACTCAAGAGCAGAGCAGGTAGAAAATTTGGAATCTCAGTGTGTGACAGATTAACTGATTAATAAGATTTGGATGACATATATGCCTTATGATGATCTCATTATTTTTATCTTCTAGATGTGACAACATGAGAGTTTACAAGTTGGGGCTTATGTCTGGCTTTTGGTGGACATTAGCTTTAGTCTGCTGGATCAGTGATAAGGCGTTTTGTGAAATGTGGGCCCATTTCAACTTCCCCTACCTCCATTGTGTATGGTAAGTAGTTTCATCATGTAATAGATTGATAAAGTATGTAAATAATAATTCCACACACCTCTGTTAAAAAGCAGGTTTTTTTTCATGTACAAAAAAGTCATACAAAAAAAGAATAATTTCAGAACTTTTTCCACCGTTAATGCCACCCATAATCTGTACAAATCCATTGAGAAACAAACTGAAATGATTTTGAGGTGGGAAAATAAAAATAACACGACTAAAATAATGTTGTTACATAAGCGTTAACACCTTCTTATAATTGGGGATGTGGTTATGTTCAGAATTAGACAATGACATTTAAACTGAAGTTAAGGCCTCATTCAGGCGTAATTTTTTCTCACGTACGAGAAAAGCAAATAGATTGTTTTGATTAGACTTTGAACAGAGTATGGAGTGTCATCTGTTTTTTTTCTAGTGCGTGGAGAAAAAAAAGTTTCTCAACCTTCTTCTATGTGACAATCCTTAAAACACATGGACCACACTTGAATGCCATCTGAATGCGGTCTGATTTTTTTTTCCTGAACCCATCGTCTTGCAATGTCAATTTTTATCCGACTGTCTGATCAAAATCTGTTATGGTCCTGTGATTTTTCGCTGACCGTTTAGTCCACAGAAAATCACGGATATGTGAATGGCTTCATAAACTATCACAGGTACAAGTGCTATCCTTGAAAACCACAGATAGCACTCACACACAAAAATTAGACATCTGAATGAGCCGCCATCATTGAAGTGATTCTGATTAACTCCAGTAAGTTTACCTGCATTTTACATAAAAAGCCACAGTCCGTAACACAGCTTACAACACAGCAAAGGGGCCTCACTGTTGAAAGTTATTAACTAGGAGAAAGGTGCAAAAAATATATAAATAAAGTACATCTGTATATAAATATAGATAGATGGACATGATATTTATAGATAGATATGAGATAGATAGATAGATAGATAGATAGATACAGTTGTGGCCAAAAGTATTGACACCCCTGCGATTCTGTCAGATAATACTCAGTTTCTTCCTGAAAATGATTGCAAACACAAATTCTTTGTTATTATTATCTTAATTTAATTTGTCTTAAATGAAAAAACACAAAAAGAATTGTCCTAAAGCCAAATTGGATATATTTCCACACCAAACATAAAAAAGGGGGTGGACAAAAGTATTGGCACTGTTCGAAAAATCATGTGATGCTTCTCTAATTTGTGTAATTAACAGCACCTGTAACTTACCTGTGGCACCTAACAGGTGTTGGCAATAACAAAATCACACTTGCAGCCAGTTGACATGGATTAAAGTTAACTCAACCTCTGTCCTGTGTCCTTGTGTGTACCACATTGAGCATGGAGAAAAGAAAGAAGACCAAAGAACTGTCTGAGGATTTGAGAAACCAAATTGTGAGGAAGCATGAGCAATCTCAAGGCTACAAGTCCATCTACAAAGACCTGAATGTTCCTGTGTCTACCGTGCGCAGTGTCATCAAAACGTTTAAAGCCCATGGCACTGTGGCTAACCTCCCTAGATGTGGACGGAAAAGAAAAATTGACAAGAGATTTCAACGCAAGATTGTGCGGATGTTGGATAAAGAACCTCGACTAACATCCAAACAAGTTCAAGCTGCCCTGCAGTCCAAGGGTACAACAGTGTCAACCCGTACTATCCGTCGGCATCTGAATGAAATGGACTGTAGGGTAGGAGACCCAGGAAGACCCCACTTCTTACCCCGAGATATAAAAAAGCCAGGCTGGAGTTTGCCAAAACTTACCTGAAAAAGCCTAAAACGTTTTGGAAGAATGTTCTCTGGTCAGATGAGACAAAAGTAGAGCTTTTTGGGCAAAGGCATCAACATAGAGTTTACAGGAGAAAAAAGAGGCATTCAAAGAAAAGAACACGGTCCCTACAGTCAAACATGGCTGAGGTTCCCTGATGTTTTGGAGTTGCTTTGCTGCCTCTGGCACTGGACTGCTTGACCGTGTGCATGGCATTATGAAGTCTGAAGACTACCAACAAATTTTGCAGCATAATGTAGGCCCAGTGTGAGAAAGCTGGGTCTCCCTCAGAGGTCATGGGTCTTCCAGCAGGACAATGACCCAAAACACACTTCAAAAAGCACTAGAAAATGGTTTGAGAGAAAGCACTGGAGACTTCTAAGGTGGCCAGCAATGAGTCCAGACCTGAATCCCATAGAACACCTGTGGAGAGATCTAAAAATGGCAGTTTGGAGAAGGCACCCTTCAAATATCAGGGACCTGGAGCAGTTTGCCAAAGAAGAATGGTCTAAATGGTCCAGCAGAGCATTGTAAGAAACTCATTGATGGTTACCGGAAGCGGTTGGTCGCAGTTATTTTGGCTAAAGGTTGTGCAACCAAGTATTAGGCTGAGGGTGCCAATACTTTTGTCTGGCCCATTTTTGGAGTTTTGTGTGAAATGATCAATGTTTTGCTTTTTGCTTCATTCTCTTTTGTGTGTTTTCATTTAAGACAAATTAAATGAAGATAATAATACCAAAGAATTATTTGTGATTGCAATCATTTTCAGGAAGAAACTGAGTATTATCTGACAGAAATGCAGGGGTGTCAATACTTTTGGCCACAACTGTAGATAGATAGATAGAGGAAAAAATGCAGGCAGGACTCCATAGCTTAAAGGTGAAAAAAAATGTGGTTTTATTTCAAACCCGCATGATGTGGCCTGTGGGTTTGAATTAAAACCACTTTTTTTCACCTTTAAGCTATGGAGTGCTGCCTGAATTTTTTCCTATGTCTGGATTGAGGCAAGTCTTGGATATTTTGTCTGGGAGGCGTGCACCCACCTGTTGGTAAAGTGCTGTTCCAATTTTCTGTGGTAGATAAATAGATGGATAGATGGATGGATGGATGGATGGATGGAAGGATGGATAGATGGATGGATGGATGGAAGGATGGATAGATGGATGGATAGATAGATAGATAGATAGATAGATAGATAGATAGATAGGAGATAGATGAATAGATTGATATGAGATAGGTAGATAGATACATATGAGATAGATATATAGATATGAGATAGATAGATAGATATAGATATGAGATAGCTTTATAGATAGATAGATAGATAGATAGATAGATAGATAGATAGATAGATAGATAGAATTCCAAGAAAGAGGCAGTACTCCATTGTTTCAGTGGGAAAATGTGCAGGATTTTAATCAACCCACATGTCTGGGCGACGTTTCGGCTACAAATGAGCCTTTCTTGGAATTCTATGAAGTTTGGATAATCAATCTGGGGGCCTTGCACCTGAAGATAAGTATTATACTGTGCTGTTCCTTTTTTGTTTCTAGATAGATAGATAGATATGAGATAGATAGATACGATATAGATATGAGATAGGTAGATTTATAGATAGATTTATAGATAGATATGAGATAGATAGATATATAGATTTATAGATACATAGATATATAGATACTAGATGGTAGCCCGATTCTAACGCATCGGGTATTCTAGAATATGTATGTGGTTTATTTATGAAGATTTTAGAATAATACATTTAATACACAGGATTCGGCCGGACTGCGCGTGTCGCTGATTGTTCGCGGCCGGCCACGTAGTATATAGCACAGCCACGTAGTATATAACAGCCCATGTAGTAAATAGCAGCCACGTAGTATATTGCACAGCCATGTAGTATATAGCACAGCCACGTAGTATATAGCACAGCCACGTAGTATATAGCATAGCCACGTAGTATATAACACAGCCCACGGAGTATATAGCACAGCCCATGGGGTATATAGCACAGCCACATAGTATATAACACAGCACACGGAGTATATAGCACAGCCATGTAGTATATTGCACTGCACACGGAGTGTATAACAGCCCACATAGCATATAACACAGCAACGTAGTATATAACAGCCCACGCATGCAGTATATAACACAGGCCACGTAGTGTATAACACAGGCCACGTATTGTATAACACAGGCCACGTAGTGTATAACACAGCCCACGTATTGTATAACATAGCCCACGCAGTGTATAGCACAGCCATGTAGTATATTGCACAGACCACGTAGTATATTGCACAGGCCATGTAGTATATTGTACAGGCCACGTAGTATATTGCACAGGCCACGTAGTATATTGCACAGCCCACGCAGTACATTGCACAGCCCACGCAGTACATTGCACAGCCCACGTAGTTCATTGCACAGCCCATGTAGTACATCGCACAGCCCACGTAGTACATCGCACAGCCCACGTAGTATATCGCACAGCCCACGTAGTATATCGCACAGCCCACGCAGTATATCGCACAGCCCATGCAGTATATCACACAGCCCACGCAGTATATCGCACAGCCCACGCAGTACATTGCACAGCCCACGCAGTACATTGCACAGCCCACGCAGTACATTGCACAGCCCACGCAGTACATTGCACAGCCCACGCAGTACATTGCACAGCCCACGCAGTACATTGCACAGCCCACGCAGTACATAGCACAGCCCACGCAGTACATCGCACAGCCCACGCAGTACATCGCACAGCCCACGCAGTACATCGCACAGCCCACGCAGTACATCGCACAGCCCACGCAGTACATCGCACAGCCCACGCAGTACATCGCACAGCCCACGCAGTACATCGCACAGCCCACGCAGTACATCGCACAGCCCATGCAGTACATCGCAATGTGGGCATCATATCCCTGTTAAAAAAAAGAATTAAAATAAAAAATAGTTATATACTCACCTTCCGTTGGCCCCCGGATCCAGGCGAAGCGGTTACCGACGCTCCTCGCGCGCTCCAGTCTCAAGAGTGCATTGCGGTCTCGCGAGACCGCTACGTCATCATCTTGTGAGATCGCAATGCATGGAGCGGTCACCGGAGCGTCGCGAGGAGCGGGAAAGGCCTGTTTTTGATGCTTGGGCCAACGGACAGTGAGTATGTAATGATTTTTTATTATTTTTAACATTAGATCTTTTTACTATTGATGCTGCATAGGCAACATCAATAGTAAAAAGTTGGTCACACAGGGTTAATAGCAGCGTTAACGGAGTGCGTTACACCGCGGCATAACGCGGTCCGTTACCCCTGCCTTTAACCCTATGTGAGCGCTGACTGGAGGGGATTATGGAGCGGGCACTGACTGCGGGGAGGAAGGAGCGGCCATTTTGCCGCCGGACTGTGCCCATCGCTGATTGGTCGTGGCTGTTTTGCCGCGACCAATCAGCGACTTGGATTTCCATGACAGACAGGCCGCGACCAATGAATATCTGTGACAGACAGACAGAAGGACAGACGGAAGTGACCCTTAGACAATTATATAGTAGATGAGATAGATAGATAGATAGATATATGAAATAGATAGGTAGGTAGATAGATATAGATATGAGATAGATTCGTAGGTAGGTAGATAGATATATAAATATGAGATAGATAGATAGATAGAGATATGAAATAGATAGATAGATAGATAGATATAGATATGAGAGATAGATATAGATACATAGATAGATAGATAATATTGCATAGCATACAGGCAGAGTGATACAAACATGTCAGACTAATAGTACTAGTTAGGCTGGAGTCACACTAAACATGTGAAAAATCGGTCCGAGTCTCCCTGCTGAGAGTCGCACGCGTGTAATGCGAGTACAATCCGATTTTTCCCACCTAGCATCCGATTTACATCCGAACGCAGTGCGATTGCTATCCGAATGCAATGCGATTTTAACATGAGCTTTTACATACAGCAATCCTCTGTCATTTACACATCGTTTTCAAAGGAAATATTCATCAAAACAGACACACATATATATACTGTATATATACACATACACTGTGTTCCAAATTATTATGCACATAGAGTTTAGGAGTGATAAGGTTAGAATTTTTTTGTTTGTCATTTAAACTCATTGATGGTGATGTGTGTCAGGGCTCTTTATATCACTGAAAGCAATTGCAGATACCTGTGCAAATTAGTTTGGCAGGTGTGTCCAAATAAAGGCAAAACTACTTAAGAAGGCTGTTCCACATTATTAAGCAGCCTACATTTTTTGCCAAAATGGGAAAGAAAAAGGATGTGTCGGCTGCTGAGAAGCAACAAATTGTGGAGTATTTAGGTCAAGGCATGACTACAATCAACATTGCCAAGACACTTCATCATGATCATCGCACAATCAAGAAGTATGTAGCTGATTCCCAGCACACACGTGTGCGTGCTGGTAAGGAAAAATTGAGGACTCTTTCCAACAGGCAATTGCGTAAGGTTAAAAGAGCAGCTTCAAAAATGTCTTGTCATAGTAGCAGACAAGTTTTTGAAGCTGCTGGTGCCTCCAACGTCCCCAGAACAACAAGATGCAGGGTCCTTCAGAGGTTTGCAGCTGTGTGTAAGCCATCCTGTCGACCACCTCTATCCACTGCAACAAGCAGAAACGGCTCCAGTGGGCCAAACGATACATGAAGACTGACTTCCAAACTGTTTTGTTCACCGATGAGTGCCGTGCAACGCTCTATGGTCCAGATGGATGGAGTGGAGGATGGACACCCCATGAAAACACGGCTAAGGCACCAACAAGGAGGAGGTGGAGTAATGTTTTGGGCTGGAATAATGGGGAGAGAGAGATTGTCGGCCCCTTTATGATCCCTGAAAGGGTAAAGATGAACTCCATAATCTATGTGGAGTTCCTAAAACAACACTTCCTGCCATGGTTAAAAGGAAGAACCCGTGCTTTCCGCAGCAAGATCATTTTCATGCATGATAATGCACCGTCTCATGCTGCAAAAAACACATCTGCATCTCTGGCTTCTATGGGCATAAAAGAGGACAAACTTATGGTGTGGCCACTAGTGTTGAGCGATACCGTCCGATACTTGAAAGTATCGGTATCGGAAAGTATCGGCCGATACCGGCAAAGTATCGGATCTAATCCGATACCGATACCCGATACCAATACAAGTCAATGGGACACAAGTATCGGACGGTATCCCTGATGGTTCCCAGGGTCTGAAGGAGAGGAAACTCTCCTTCAGGCCCTGGGATCCATATTAATGTGTAAAATAAAGAATTAAAACAAAAAATATTGATATACTCACCTCTCCGACGCAGCCTGTACCTTATCGAGGGAACCGGCAGCCTTCTTTGCTTAAAATGCGCGCGTTTACTGCCTTCCGTGACGTCACGGCTTCTGATTGGTCGCGTGCCGCCCATGTGACCGCGACGCGACCAATCACAACAAGCCGTGACGTAATTTTCAGGTCCTGAATGCCTAATTCTAGTATTAGGCATTCAGGACCTGAAAATTACGTCACGGCTTGTTGTGATTGGTCGCGTCGCGGTCACATGGGCGGCACGCGACCAATCAGAAGCCGTGACATAATTTTCAGGTCCTGAATGCCTAGAATTAGGCATTCAGGACCTGAAAATTACGTCACGGCTTGTTGTGATTGGTCGCGTCGCGGTCACATGGGCGGCACGCAACCAATCAGAAGCCGTGACGTCACGGAAGGCAGTAAACGCGCGCATTTTAAGCAAAGAAGGCTGCCGGTTCTCTCGGTAAGGTGCAGGCTGCGTCGGAGAGGTGAGTATATCCCTATTTTTTATTTTAATTCTTTCTTTTACACATTGATATTAATCCCGATACCGATTCCCGATATCACAAAAGTATCGGATCTCGGTATCGGAATTCCGATACCCTCAAGTATCGGCCGATACCCGATACTTGCGGTATCGGAATGCTCAACACTAGTGGCCACCATCTTCCCCTGACCTCAACCCCATTGAGAACCTCTGGAGCATCATCAAAAGCAGTGTCTATGATGGCGGGAGGCAGTTCACATCTAAGTAACAGCTCTGGGAGGGTATTCTGTCCACATGCAAAACAATTGAAGCAGAAACCATCCAAAAACTGACAAATTGAATGGACGAGAGAGTTCAGAAGCTTCTTTTGAACAAGGGGTCCTACGTGCAAATGTAACATCACCTAGAATAAAGTTTTCACTTGAAAACTGTTTGATTTCATTTTGTAATAAGCTGATAATGCTTATAACTTCACAATTGACCATTTTTTTGTTCAAAATAAAAAAAAAAGGCTGAAAACTCTGCTGTGCATAATAATTTGGAACATGCATTTTGAGTGTTTATTTTTTTTTTAAAAGATACTGTTTTCGTAGGCAGTTTTTTCCAAAACATTGCAATTATACTAGAATAGTAGATGACTGGAAAATAACAATGACTGCAATTCAGATAGGTAATTTAGAGAAAATATGAGGAAATATTATTTACATAATAATTTGGAACACAGTGTATATGTATTACATAGAAAGAAAAGCCAGCGATTCATGTGTCGCGTACAGTTTAATCACAGCATGACAGATTAGAATAGAATAGACAGAATAAATATATACACACTGAGTACATACATATATAGATGTCAGTGACACAAACGTATCTATCTATCTATCTATCTATCTATCTATCTATCTATCTATCTATCTATCTATCTATCTATCTACACTCACCGGCCACTTTATTAGGTACACCATGCTAGTAACGGGTTGGACCCCCTTTTGCCTTCAGAACTGCCTCAATTCTTCGTGGCATAGATTCAACAAGGTGCTGGAAGCATTCCTCAGAGATTTTGGTCCATATTGACATGATGGCATCACACAGTTGCCGCAGATTTGTCGGCTGCACATCCCAAAGATGTTCCATACAAGGCAGGATGGATCCATGCTTTCATGTTGTTTATGCCAAATTCTGACCCTACCATCCGAATGTCGCAGCAGAAATCGAGACTCATCAGACCAAGCAACGTTTTTCCAATCTTCTACTGTCCAATTTCGATGAGCTTGTACAAATTGTAGCCTCAGTTTCCTGTTCTTAGCTGAAAGGAGTGGTACGCGGTGTGGTCTTCTGCTGCTGTAGCCCATCTGCCTCAAAGTTCGACGCACTGTGCGTTCAGAGATGCTCTTAGGCCTACCTTGGTTGTAACGGGTGGCGATTTGAGTCACTGTTGCCTTTCTATCAGCTCGAACCAGTCTGCCCATTCTCCTCTGACCTCTGGCATCAACAAGGCATTTCCGCCCACAGAACTGCCGCTCACTGGATTTTTTTTCTTTTTCGGACCATTCTCTGTAAACTCTAGAGATGGTTGTGCGTGAAAATCCCAGTAGATCAGCAGTTTCTGAAATACTCAGACCAGCCCTTCTGGCACCAACAACCATGCCACGTTCAAAGGCACTCAAATCACCTTTCTTCCCCATACTGATGCTCGGTTTGAACTGCAGGAGATTGTCTTGACCATGTCTACATGCCTAAATGCACTGAGTTGCCGCCATGTGATTGGCTGATTAGAAATTAAGTGTTAACAAGAAGTTGGACAGGTGTACCTAATAAAGTGGCCGGTGAGTGTATATACAGTGCCTACAAGTAGTATTCAACCCCCTGCAGGGGAGCAGGTTTACACATTTGGAATTAACTTGGCATTGTGACATTTGGACTGTAGATCAGCCTGGAAGTGTGAAATGCACTGCAGCAAAAAAGAATGTTATTTCTTTGTTTATTTTTTATTAAAATTGTGAAAAGTTTTTTCAGAGGGTCATTTATTATTCAACCCCTCAACCCCCCAGAATTCTGTTTGGTTCCCCTAAAGTATTAAGAAGTAGTTCAGGCACAAAGAACAATGAGCTTCACATGTTTGGATTAATTATCTCTTTTTCCAGCCTTTTCTGACTATTTAAGACCCTCCCCAAACTTGTGAACAGCACTCATACATGGTCAACATGGGAAAGACAAAGGAGCATTCCAAGGCCATCAGAGACAAGATCGTGGAGGGTCACAAGGCTGGCAAGGGGTACAAAACCCTTTCCAAGGAGTTGGGCCTACCTGTCTCCACTGTTGGGAGCATCATCCGGAAGTGGAAGGCTTATGGAACTACTGTTAGCCTTCCATGGCCTGGACAGCCTTTGAAAGTTTCCTCCCGTGCCGAGGCCAGGCTTGTCCGAAGAGTCAACGCTAACCCAAGGACAACAAGGAAGGAGCTCCGGGAAGATCTCATGGCAGTGGGGACATTGGTTTCAGTCAATACCATAAGTAACGTACTCCACCGCAATGGTCTCCGTTCCAGACGAGCCCGTAAGGTACCTTTACTTTCAAAGCGTCATGTCAAGGCTCGTCTACAGTTTGCTCATGATCACTTGGAGGACTCTGAGACTGACTGGTTCAAAGTTCTCTGGTCTGATGAGACCAAGATCGAGATCTTTGATGCCAACCACACACGTGACGTTTGGAGACTGGATGGCACTGCATACGACCCCAAGAATACCATCCCTACAGTCAAGCATGGTGGTGGCAGCATCATGCTGTGGGGCTGTTTCTCAGCCAAGGGGCCTGGCCATCTGGTCCGCATCCATGGGAAGATGGATAGCATGGCCTACCTGGAGATTTTGGCCAAGAACCTCCTCTCCTCCATCAAGGATCTTAAGATGGGTCTACATTTCATCTTCCAACAAGACAATGACCCAAAGCACACAGCCAAGAAAACCAAGGCCTGGTTCAAGAGGCAAAAAATCAAGGTGTTGCAGTGGCCTAGTCCGTCTCCTGACCTTAACCCAATTGAAAACTTGTGGAAGGAGCTCAAGATTAAAGTCCACATGAGACACCCAAAGAACCTAGATAACTTGGAGAAGATCTGCATGGAGGAATGGGCCAAGATAACTCCAGAGACCTGTGCCGGCCTGATCAGGTCTTATAAAAGACGATTATTAGCTGTAATTGCAAACAAAGGTTATTCCACAAAATATTAAACCTAGGGGTTGAAGAATAATTGACCCACACTTTTATGTTTAAAATTTATAAAAATTTAACTGAGCAACAAAACTTTTTGGTTTGTAAGATTTATGCATCTGTTAATAAATCCTGCTCTTGTTTGAAGGCTCTAACTTATTTGCATCTTATTAAACCTGCTAAATCTGCAGGGGGTTGAATACTACTTTTAGGCACTGTATGTATATATATAATTACATAGAGAGATAGAAGAAAAGACGGTAATTCATCTGCCGTGTTCTGTAAAATCACTGCAGGAGCCGACAGGATAGATTAGCTGGATAACATACAGTAAATACATATAGAATAGATAGATATATAGATTTCAGTGACAAATACAATTAGTACAGTGTGTGTGTGCAAATTACTGTACATGTATTTCATTATTAAAAGATTATTTTTCAGAAAAAAATGGCGTGGGCTCTCGCGCAATTTTCGTAACCTGCAGTGGGAACGCCGACGGCTGGGGGCAGATGTGTATAGCCTGGGAAGGGGTAATATCCATGGAGCTTCCCAGGCTATTATTACCAGCCCACAGCTGACCCTAAAAAAATGACGTAGGGTCCCCCTATAATTAATAACCAGCAGAGACTATGCACATAGCGCTGGGCTGATATTAATAGCCTAGGAAGGGGCCATGGATACTACCCCCCATTTGTCACTGACATAGATATATATATATATATCTATTCTATATGTATTTACCGAATATAATCCATCTTCTGCCCTGTCGGTTCCTACAGTGATTTTACAGAACACGGCAGATGAATTACCAGCTTTTCTTCTATCTATCTATGTAATATATATACATACAGTGGGGGAAATAAGTATTTGATCCCTTGTTGATTTTATAAGTTTGGCCATTGACAAAGACATGAATAGTTTATATTTTTAAGGGTAGGTTAATTTTAACATTGAGAGATAGAGTATCAAAAATAAAATCCAGAAAATTACATTGTATAAATAATATATATTTATTAGCATTTTGCACTGAGAAACAAGTAGGTGTGCGCATATGTCAGGAGGAATTTTGGTCCACTCCTCTTTGCAGATCATCTCTAAAGCATTAAAATTTTGAGGCTGTCGCTTGGCAACTTGGAGCTTCAACTCCCTCCATAATTTTCCTATGGGATTCAGGTCTGAAGACTGGCTAGGCCACTCCATAACCTTAACATGCTTCTTTTTGAGCCACTCCTTTGTTGCCTTGGCTGTATGTTTTGGGTCATTGTCTGGCTGGAAGACCCAGCCACGACCCATTTTTAATGTCCTGGCGGAGGAAGGAGGTTGTCACTCAGGATTTTACGGTACATAGCTCCATCCATTCCTCCATTGATGCTGTGAAGTAGTCCTGTGACAGTGTGGACGGTGTTCTTTGGGTCATAGGCAGCATTTCTATTCCTCCAAACACGGCGAGTTGAGTTAATGCCAAAGACCTCAATTTTTGTCTCATCTGACCAATGCACCTTCTCTCAATCACTCAGAATCATCCAGGTGTTCATTGGCAAACTTCAGACGAGCCTGCAAATGTGCCTTCTTGAGCAGGGGGGACCTTGCGTGCACTGTAGGATTTTAAACATTCACGGCTTAATGTGTTACCAATGGTTTGCTGATGACTGTGGTCCCAACTGCCTTGAGATCATTAACAAGTTCCCCCTGCGTAGTTTTAGGCTGATCTCTCACCTTCCTCATGATCAAGGATACCCCACAAGGTGAGATTTTGCATGGTGCCCCAGATCGATGTCGATTGACAGTCATTTTGTATTTCTTCCATTTTCTTACTATTGCACCTACAGTTGTCCCCTTCTCACCGAGCATCTAACTTAAAGTTTTGTAGCCCATTCCAGCTTTGTGCAGGTCTATGATCTTGTCCTTGGCATCCTTATAAAGCTCTTTTGTCTTGCCCATGTTGTAGAGGCTAGAGTCTGACTGATTAATTGATCTGTGGACAGGAGTCTTTTATAAAGATGACTATGTAAGACAGCTATCTTTAACCCCTTCCCGACCTGTGACACAGCGTATGCATCATGAAAGTCGGTGCCAATCCGCCCTGTGACGCATATGCTGTGTCACAGAATGATCGCGTTCCTGCAGGTCGGGTGAAAGGGTTAACTCCAATTTCACTCGACTTACAGGAACAGGGGGAGTGGTACTTCAGCCCAGGGGGGGTGGCTTCGCCCCCCCATGGCTACGATCGCTCTGATTGGCTGTTGAAAGTGAAACAGCCAATCAGAGCAATCTGTAATATTTCACCTATGAAAATTGGTGAAATATTACAATCCAGCCATGGCCGATGCTGCAAATGCATTGGCCATGGCTGGAGACCCCGATCTGGCCCCCCCACCGACTGATGGCGGCGATCTGCAGCCGCCGTCAGTGTTCCCTACCCCTCCGTCCTGTCCTAAGCGCCTTCCTCTCCCCTACGACCCTCCCCCGTCCTCCCCTCCGCCCCCCGCTGTCCGATCGCACCCCCCCATACTTACCTAGTCCCGATGTCCCTCCCGGTGTCATCGGTCTTCTCGCATGGGAGCCGCCATCTTGGAAAATGGCGGCCGCATGCGCAGTGCGCCCGCCGAATCTGCCGGCCGGCAGATTTGTTCCGTGTACATTTTGATCGCTGTGATAGGTTAAAAAAAATAGTAAATAAACCCCCCCCTTTATCACCCCCATAGGTAGGGACAATAATAAAATGCAGAAAATATATTTATTTTTGTTTTTCCGTTAGGGGTAGGGTTAGGGTTGCACTTAGGGTTAGGGTTGCACTTAGGGTTAGGGTTGCACTTAGGGTTGCACTTAGGGTTAGGGTTGCACTTAGGGATAGGGTTGCACTTAGGGTTGCACTAAGGGTTAGGGTTGCACTTAGGGCTAGAATTGCACTTAGGGTTAGGGTTAGAATTAGGGTTAGGGTGTTAGGGGTCGAGTTCCCGCCTCTGCACAGGGGGAAGCTCGGGCCATCTCCGCTGCGGTCTCCCATTCCACTTCTGCCGCAGTGGAGCCTGCTCAGCGGAGACGTCGGTCCCAGCGTCTTGCTCAGTCTCACTGTGTGCAAAGGGTTACTGCTGCTTTTCCAGCTTCTGCCATTAAAGCCAGTGCTGGGCAGCGGCGAGCAGACACTTTTGGGACTAAGTCCTGCTTTTCCTCTTCTAGGTATGCCCAGGGCAAGATCTCCTGTTGGAGATCGAGGGTCACATGTTCAGATAATGCAGCAGGTCCCATTGGTCCTCCAGGAAGGTCCTGAAGGTGCTCAACTTCTGTGGCAGCCTCCCATTGGTCCTTTTGGGAAGGTCCTGTACATGCTGCAGCTATAAAAGGTTCGCATGACCGCACGGTCATGCGCTAGTGTACATTTGTATACGTGTGTGTGTTGATGAGTGCAAGTCGTTCCTAAATATCCCACCCCTATTGTATGACTGTTCGCGTATGGTGTATGGCTGCTATCTAGCGCCTGGCTGAACTGTCAGCACTTAAACACACAACAGCGTCTACTGCTGTGACCGCCAGTACGGCGCCACGCGCCATTAGAGCGCTTTCTTAGCCCAAGCCTGGGTGGTTGGTGGCGTCTGCCAGTACGGCACAGCTCGCACTCTTGTGTTTAAATATTATTGTAGTTTATTTCTTACACCCAGTAGCGGTGTTAAGCGCAAGAAGTCTAGACAGACTCAAATCCCGAGTCTTGAGACTCCTCGCTTGCGCTCTTTGTGCGGTACCGCGGCCCTGTGACTTAACAGAGTTCGCTTCCACCGCCATATAGCGCTGCCATTTGCTAGCAGCAGGTTCTCTCCTGCACGGTGGACCCCGGACTGCGAACGCACCTGATCACACCTCTCTATTTACTCGGTGCGTTCCGCCAGTCCTAACAGAACACTAGCGCCAGGGTCTGGCTAGTAAATGGCAGACGATCAGCATCTACAGTGGTACATCCAGCAGCTGGAGGGTAGGTTGGCGGCTCTAGAGCGTACAACCTCAGCTGTGGATGTCACTGTTCAGGCTGCAAGTGTAGCTGCAGCCAGTCTGTCCGCTGCCACCCTTGCTCCGACTATTTCTCGTCTCCCGCTTCCAGGCAAGTTTTCTGGTGACAGTAAGCTATGTCGGGGATTCGTGAGTCAGTGCTCCATAAATCTTGAGCCCCTGGCTGCACGATTTCCTACGGAATGGGCGAAAGTGGGATTTATTTTATCTCTTTTGGCAGGGCGTTGGAGTGGGCAACGCCGCTTTGGGAGCGTGATGATCATGTGGTGCAGAGTGCTCCTCTCTTCCTGGACGCTCTGAGGCAGGTCTTTTTGGGACCCCGTGTCACCCACGATACCGCGCTCCAATTATTGGCAGTAACTCAGGGTTCGTCCATGGTCAGCCAGTTTGCCGTCCAATTCCGGACTCTAGCCTCTGAGCTAGAATGGCCAGATAAAGTTCTTATTCCGGTGTTCTGGAAAGGACTGGCAGACAATGTTAAGGACGCCTTGGCCACCAGGGAGATTCCCGCCACACTGGAGGAGCTCATTTCTATATCTACCCGCATCGACCTTCGTTTTAACGAGCGGAGGTTAGAGCGGACCCAGTGTAGGCAGAGGTTTCGGCTGGCTCCCACCTTCGCCAGACCTCTAGAATCTCATGTTCTGGCGTCTGACTCCCATGAGGCCATGGAGGTTTCTCGAGTGGAACCTAAGTCTCAGACCGCTCGAGTACCCGTGGTTTGTAGAAATTGACAACAACAAGGACATTATGTCAATAAATGTCCACGGTGGTCGGGTAAACGATCGCGTCTAATAACCATTGGAGGGGGTTCACTAGACACAGCGGCGTTTTCCTCCAAGCTGTCCTTCAAAGGGACAATCATGTTAGGCTCATCATCTCTAACTGTCGAGCTTTGTGTGGATTCTGGGGCAGAGGGAAATTTCATGTCCTCTGCTTTTGCTCTGCGCCACGCAATACCTTTGGTGACGCTCGCCAAACCAGTAACTGCTAGAGTAGTGAATGGGTCAACACTCCCTTTACAGATCACACACCAGACTGTCCCTTTCACGTTGTCCATGTCCCCTTCCCACCAGGAGATTATTTCCCTTCTTGTCCTTCCCAAGGGAATGGATGAGATTCTGCTGGGAATACCCTGGCTCCGTTTCCACTCCCCAGAGGCGGGAACTCGACCCCTAACATAGGGTTGCAATTAGGGTTAGGGTTAGAATTAGGGCTAGGGTTGGAATTAGGGTTAGAATCAGGCTATTTGCACACGGTGCGGATTTGGCTGCGGATCCGGTGCGGATTTGGCTGCGGATCCGCTGCTGATTCATAGCAGTTTTCCATACGTTGTACAGTACCACGTAAACCTATGGAAAACCAAATCCGCTGTGCCCATGGTGCGGAAAATACAGCTCGGAAATGCTGCATTGTATTTTCCACAGCATGTCAATTCTTTGTGCAGATTCCGCAGCGTTTTACACGTGCTCCATAATAGGAATCCGCAGGTGAAATCCACACAAAAAACACTGGAAATCCGCGGTAAATCCGCAGGTAAAGCGCAGTGTGTTTTACCTGCAGATTTTTCAAAAACGGTGCGAAAAATTCGCACACAAATCCGCAATGTGGGCACATAGCCTTAGGGTTAGGGTTGGAATTAGAGTTAGGGTTGGAATTAGGGTTAAGAGTAGGGTTAGGGGTGTGTTGGGGTTAGGGTTGTGGCTAGGGTTGGGATTAGGGTTAGGGGTGTGTTGGGGTTAGTGTTGGAGTTAGAATTGAGGGGTTTCCACTGTTTAGGCACATCAGGGGGTCTCCAAACGCGACATGGCGCCACCATTGATTCCAGCCAATCTTGGGTTGAAAAAGTCAAATGGTGCTCTCTCCCTTCCGAGCCCCGACGTGTGCCCAAACAGTGGTTTACCCCCACATATGGGGTACCAGCATACTCAGCAGAAACTGGACAACAACTTTGGGGGTCCAATTTCTCCTGTAACCCTTGGGAAAATCAAAAATTGCAGGCTAAAAAATTATTTTGGAGGAAAGAAAAATGATTTTTTATTTTCACGGCTCTGCGTTATAAATTTCTGTGAAGCACTTGGGGGTTCAAAGTGCTCACCACACATCTAGATAAGTTCCTTTGGGGGTCTAGTTTCCAAAATGGGGTCACTTGTGGGGGGTTTCTACTGTTTAGGCATATCGGGGGCTCTGTAAACGCAACGTGACGCCCGCAGAGCATTCCATCAAAGTCTGCATTTCAAAACGTCACTACTTCACTTCACTCGATTCCAGCCAATCTTGGGTTGAAAAAGTCAAATGGTGCTCTCTCCCTTCCGAGCCCCGGCATGTGCCCAAACAGTGGTTTACCCCCACATATGGGGTATCAGCGTACTCAGAAGAAACTGGACAACAACTTTTGGGGTCAAATTTCTCCTGTTACCCTTGGGAAAATTAAAAAATTCTGGGCTGAAAAAATTTTTTTGAGGAAAGAAAACTTATTTATTATTTTCACGGCTCTGCGTTATAAACTTCTGTGAAGCACTTGGGGGTTCAAAGTGTTCACCACACATCTAGATAAGTTCCTTTGGGGGTCTAGTTTCCAAAATGGGGTCACTTGTGGGGGAGCTCCAATGTTTAGGCACACAGGGGCTCGCCAAACGCGACATGGTGTCCGCTAATGATTGGAGCTAATTTTCCATTCAAAAAGCCAAATGGCGTGCCTTCCCTTCCGAGCCCTGCCGTGCACCCAAAAAGTGGTTTACCCCCACATATGGGGTATCAGCATACTCAGGACAAACTGGACAACAACACTAGGGGTCCAATTTCTCCTGTTACCCTTGGGAAAATAAAAAATTCCGGGCTAAAAAAATCATTTTTGAGGAAAGAAAAATTATTTTTTATTTTCATGGCTCTGCGTTATAAACTTCTGTGAAGCACCTGGGGGTTTAAAGTGCTCACTATGCATCTAGATAAGTTCCTTGGGCGGTCTAGTTTCCAAAATGGGATCACTTGTGGGGGAGCTCCAATGTTTAGGCACACAGTGGCTCTCCAAACGCGACATGGTGTCCGCTAACGATTGGAGCTAATTTTCCATTCAAAAAGTCAAATGGCGCGCCTTCCCTTCTGAGCCTTGCCGTGCGCCCAAACAGTGGTTTACCCCCACATATGAAATATCGGCGTACTCAGAAGAAATTGCCCAACAAATTTTAGGATCCATTTTATCCTGTTGCCCATGTGAAAATGAAAAAATTGAGGCTAAAATAATTTTTTTGTGAAAAAAAGTACTTTTTTATTTTTACGGATCAATTTGTGAAGCACCTGGGGGTTTAAAGTGCTCACTATGCATCTAGATAAGTTCCTTGGGGCGTCTAGTTTCCAAAATGGGGTCACTTGTGGGGGAGCTCCAATGTTTAGGCACACAGTGGCTCTCCAAACGCGACATGGTGTCCGCTAAAGATTGGAGCCAATTTTTCATTCAAAAAGTCAATTGGCGCTCCTTCCCTTCCGAGCCCTGCCGTGCGCCCAAATAGTGGTTTACCCCCACATATGAGGTATCAGCATACTCAGGACAAATTGGAGAACAACTTCCGTCATCCAGTTTCTCCTTTTACCCTTGGGAAAATAAAAAAATTGTTGCTAAAAGATCATTTTTGTGACTAAAAAGTTAAATGTTCATTTTTTCCTTCCATGTTGCTTCTGCTGCTGTGAAACACCTGAAGGGTTAATAAACTTCTTGAATGTGGTTTTAAGCACATTGAGGGGTGCAGTTTTTAGAATGGTGTCACTTTTGGGTATTTTTATCCATATAGAACCCTCAAACTGACTTCAAATGTGAGGCGGTCCCTAAAAAAAATGGTTTTGTAAATTTTGTTGTAAAAATTAGAAATCACTGGTCAAATTTTAACCCTTATAACTTCCTAGCAAAAAAAAATTTAGTTTCCAAAATTGTGCTGATGTAAAGTAGACATGTGGGAAATGTTGTTTATTAACTATTTTGTGTCACATAACTCTCTGGTTTAACAGAATAAAAATTCAAAATGTGAAAATTGCAAAATTTTCAAAATTTTTGCCAAATTTCCGTTTTTTTCACAAATAAACACAGAAATTATCAACCTAAATTTACCACTAACATGAAGCCCAATATGTCACGAAAAAACAGTCTCAGAACCGCTAGGATCTGTTGAAGCGTTCTTGAGTTATTACCTCATAAAGGGACACTGGTCAGAATTGCAAAAAACGACCAGGTCATTAAGGTCAAAATAGGCTGGGTCATGAAGGGGTTAATACAGTTAACGAGTCGATTAGGAGCGTCTAACTAGTCTGTAGGAGCCAGAACTCTTAATGGCTGGTAGGGGATCAAGTACTTATTTCTCACTGCAAAATGCAAATAAATTTATGTAATTTATACAATGTGATTTTCTGGATTTTATTTTTGATATCCTAGCTCTCAATGTTAAAATTAACCTACCCTTAAAATTATAGACAGCTCATGTCTTTGTCAGTGAGCAAACTTACAAAATCAGCAAGGGATCAAATACTTATTTCCCCCGCTGTATATATATGCATGTGTCACTGACATCTATATATCTATGTATTCTATGTGTATACAGTGGGTGCGGAAAGTATTCATATCCCTTGAAATTTTTCACTCGTTCATTGCAGCCATTAAATTCAAAAAAGTTCATTTTTTTCTCATTAATGTACACTCTGCGCCCCATCTTGACTGAAAAAAACAGAAATGTAGTAATTTTTGCAAATTATCACATGATCACATGATCATAAGTATTCAGTCCCTTTGCTCAGTATTGACTAGAAAGCACCCTTTTGAGCTAGTACAGCCATACGTCTTCTTGGGAATGATGCAACAAGTTTTTCACACCTGGATTTGGGGATCCTCTGCCATTCTTCCTTGCAGATCCTTTCCAGTTCAGTCAAGTTGGATGGTGAACGTTGGTGGACAGCCATTTTCAGGTCTCTCCAGAGATGATTAATTGGGTTTAGGTCAGGGCTCTGGCTGGGCCACTCAAGAATGGTCACAGAGTTGTTCTGAAGCCACTCTTTTGTTATTTTAGATGTGTGCTTAGGGTCATTGTCTTGTTGAAAGGTAAACCTTCAACCAAGTCTGAGCAGTCCAGAGCAGTCTTGAAGATGTTTTCATCCAGGATATCTCTGTACTTGGCCATATTCATGTTTCCCTCAATACCAACCAGTTGTTCTGTCCCTGCAGCTGAAAAACACCCCCATAGCATGATGCTGCCACCACCATGTTTCACTGTTGGGATTATATTGGGCAGGAGATGAATAGTGCCTGTTTTTTTCCACACATACCACTTAGAATTATCACCAAAAAGGTCTATCTTCATCTCATCAGACCAGGGAATCTTATTTCTCATAGTCTGGGAGTCCTTCATGTGTTTTTTAGCAAACTCTATGCGGGCTTTCATATGTCTCGCACTGAGGAGAGGCCTCCATTGGGCCTCTCTGCCATAAAGGCCCAAGTGGTGGAGAGCTGCAGTGATAGTTGACTTTGTGGAACTTTCTCCCATCTCCCTACTGCATCTCTGGAGCTCAGTCACAGTGATCTTGTTTTTTTTTTTTACCTCTCTCACCAAGGCTCTTCTCCCACAATTGTTGTTTGGTTGGACGGCCAGGTCTAGGGAGACTTCTGATGGTCCCAAACTTCTTCCATTTAAGGATTATGGAGGCCACTGTGCTCTTAGGAACCTTGAGTACTGCAGAAATTCTGTTGTAACCTTGGCCAGATCTGTGCCTTGCTACTATCCTGTCTGAGCTCCTTGGCCAGTTCCTTCGACCTCATGATTCTCATTTGGTCCGACATGCACTGTGAGCTATGAGGTCTTATATAGACAGGTGTGTGCCTTTCCAAATCAAGTCCTCTCAGTTTAATTAAACACAGCTGAACTCCAATAAAGGAGTAGAACCATCTCAAGGAGGATCACAAGGAAATGGATAGCATGTGACTTAAATATGAGTGTCTGAGCAAAGGGTCTGAATACTTATGACCATGTGATATTTCAGTTTTTCTTTTTTATTAAACTTGCAAACATTTCTACATTTCTGCTTTTTTTCAGTCAAGATGGGGTGCAGAGTGTACAGTATTGTGAAAAAAATGAACTTTTTTGAATTTACCAAATGGCTGCAATGAAACAAAGAGTGAAAAATTTAAAGGGGTCTGAATATTTTCCGTACCCACTGTATATCTATTCTATCTATTCTATTCTAACCTGTCAGTGTGATTTTACTGTATGCTGCACATGAATTGCCGGCTTTTCACAGGACACCGGTGTGTAAAAATCGGACAGCACTCACATGGTCCCAGTGCTGTGCGATTTTTTTCTTGCACCCCTAGGCTTGCATTGACAAGTCTCGTCCGAGTCTCGGTGACAATCGCAGCATGCTGTGATTTTAAACGCATGTTGAATACGCCTGGGAAAATAAACTCACCCATATTCTATGGTAGTGTGACACCAGCCTTAGACTAATAAACATAGTGATATGAACAGTAAATGGCCTCACCTCATAAGCTGACAGCTTCTTTGATTTAAAATGTATTATGTAACATTGAGAACTGATCTTCCAAACCTTTTCAAAAGAATGTATAATTTCCAGTTTAATATGAGACAGAATATATCAGATTTTAATGACTGTAAGATGAGCTCCAGAGCCGGCCTTTCATGGATAATAAATAGAGAGCGGTATCGGGATGGAGAGTTTATTACGTTTCTTGTGTCTTGCAGGCACATTCTCATCTGTCTGGCTGCTTATCTTGGCTGTGTTTGCTTCGCCTACTTTGATGCTGCATCTGAAATCCCAGAGCAAGGACCTGTCATTAAATTCTGGCCTAGTGAAAAGTGGGCTTTTATTGGAGTTCCCTATGTCAGCTTACTCTGCGCTCACAAGAAATCACCTGTGAAAATTACATGAACTACCGCGGGACGATAATAAACATACAGATCCTTCTACGGTGCAATCACTATGGGAATTTAGTGGACATTTTCCACAGTCATGAGTCTCATTAGGGACTTTGAAAGGCTTGTCTTATCTTAATTGGATAAGACTTTAGATTCTGCCGACATGACGAGAAAAGAATTTGCCTCTATTTCCTACAAATACAGAGAATCTTATTTATTGATGTATTTATATAATGATATTTCCTGCATTACAAGCCGTAATACCTTTTCTACACGGCACTTGCGGTATCTGTCACGTTGAGGCTGGAAGACAATGAAGTGAAGGCTTGTATACTATTCCAATCCGGAATCGGAGTATAAATATTTTATGTTGTGTTCTGTCTAGTTCCTGTCATCTCTCTTATAATGGAAACATACAAGTCCAGGGAAAGAATTGCACAGTTCTGAGCTACAGAGAAATTCATCTCAGTGTGAGACTTCATCTGCTTATCAGTGTTAAACATTCCATAGTTATCGTTTTTTCCATTATTTTTTTCTAGTAGGATGTATGTATTTTCTTTGGATGTTTTCTGTGACTTGGCACTGTTGCTGAGAGGTTCTAAGATGCTATTTTTCAAGATTTGTGCATCTCACTAGTCAAAGTATTGTGTAAATTCAGAGTTTTTCTGCATTTTTTATGAAGATCATGTTATATCCTCATCAAATGTTACCTTGTTAATTCTTTTTTAAACTAATCCCTTATGGCTATAGTTTTAGGCTCTGTTCACATTTGGATTTTACCAGTCTTTCTCTTAGTGTTTCTAACAAGAATAACATCTTTTCCAACGCTTTTCTTGTTAGAAAAAATTATAGTACCCCGATGTAATGATGTTGGACACCATTATAGGTAAATGGGACACTATTTGTCAATATCAATAATTTTAGTTTTGTTTCTTTTTTAATATTGCATTTTAACAAACCTCCAGAATAGACAGTATTTTAAGTTGCAAACTACAGAGTCCATTCACCATTAGCAGTTTATTTAAGTCAGTTTTCCATTTTTGTCTTATTGTATTCACTGACGTTTTTTGTGCCAAATTCATCAAAATGATGCATGCGTTTTGCACAACATAAAAAAATGCTCTTTTTTGCCTCTTCTTTTAACCTGTTTTGTGATTTTTTTTTTTAGGACGAAAAGTCACATGTCCTGTTCAAAATGTCACAAAATGTACATAAAAATTTTAGGTCTACATACAATCATTCCATGAAGGTGACTGGAGATCAAATGAAAAGTGATAAATTGGGTCGAAAACATCTGTAAACCATATACTCCGCAAATACAGTGGCAAAATAAAAAGAAAAAAACAAACTCATAAAATATGTATTTTAAAAAAAGGCACAAACGGAAATATGACCATGGTGCAAAACACTTAAAATATTGACAAAAAATAGGGCCCTTTGTGCTTTCAAACGTTACTCCGGACACATACTTCACATATTTCATGTTACCATCAGAGCCATAGTAAATCACATCTGGGGTTTGCTAATCATCTTTATCCTAATTTATTTTCCATAATTCTAAAGGACAAAGTAGAAACTGCTCTATTGAAAAAGGTGTGTGGCGGTGGCAACTGCTACATACGTATGTCTGTCTGAGATACGTGGTTAACTAATAATTGGATTCCATTCAACTACTGCCATTGCATTTCTATAGTGTTATGTTACATAATGCTGCAATGTGAGGACAAGAATATGGATTTTACAAAGATATTTTTTCTCATCTGACTGGAGTTACTCTTTATTTAACATAGTTTAATAGCTACAGTAGTGAAGAGCATTCAATTTGACAAGTCATTATGAATATTGTATTATGGAAATGTGCATTTAAATCTACAATGATAAGAACATTTTCCACTGTCACTGTGCTCTCTGAACAGACGTAAGTGGCTGGGTTTTGTTATTATGCTCAGGTATTTCAATAAATTAATTTTCAGTGTGATGGTTGTATTTAGTCTTATTGCTCATCTATTGATGTGACAGGCTATACATACAATAAAATAAGAGTAATCTGTAAAATTGTGGCAAAAAAATGTGATGGAGGTGAGATACGTATAACTGTGCATGATGGCGTCAGTGATGTAAAACGAGAGCAGTTTCCTCCAGCACACTACGTGTTGAGAGGATGAAATGAGAGTCATATTATGGTCTGGTTTTAGTGGACCTTCAAAGAAAAAGGTGGGAGGGGGTCCGCCATACCTGACAGAAACTGTGTGATGTCAAGATCATGTGATCAGTCACATGATGGAAGAGTCACAAGTTCTAGGCTTAAATGGCTGAAGGCCAGAGCTTTCAGTGTTCAATGTGTGCCTCGAGAGGGAGAACTCCAGGAAAGTGTTGCATGGACTTGTGAACTTGAACAGTGTGTGTTCTGCCAGCCATGAGTGGGAGGAATCCCGAACACAGAAGGACTGTGTTAGTTCTGCCACCATTATGTTTTGTTTTCCTGTTTTGCCCAGAGGGCTGTATTTTCTTTACAGCACCTTGGTCTATGCTGCCTACAATAAACCAAAGGAAGTTCTTAAAGCCGCAGTGTACCTGTGTCTACCTCCATGTGCTGCCAAGTAAGCCGATCTACCTACCACTATATATATATATATATATGTATATATATATACACTCACTGGCCACTTTATTAGGTACACCTGTCCAACTTCTTGTTAACACTTAATTTCTAATCAGCCAATCACATGGCGGCAACTCAGTGCATTTAGGCATGTAGACATGGTCAAGACAATCTCCTGCAGTTCAAACCGAGCATCAGTATGGGGAAGAAAGGTGATTTGAGTGCCTTTGAACGTGGCATGGTTGTTGGTGCCAGAAGGGCTGGTCTGAGTATTTCAGAAACTGCTGATCTACTGGGATTTTCACGCACAACCATCTCTAGGGTTTACAGAGAATGGTCCGAAAAAGAAAAAAAATCCAGTGAGCGGCAGTTATGTGGGCGGAAATGCCTTGTTGATGCCAGAGGTCAGAGGAGAATGGGCAGACTGGTTCGAGCTGATAGAAAGGCAACAGTGACTCAAATCGCCACCCGTTACAACCAAGGTAGGCCTAAGAGCATCTCTGAACACACAGTGCGTCGAACTTTGAGGCAGATGGGCTACAGCAGCAGAAGACCACACCGGGTACCACTCCTTTCAGCTAAGAACAGGAAACTGAGGCTACAATTTGTACAAGCTCATCGAAATTGGACAGTAGAAGATTGGAAAAACGTTGCTTGGTCTGATGAGTCTCAATTTCTGCTGCGACATTCGGATGGTAGGGTCAGAATTTGGCGTAAACAACATGAAAGCATGGATCCATCCTGCCTTGTGTGGAGCATCTTTGGGATGTGCAGCCGACAAATCTGCGGCAACTGTGTGATGCCATCATGTCAATATGGACCAAAATCTCTGAGGAATGCTTCCAGCACCTTGTTGAATCTATGCCACGAAGAATTGAGGCAGTTCTGAAGGCAAAAGGGGGTCCAACCCGTTACTAGCATGGTGTACCTAATAAAGTGGCCGGTGAGTGTATATATATATATATATATATATATATATATATATATATATACATATATATATAGTGGGTACGGAAAGTATTCAGATCATTTTTTTAACATTAATGTACAATCTTCACCCCATCTTTACTGAAAAAAACAGAAATGTAGAAATGTTTGCAAGTTTAATAAAAAAGAAAAACTGAAATATCACATGGTTATAGGTATTCAGACCCTTTGCTCAGACACTCATATTTAAGTCACATGCTGTCCATTTCCTTGTGATCCTCCTTGAGATGGTTCTACTCCTTCAGTGGAGTCCAGCTGTCTTTAATTAAACTGATAGGTGTGTGCCTTTCCAAATCAAGTCCTATCTATATAAGACCTCATAGCTCATAGTGCATGTCAGACTAAATGAGAATTATGAGGTCAAAGGAACTGGCCAAGGAGCTAAGAGACAGAATTGTGGCAAGGCACAGATCTGGCCAAAGTTACAAAAGAATGTATGCAGTACTCAAGGTTCTTAAGAGCACAGTGGCCTCCAGAATCCTTAAATGCAAGAAGTTTGGGACCACTGGAAGTCTTCATAGACCTGGCCATCCAGCCAAACTGAGCAATCATGGGAGAAGAGCCTTGGCGAGAGAGGTAAAGAAGAACCCCACGATCACTGTGGCTAAGCTCCAGAGATGTGTAGCGCCCCCACCGCCGCAGGGCCGAGGGGTACCCGGTACCGGGCCTCTGAGTCTCTGCTCTGGGGTCGTCACGGTGGCTAGGCCCAGTCCGTGACCCTGCCGAGGGGCGTACAGTGATAGATATGATGGATCGATGATGTTAGTGGTGCAGTGCAGTAAATAACGAGGACACCAGGTTGCAGTCTCTTTACCTCTTTACTGAAGATCTCTGGGTCCTCAGTCCAGAATCTGGATAACCAGGCTGCGCAAGTCCGGCCGGTCCAATGGCACCTCCAGAGTTCTCTTAGCAGGTGGAAATCTCTGCCTTCCTTCTAGCGCTATGTGTTGCGGTCCTTCCCTGCTGTGCTTACAGAAAGTCCCCACAACTGTTGTGTCTGTTTCTTAAGTTCCATCACAAATCGATTAGATGATGTTCTGCTAATCCTCCGTCCCTCCCTGATGTTCTGGTTGGGACGGCACCCGTTTGACGGGTAGGCTCGGAGCTCTTCTGGGACCCTAGAGTCGCCCCTCTCCACAAGTTGCCCCCCAAGACTGCATAGGTGATTTAAGTTAGACAGCCCACCTTAGACTGACTGTCCTGCCGCTGTTTAGAGTATCGCTTGAAGCTGAATGTTGTAATACTCCCTCGGCGTTCCGGCCACCGGTAGTGCGCCTCAGTAGGGTGTTGCTTCGGTCTTACAGCACGACCCCTACTGGTATGTCTCCTATTGCTTTGATCTCGTTTCTCACTCAGCACAATCTATCTCGCTTCTGGTCCTTCCTTGGGCACCGCCGCTATCCTGAGCAGGCACGGTCCCGTTACGTTCGTTCAAGTTGCCAAGCCTCTGTCAGGATCCCACCCCTGACAGAGACTCTACTGTATCTTCCCCCACAACACCCTCTGCCACAAGGTGTTGCCTGGTTCCAACCCAGTCAGCTTTCTGATCTAACTTCCTGCCTGACCCCCAGTTTACCCACTATGGTGGGGAGTGGCCTAGTGAATAGAACCCTTAGCTCCCCCCGGAGGCCCAGCTGTGAAATGTATTGGTGTCTGTGATACCTGATCAGATGAACTCCTTCAGTGCCATCAGACGCACCATAGCTCCCCATAGTGGCGGAGCCACAGTACTGCAACGACCAGGACTCTGGGGCGCTGCACTCCCCCCTGGTTAAACACAGTACTCCGGGACTGAGAAGAAAACAACAATACAAGTTAGCAAAAAGACATACAGTTTTGTTGAGTGCAATAACAATAAGTATACTTAAACAGAGCTTCCCTTTATGGGAGGTGAGGACACTTGAACGTTACAAACATGGTTAGATATCATAGCAACATGCTATAAATAACTTTTCTTACCCAACCGGGTATTCTACTTAGTACAAATGCTCGAACAATAATTTAACATTGCCTTTAAGGACGTACACTCTGAATCCACTAAAGACCTTCTTATAATCACATTATAAGGCAATTTAACTTTTTTCATTCTCCTACTTTAAATCTGCAGGACCGCCTGTCCTAACGGCACCAGACCTTCTGCCTCTCCTTTCTGTTACAGGACCGCCCCGTTCAGCCCGGGCCTACTGCCTTTTCAACTACTATACACAGTATAGAGCATAACATTACTTCCAGTTTAAGAGCACTGAGCCATTTCTATATGGCTCCTAGGAGGACTCAGGGTTCACCTTCTATCCTCGTTGTCTATCAACATTATCAAACATTTTCTATATAACATTAAACCTTCTTCTAGCTTTCACTTTCTTTCAGGGAACATCATCAGCATTTCTTTACAATTAACTAGTTGGATACATATAACTTTCACATATCAACATTATTACTTCTTCTTTCAAAGCATCATCATTCCTTAAGTGCTATCGATGAACATCCCCTTTAAGAGGGGACCAAGTCTTTATGAGGTAGCGCAGCTTCTTCAGCTACCAGTCCGTACACCGTAAGGACTCCGGTGCGGGTTCCAAGAACCGTATCTTCGCAAAGAGTCCTTCTTGTATGTAAAACCAGTAAGAAGCCCCTTTAAGAAGGTGCAAACTATTTACAAGGAGTTTGTATCATGCATTGTTCATGATTCAGCAGTTCTTTGATAACTTGTGCAAAACGTAGAAAACAAACAAAAACAATAGGGATCCCGGGTCAACAAAGGGATCCCTTTAAGAGTTAACCCTGGACGGGTTTAAAGCAGCAAAAAGCAGGGAAACAAACAGTTAACTATTTACATATTCAGGTTTCCGAGGTTTAGTTGGACGGCTTCCAGGGCTGTACCTGGCACTTAACCCTTCTTGGCCTGGGAAAAGTGAGGTCCAGGGTTACACCCAGTGCTGGACAAACGCCGTTAATCCGTCTTTCCTGTACAGTTAAATCATGCGCAGCGATGGAGGTCTGCGCAGCTTGAGTATGGGCATTTGCTGCAGCAGAGGTAGCGGCCGCTGCAAGATCAGTCACTGGAATGGAGTCAGCAGTTGTGGCACTAGCAGTCACTGGAGTGGTGTCGGTCGTCAGGGCAGGGTCGTCCTTCATACCTGCTTCAGATGCGGTCCCTCCGGTGCCGGTCTGCTCCGTCTCCGCTGGGGTCAGGAACGCTAGTTGTAGGGCCTTGCGCTGCGGCGTTGTCATCTTCGGTTGCAGCATCTCGCTTTCCGGCAGGGCCTTGCTTTCTGGCTTCGGAGCGCTGGAACTTCTTTCTTGCTCCGGACCAGACGAGGCTGCCGACAGATGTCTGGTGAGGCTCCCGATGAAGATCTTCTTCCACCCGGCCTCAGTGCTCAGCTGCGTCTGCGGGAGTTGGTGGATCAGCTCGTCCGCTCCGGTCTGCAGGAGGTCAGCGTCAACTATGGAGGTCTGGCTGCGGTGCCTCTCCGGGTAGCTGGGGGAGTCCTCGGCTCCAACCCCCACGCTCCGGCTCCGGGCGGCTGGCCATGGCGTCCTCCATGTCGCTGAATTCTTCTTCCTGGTCCTTTTCCCGCTCTCTCCTTCGTGGGCAGTTTCGCTTTCGTTGTCTCCGCCCCCCATTGAGGATCAGTAGGCGGATCTCGGCTGCTGACGGACACGTCCTCAAGGGGCTGAAATATTTAGACTGGGCGGCCATTGTCTTTCGCGCTCTCCAGCTTGTCTACGCCCACTCCACGCCCTTCTTCTTCTCCTGCGCTCTCCTTAGCGCTGTAATGGCGGCGGTTTTGGCGGGAACTTCTGGCGGCAAGTGGCAATACACAGTCTTTGCAATAAAGTACAGTCCAAGCACAACAAATCACAATTCCAAGGCACACATGACCTGATTCTTCAGGCTTAAGTAGATCCTGTTCGTGACGCCAAGTTGTAGCGCCCCCACCGCCGCAGGGCCGAGGGGTACCCGGTACCGGGCCTCTGAGTCTCTGCTCTGGGGTCGTCACGGTGGCTAGGCCCAGTCCGTGACCCTGCCGAGGGGCGTACAGTGATAGATATGATGGATCGATGATGTTAGTGGTGCAGTGCAGTAAATAACGAGGACACCAGGTTGCAGTCTCTTTACCTCTTTACTGAAGATCTCTGGGTCCTCAGTCCAGAATCTGGATAACCAGGCTGCACAAGTCCGGCCGGTCCAATGGCACCTCCAGAGTTCTCTTAGCAGGTGGAAATCTGTGCCTTCCTTCTAGCGCTATGTGTTGCGGTCCTTCCCTGCTATGCTTACAGAAAGGTGTTGCCTGGTTCCAACCCAGTCAGCTTTCTGATCTAACTTCCTGCCTGACCCCCAGTTTACCCACTATGGTGGGGAGTGGCCTAGTGAATAGAACCCTTAGCTCCCCCCGGAGGCCCGGCTGTGAAATGTATTGGTGTCTGTGATACCTGATCAGATGAACTCCTTCAGTGCCATCAGACGCACCATAGCTCCCCATAGTGGCGGAGCCACAGTACTGCAACGACCAGGACTCTGGGGCGCTGCAGATGCAGTAGGGAGATGGGAGAAAGTTCCACAAAGTCAACTATCACTGCAGCCCTCCACCAGTCGAGCCTTTATGGCAGAGTGGCCAGACAGAAGCCTCTCCTCAGTGCAAGACATATGAAAGCCCACATAGAGTTTGCTAAAAAAACACATGAAGGACTCCCAATCTATGAGAAATAAGATCCTCTTGTCTGATCAGATGAAGATAGACCTTTTTGGTGATAATTCTAAGGGGTATGTGTGGAGAAAACCAGGCACTGCTCATCACGTGACAATACAATTCCAACAGTGAAACATGGTGGTGGCAGCTGTTGTGAATTCCGTTCTCGGATTCCCTCCTGTGGTCATGAATGGTACTTTGGTTAGTTCTGCTCTTGGACTCCCTCTGGTGGCTTTGAGCGGAACTGCTGGTCACTGAGGTTGGTTTTGTCAGCTGCTCTCGTTTATTGCTATGCTGGCTTCCCTATTTAACTCCACTCAGATCGTTACTTCATGCCAGCTGTCAATGTTTCAGTATTGGTTCAGATCTCTCTTGGACTTCTCTGAGGACCTGTCTACTCCAGCAGAAGCTAAGTCTTTGCTAGTTCATTTGTTGTTACTGCTTCCTGAATATATTTCTTAGTACTGCTAATTTCTAGTCCAGCTTGCTATCATGATATTCCCTTGCTAGCTGGAAGCTCTGGGGTGCAGAGTGGCACCTCCACACCGTGAGTCGGTGTGGGGAGTCTTTTTGCTTACTCTGCGTGGTTTTTTGTAGACTTTTGTGCTGACAGCATAGTTCCCTTTTCTATCCTCTGACTATTTAGTGAAGTCTGGCCTCCTTTGCTAAAACCTGTTTCATTCCTGTGTTTGTGACTTTCCTCTTAACTCACAGTCAATATATGTGGGGGCTGCCTTTGCCTTTGGGGAATTTCTCTGAGGCAAGGTTAGGCTTCTGTTTCTATCTTTAGGGGTAGTTAGCTCTTAGGCTGTGAAGAGGCGTCTAGGGAGAGTTAGGTACGCTCCACGGCTATTTCTAGTGTGTGTGATAGGAGTAGAGTTTGCGGTCAGCAGAGTTCCCACTTTCCCAGAGCTTGTTCCGATTATTAGTTTACTCATCAGGTCATTCCAGGTGCTCCTAACCACCAGGTCTATAACAGTACAGCTGGCCAACAAAGTGTTAATGCATCTCAAAAGAGGGATAAGAGAAGTTCTGAACCCATTTTTTTTTCTTTGCAGTGTGTTTTGTCTCTTTTTTCCCCTTAATCTCTGGGTGGTTCAGGACTCAGGTGTAGATATGGATATTCAAGGTCTGTCCTCTTGTGTGGATCATCTCACTGCAAGAGTACAAAGCATTCAAGATTATGTAGTTTAGAATCCAATGTTAGAGCCTAGAATTCCAATTCCTGATTTGTTTTCTGGGGATAGATCTAAGTTTCTGAATTTCAAAAATAATTGTAAACTGTTTCTTGCTTTGAAACCCCGCTCCTCTGGTGACCCCATTCAGCAAGTAAAAATTATTATTTCTTTGTTGCGTGGCGACCCTCAAGACTGGGCATTCTCCCTTGCGCCAGGAGATCCTGCATTGCTTAATGTAGATGCGTTTTTTCTGGCGCTTGGATTGCTTTATGACAAACCGAATTCAGTGGATCAGGCAGAGAAAATCTTGCTAGCTTTGTGTCAGGGTCAGGATGAAGCAGAGATATATTGTCAGAAGTTTAGGAAATGGTCTGTGCTTACTCAATGGAATGAGTGTGCCCTGGCAGCAATTTTTAGAAAGGGTCTTTCTGAAGCCCTTAAGGATGTTATGGTGGGATTCCCCACGCCTGCTGGTCTGAATGAATCAATGTCCTTGGCCATCCAAATTGATCGGCATTTGCGTGAGCGCAAAATTGTGCACCATTTGGCGGTGTCCTCTGAGCAGAGGCCTGAGCTTATGCAATGTGATAGAACTTTGACCAGAACTGAACGGCAAGAACACAGACGTCAGAATAGGCTGTGTTTTTACTGTGGTGACCCCACTCATGCTATCTCTGATTGTCCTAAGCGCACTAAGCGGTTCGCTAGGTCTGTCACCATTGGTACTGTACAGCCTAAATTTCTTTTGTCTGTTACTCTGATTTGCTCTTTGTCATCCTACTCGGTTATGGCATTTGTGGATTCAGGCGCTGCCCTGAATTTGATGGACTTGGAGTTTGCTAGGCGCTGTGGTTTTTTCTTGGAGCCTTTGCAGTATCCTATTCCATTAAGGGGAATTGATGCCATGCCGTTGGCCAAGAATAAACCTTAGTACTGGACTCAGTTGACCATGTGCATGGCTCCTGCACATCAGGAAGATATTCGCTTTTTGGTGTTGCATAATTTGCATGATGTGGTTGTGTTGGGTTTGCCTTGGCTACAGGTTCATAATCCAGTATTGGATTGGAAATCAATGTCTGTGTCTAGTTGGGGTTGTCAAGGGGTACATGGCGATGTTCCGTTGGTGTCAATTTCTGCTTCCACTCCTTCTGAAGTCCCTGAGTTTCTGTCGGATTACCAGGATGTATTTGATGAGCCCAAATCCAGTGTCCTACCCCCTCATAGGGATTGTGATTGTGCTATAAATTTGATTCCTGGTAGTAAGTTTCCTAAGGGCCGACTTTTCAATTTATCTGTGCCAGAGCACGCCGCTATGTGGAGTTATATAAAGGAGTCCTTGGAGAAAGGGCATATTCGCCCGTCTTCATCACCGTTGGGAGCAGGGTTCTTTTTTGTGGCCAAGAAGGATGGTTCTCTGAGACCCTGTATAGATTACCGCCTTCTCAATAAGATCACAGTCAAATTTCAGTACCCTTTGCCTCTGCTGTCTGATTTGTTTGCTTGGATTAAGGGGGCTAGTTGGTTCACCAAGATAGATCTTCGAGGGGCGTATAACCTTGTGCGTATTAAACAGGGCGATGAATGGAAAACAGCATTTAATACGCCCGAGGGCCATTTTGAGTACCTGGTAATGCCATTCGGGCTTTCAAATGCTCCATCTGTGTTTCAGTCCTTTATGCATGACATCTTCCGAAAGTATCTGGATAGATTCATGATTGTATATTTGGATGATATTTTGGTCTTTTCGGATGATTGGGAGTCTCATGTGAAACAGGTCAGAATGGTATTCCAGGTCCTTCGTGCTAATTCCTTGTTTGTGAAGGGGTCTAAATGTCTCTTCGGAGTTCAGAAGGTTTCCTTTTTGGGTTTCATTTTTTCCCCTTCTAATATCGAGATGGACCCTGTTAAAGTTCAGGCCATTTATGATTGGATTGGACTCAACCTACATCTGTGAAGAGCCTCCAGAAATTCCTGGGCTTTGCTAATTTTTACTGTCGCTTCATCGCTAATTTTTCTAGTGTGGTTAAACCTTTGACTGATTTGACAAAGAAAGGTGCTGATGTGGTGAATTGGTCCTCTGCGGCCGTTGAGGCATTTCAGGAGCTGAAACGTCCTTTTTCTTCGGCCCCTGTGTTGCGTCAGCCAGATGTTTCGCTCCCTTTTCAGGTCGAGGTTGATGCTTCTGAGATTGGAGCAGGGGCTGTTTTGTCTCAAAGAAGTTCTGATGGCTCTGTGATGAAGCCATGTGCCTTCTTTTCTAGAAAGTTTTCGCCTGCTGAGCGTAATTATGATGTTGGCAATCGGGAGCTGCTAGCTATGAAGTGGGCATTCGAGGAGTGGCGACATTGGCTTGAGGGAGCCAAGCACCGCGTGGTGGTCTTTACGGATCACAAAAATCTGACTTATCTCGAGTCTGCCAAGCAGTTGAATCCTAGACAGGCTCGATGGTCGCTGTTTTTCTCCCGTTTCGATTTTGTGGTCTCATACCTTCCAGGTTCTAAGAATGTGAAGGTGGATGCCCTTTCTAGGAGTTTTGTGCCTGATTCTCCGGGAGTCCCTGACCCGGCTGGTATTCTCAAAGAGGGGGTAATTCTGTCTGCCATCTCCCCTGATTTGCGGCGGGTGCTGCAGGAGTTTCAGGCTGATAGACCTGACCGTTGTCCAGCGGAGAAACTATTAGTCCCTGATAGATGGACTAGCAGAGTTATTTCTGAGATTCATTGCTCAGTGTTGGCTGGTCATCCTGGGATTTTTGGGACCAGAGATTTGGTGGCTAGGTCCTTTTGGTGGCCTTCCTTGTCTCGGGATGTGCGTTCTTTTGTGCAGTCCTGTGGGACTTGTGCTCGGGCTAAGCCCTGCTGTTCTCGTGCCAGTGGGTTGCTTTTGCCCTTGCCAGTCCCGAAAAGGCCTTGGACGCATGTTTCCATGGATTTTATTTCAGATCTTCCTGTCTCTCAAAGGATGTCTGTCATCTGGGTGGTTTGTGATCGCTTTTCTAAGATGGTCCATTTGGTACCCTTGCCTAAATTGCCTTCCTCCTCTGATTTGGTGCCATTATTTTTTCAACATGTGGTTCGTTTGCATGGCATTCCGGAGAACATTGTGTCGGACAGAGGTTCCCAGTTTGTCTCTAGGTTTTGGCGGTCCTTTTGTGCTAAGATGGGCATTGATTTGTCTTTTTCTTCGGCTTTCCATCCTCAAACAAGTGGCCAAACTGAACTAACCAACCAGACTTTGGAAACCTATCTGAGATGCTTTTTTTCTGCTGATCAGGATGATTGGGTGACCTTCTTGCCATTGGCTGAGTTCGCCCTTAATAATCGGGCTAGTTCGGCTACTTTGGTTTCGCCTATTTTTTGCAATTCTGGTTTTCATCCTCGTTTTTCTTCGGGGCAGGTTGAGCCTTCTGACTGTCCTGGTGTGGATTCTGTGGTGGACAGGTTGCAGCAAATTTGGACTCACGTAGTGGACAATCTGACGTTGTCCCAGGAGAAGGCTCAACGTTTCGCTAACCGCCGTCGTTGTGTTGGTCCCCGACTTCGTATTGGGGATTTGGTTTGGTTGTCTTCTCGTTATGTTCCTATGAAGGTTTCTTCTCCTAAGTTTAAGCCTCGTTTCATTGGTCCTTATAAGATTTCTGAAATTCTCCACCCTGTCTCATTTCGTTTGGTCCTTCCAGCTTCTTTTGCCATCCATAATGTGCTCCATAGGTCGTTGTTGCGGAGGTACGTGGTGCCTATGGTTCCCTTCGTTGATCCTCCTGCCCCGGTGTTGGTTGAGGGGGAGTTGGAGTATGTGGTGGAAAAAATTTTGGATTCTCGTATTTCGAGACGGAAGCTTCAGTACCTGGTTAAGTGGAAGGGCTATGGTCAGGAGGATAATTCCTGGGTTGTTGCCTCCGATGTCCACGCTGCCGATTTAGTTCGTGCTTTTCATTTGGCTCGTCCTGATCGGCCTGGGGGCCCTGGTGAGGGTTCGGTGACCCCTCCTCAAGGGGGGGGGGGGGTACTGTTGTGAATTCCGTTCTCGGACTCCTTCCTGTGGTCATGAATGGTACTTTGGTTAGTTCTGCTCTTGGACTCCCTCTGGTGGCTTTGAGTGGAACTGCTGGTCACTGAGGTTGGTTTTGTCAGCTGCTCTCGTTTATTGCTATGCTGGCTTCCCTATTTAATTCCACTCAGATCGTTACTTCATGCCAGCTGTCAATGTTTCAGTATTGGTTCAGATCTCTCTTGGACTTCTCTGAGGACCTGTCTACTCCAGCAGAAGCTAAGTCTTTGCTAGTTCATTTGTTGTTACTGCTTCCTGAATATATTTCTTAGTACTGCTAATTTCTAGTCCAGCTTGCTATCATGATATTCCCTTGCTAGCTGGAAGCTCTGGGGTGCAGAGTGGCACCTCCATACCGTGAGTCGGTGTGGGGAGTCTTTTTGCTTACTCTGCGTGGTTTTGTGCTGACAGCATAGTTCCCTTTTCTATCCTCTGACTATTTAGTGAAGTCTGGCCTCCTTTGCTAAAACCTGTTTCATTCCTGTGTTTGTGACTTTCCTCTTAACTCACAGTCAATATATGTGGGGGGCTGCCTTTGCCTTTGGGGAATTTCTCTGAGGCAAGGTTAGGCTTCTCTTTCTATCTTTAGGGGTAGTTAGCTCTTAGGCTGTGAAGAGGCGTCTAGGGAGAGTTAGGTACGCTCCACGGCTATTTCTAGTGTGTGTGATAGGAGTAGAGTTTGCGGTCAGCAGAGTTCCCACTTTCCCAGAGCTTGTTCCGATTATTAGTTTACTCATCAGGTCATTCCGGGTGCTCCTAACCACCAGGTCCATAACAGGCAGCATCATGCTATGGGGTGTTTTTCAGCTGCAGCGATAGGACGACTGGTTGTCATTGAAGGAAACATGAATGCGGCCAAGTACAGAGATATCCTGGTTGAAAACCTCTTCCAGAGTGCTCTGGACCTCAGACTTGGCTGAAGGTTCACCTTTCAACAAGACAATGACCCTAAGCACACAGCTAAAATAACAAAGGAGTGGCCATTCTTGCCCAGCCAGAGCCCTGACCTAAACCCAATTGAGCATCTCTGGAGAGACCTGAAAATGGCTGCCCACCAACGTTCACCATCCAACCTGATGGAACTGGAGAGGATTTGCAAGGAAGAATGGCAGAGGATCCAGGTGTGAAAAACTTGTTGTATCATTCCCAAGAAGACATGGCTGTACTAGCTTAAAAGGGTGCTTCTACTCAATACTGAGCAAAGGGTCTCAATACTTATGACCATGTGATAATTCAGTTATTTTTTAATAAATTTCCAAAAATTACATTTCTTTTTTTTCAGTCAAGATGGGGTGCAGAGTATACATTAATGAGAAACAAAATGAAATTTTTTGAATTTGCAGTTGTAATGATGTGTCTGCTTCTAGAACTCTGTGTGGCATTGACCTGGTCTTTTATCTGAGGTGCCGTTAACCTGCGATTCCTGAGGCTGGTGACTCGGATAAGCTTATCCTCAGAAGCAGAGGTGACTCTTGGTCTTCCTTTCCTGGGGCGATCCTCATGTGAGCCAGTTTCTTTGTAGTGCTTGATGGTTTTTGCCACTGCACATGGGGACACTTTCAAAGTTTTCCCAATTTTTCGGACTGACTGACCTTCATTTCTTAAAGTAATGATGGCCACTCGTTTTTCTTAACTTAGCTGCTTTTTTCTTGCCATAATACAAATTCTAACAGTCTATTCAGTAGGACTATCAGTTGTGTATCCACCAGACTTCTGCACAACACAACTGATGGTCACAACACCATTTATAAGGCAAGAAATCCCACTTATTAAATCTGACAGGGCACACCTGTGAAGTGAAAACCATTAACGGTGACTACCTCTTGAAGCTCATCAACAGAATGCCAAGAGTGTGCAAAGCAGTCATCAAAGCAAAAGGTGGCTACTTTGAAGAACCTAGAATATAAGACATAATTTCAGTTGTTTCACTCTTTTTTGTTAAGTATATAATTCCACATGTGTTAATTCATAGTTAATTCATATGCTTTCAGTGTGAATGTACAATTTTCATAGTCGTGAAAATACAGAAAAATCTTTAAATGAGAAGGTGTGTCCAAACTTTTGGTCTGTACTGTATACTGTTTCAGCAATGTCGGTGTCTAGTCTCACGGGACTTGCATGACATTTTATGCCATGAGAGCCCTGCTGCGAATCAGTGGCCACTTCACTCTCATTCTAAGGGCTCATACCAATATATATGAAAAAAAAATTCCAATTTTGGTTAAAAAAAAGTAGGACTAGACTCACGCAAGTGTCATGCAATTTTCATGCGAGTACAATCTGATTTTTCAGACCTAGCATCCGATTTACACCTGAATGCAGTGTGATTGCTATCCGATTGCAATGCAATTTTAACACGAGCTTTTACATAGAGCAATTCTCTGTTATTTACACATAGTTTTCAAAGGAAATATTCTTCAAAACACACTATATATATATACATAGATTAGATGTATACATAGATTAGATAGGTGGATGAAAAGCCGGCAATTCAGCAGCCGCATACAGTAAAATCACAGCAGGACCCAACAGGATAGAATAGATGGATTACATACAGTATACAGTATACACATAGAATAGATATATATATAGATGTCAGTCACATATACAATTAGCACAGGGCATGTGCAGCTTACTGTATATGTATTTAATTATTAAAAGATTATTTTTCTGTAAAAAATTGCATGGGCTCCTGCATAATTTTCTTAATGAGTAGAAGGAAAGCCAATAGCTGGGGGCACATGTTTATAGCCTGGGAAGGGGGCAATACCCATGGAGCTTCCCAGGCTATTAATATCAGCTCACAGCTGTTTACTTAGCCTTTATTGGTTATTAAAATGGGGGACTCCCCCAAAAAATGATGTAGGGTCCCCCAAAATTTAATAACCAGCAATAGCTAGACAGCTGTGGGCCTATATTAATAGCCTAGGAAGGGGCCATGGATATCGCTGCCCGGGCTAAAAACATCAGCTCTCTGCCACCCCAGAAAAGGCACATCTATAAGAAGTGCCAATTCTGGCACTTAGCCTCGCTCTTCCCACTTGCCCTGATGCGGTGTCAAGTGGGGTAATTGGGGGGTTGCTGTCAACTTTGTATTGTCAGGTGACATCAAGCCCAGAAGTTAGTAATGGAGAGGCGTCTATAAGTCAGAAATGTCCTGGGAGTTCACAGCCAATGAAATCACTTCACCTTCAACTGACATAAGCGTGAGCACCGTTCAAACCTTACCCACAGCGCTCGATCTGACATCAGTTAGGTGAAGGAACTGTGAACTCCCAGGGTGATTCTGACAGCACTGCAAGCGTGAGAACGGTTATGTCAGACAGGTTTTAGGAGTTCACCATGAGATACTGAGCAGTGGTAACAGTCGCTGCTCAGTGTCTCTGCTGGATGGTAGGCTGTATGGTTGCATCATGCAACCATGCCACCTTCCATCTAGATGTAGCAGAGCTAGACCCATCATTGGACAAATGGATTATCATCTTCTCTGAGGAGCGGTGAGAAATATTGTTTGTTATTTTAATTCTCTTGCAGGGGACAATGGCATCACTGGAATGGGCGATGATGTGAGTATGGTTTAATTAAGATTTATTAAAGGAGCCTGTCATTCTTTCAATTAAAGGACTTTATTCTGTGTGTGTTTTTGTACACTATGACTATGGTGTTAGTAATTGGGGTGTCTTATTGACGTCTCTCTATTACTAACCGCCGGGCTTGAAGTCACCTGACAATACAAAGGTGACATCAACCCCCCAACTATTACCCCACTTGCCACTGCATCAGGGCAAGTGAGAAGAGCGAGGCTAAGTGTCAGAATTGGCGCATCTTATAGAAGCGTTTTTTGGGGGGCGGCAATATCCATGGCCCCTTCCTAGGCTATTAATATCAGCCCACAGCTGTCTGACTAGTCTTTGCTGGCTATTAATTATAGCAGGAACCTTTGTCATTTTTTGGGGTTCCACATTTTAATAACCAGTAAAGGTTAAGCATACAGCTGTGAGCTGATATTAATAGCCTGGGATGCTTCATGGGTATTACCCCCTTCCCAGGCTATAAACATGTGCCCCTAGCCATTGGCTTTCCCTCTGCTGGCTAATAAAATTATGCGGGTGCACACGCCATTTTTTTCAAAAAAATCTTTTAATAATTAAATACAGTGGGGAAAAAAGTATTTAGTCAGCCACCAATTGTGCAAGTTCTTCCACTTAAAAAGATGAGAGAGGCCTGTAATTGACATCATAGGTAGACCACAACTATGAGAGTCAACATGAGAAAACAAATCCAGAAAATCACTTTGCCTGATTTGGCAAGATTTATTTTGCAAATTATGGTGGAAAATATGTATTTGTTCATTAACAAAAGTTCATCTCAATATTTTGTTATATATTCTTTGTTGGCAATGACAGAGGTCAAATGTTTTCTGTAAGTCTTCACAAGGTTGGCACACACTGTTGATGGTATGTTGGCCCATTCCTCCATGCAAATATCCTCTAGAGCAGTGATGTTTTGGGCCTGTCGCTGGGCAACACAGACTTTCAACTACCTCCAAAAGTTTTTTATGGGGTTGAGATCTGGAGACTGGCTAGGCCACTCCAGGATCTTCATATGCTTCTTACAAAGCCACTCCTTCAGTGCCCTGGTGGTGTGCTTGGGATCACTATCATGCTGAAAGACCCATCCACGTCTCATCTTCAATGCCCTTGCTGATGGAAGGAAGCTTGCACTCAAAATCTCATGATAAATGGCTCCATTTATTCTTTCATGAACACAGATCAGTCGTCCTGGTCCCTTTGCAGAGAAACAGACCCAAAGCCTCCAAACACAACAAGATTTGTTTCTACCAAACAGTTCCGCTTTGGTTTCGTCAGACCACAGGACATTCTCCCAATACTCTTCTGGATAATCCAAATTCTCTCTAGCAAACTTCAGATGGGCCTGGACATGTACTGACTTAAGCAGGGGGACACGTGTGGCACTGCAGAATCTGAGTCCCTGGCTGCGTAGTGTGTTACTGTTGGTAGCCTTTGTTATGGTTGTCCCAGCTCTATGCAGGTCATTCACTAGGTCACCCCGTGTGGCTCTGGGATTTTTGCTCACAGTTCTTGTGATCATTTTTAATAATACAGCTGTACTATACCATGACTAGATAACACTATCATATTGTTACTAGATAATGGCACTATATTGCTATATTTCCAAATTTTAAAATATGACACATCAACATATGACTATTCAAAAAACAAATGTTATCAATGAGCCGGTTAATCACATGCAGAAAAAAATCTATACGGTGCTAAACACCCAACCAACCATAAGGCCAAAGGAAAAAAATTGTTGAGCAATAAGAATATAGATTACACAAACAGACATGCATAAAATGTATCTCACTGTTAAACCCCTCAATAGCTATCACCCCCGACTCCCCTAAACTTATCAAACTAGGAGTGTTTCAGTATTCTCTATGAGAGAGCCACTGCCAATCTCCTTTGTACTCCTCCAGGTGGCAATTTATCTGCCAGAGAACAAAAGGATCAAACACTGAAAAGCAGTTGGCTGGAACGTTCTCTCTAGAGATGTATCTGGGATCCAGTTAAAAAATGTTACCATGTCCCCCCAATGATGTGTTGGCCAGATTTATGGGCCCCTGTAGCATTCTACTGGCCACAATTTTTCTGAACCATAAGAGGTCATCAAAATGTTACAAAGTAAAAAAACCAAAACACTATACTCACCTTTTTGGCCCTTCTGCTCCTCACCGCCAGATATCTGGCCTTCATTGCATTTTTTGGATCTACGTCGATAGCATTGAAATTCCCAAGCTTTTTCCATGAATCAAATTTCCCACTAAAACGAGTAGGCAAATTAGAATCTTGCCTGATCCGCTCCTCTCTAATAATCACACATACTGGCCCCATGCTGTAGCAATGTTCTCTATACTGTAATAATGTCCCCCAATCTGTATTAATGTCCTGGCCCCACCCTATAATCATGTCACCCATACTGGCCTTATCTTGTAGCAATATCCCCTGACCTTTAATGATGTCGCCTATCCTGTAATAATGTTCTCAGTCCTGACCCCCATTCTGAAATAATGTCCAACATCCTGTAATAATGTCCCCTGTTCTGGCCCCCAATCTGTCAGGTGCTTGGCACCTACCCTGTAATAATGTCCTTCATCCGGGCCACCATCCTGTAATAATGTCTCCTATTCTGTCCTCCATCTGGACATACCGATATCAGCTACTTGTAAGGCTTGTATAGCTATTACAGTGCAGGGAGTCAGTAGCTCTCTGCCCTGCAACATGTTTTCAACTGAATGTGCATCTGAGGATGCACAACCAGATGAAAAAGTCACTGGTGTTGGTGGCCCCATTCCGCTCCATTCAATGATTGGTATGCCTCTGCTTCCCTCCCCAACATCATTTGTCAAAGAGTTTTCTGGATGCTGCCATACTTATTAGAAAATAATTAGTCTTATTCAACTTTAGTCTAAATTGTATTGGGCCTTTAAACATTTCATGCGTGAAAAGGCATACACAAGTCAGAAAATGGAAAATGTGATTTAAAGTCATTGTTCAGAAATTATGGCAACTACTCATGGTCAGGTGGCAGAGGAGCACATGGTGGGCTCTTACACAGGGCTCCAATGATCTGCAGATGACATTTGAAGCTGACTTAAAGCGTCAAACTGTCACCAGGTTTTATTTCTTTTGTTTTTATTTATAGTTAATCTTTTATCCCCTTTGCACCCACACCACAATGGCATGTTGAGGGATCTTATGCACTGTTACAGTATAGTGATTCTGCCTGCTCCATCACTTGCTTGACGCTTGTTACTTGCAAGAAAAAGCTTAGTTGCTATTTATGGTCTGAGTGGCCCATTAAGGTACCATAGGATTGTCCACAATTCTCAATTTTATGTTGAAAAATAAAGGACAAAGATCTAAATATATCTTCTTAAAACAAGATATAGGGAAACCATAGACCACAGAACAATCTTTAGTCAGAAAAAATATGTTTTTTCCCACAAGAGGGCAGTGTTATCCACAAAAATAGTTCTGTTATTGTTTATGAGCAAAATATAGACACTTCTACATATTGAAATTGCAACACCAAGAAGGAAAAAATCATGCAATTATGAAAAAGATGGACAGACATATTAATGATATGCAAATGTTGAAAAAATGGAAACAACATTTCCAAAACATCTCGATTTATCCATTAAAGACTATGAGCGTCACACGTAGAAATACGCTCACACGCTTATACATGCTATCAATGCTGTTATTAATGGTTGTCTGAGGAATGTTCTGCCACGCCGAATGCACTTGTTTATGCAAATAATTAAAGGGAACCTGTCACCCCCAAAATCGAAGGTGAGCTAAGCCCACCGGCATCAGGGGCTTATCTACAGCATTTTGTAATGCTGTAGATAAGCCCCCGATGTATCCTGAAAGATGAGAAAAAGAGGTTATATTATACTCACCCAGGGGCGGTCCAATCCTATGGGCGTCAAGGTCCGGTCCGGGGCCTACCATCTTCATAGGATGACTTCCTTTTCTTGTCTTCACGCTGCGGCTCCGGCATACTTTGTCTGACCTGTTGAGGGCAGAGCAAAGTACTGCAGTGCGCAGGTCCTGGGCCTCTCTGACCTTTCCCGGCGCCTGCGCACTGCAGTACTTTGCTCTGCCCTCAACAGGTCAGACAAAGTATGCCGGAGCCGCAGCATGTAGACCAGAAGAGGACGTCATCGTAAGAAGATGGGAGGCGCCGGACCGCGACACCCATTGGACCAGACTGCTGCGGGAATGCCCTTGGGTGAGTATAATCTAACCTCTTTTTCTCATCTTTCAGGATACATGGGGGCTTATATACAGCATTACAGAATGCTCTAGATAAGCCCCTGATGCCGGTAGGCTTAGCTCATCTTCTATTTTGGGGTTGTCAGGTTCCCTTTAATGATGTTCCAGATGTGCTCAATGGGAGACCGAAGACACTGCAGGGCATGGTAGCACACTAGGTCACATACTGCTCACATGTTGGAGAAATGGCCGCACCACTGACTACAAAACCAAATCAATTTAACTCCAAGCTGCTAGTGTACCTGGAATGAAGATAAGACGGCTACAGTTACCGTACATTATGTCACCCCACACCACAATCCTGGGAGTAGGACCAGTGTGACGTTTCCTTGTGAAGGCCTCTTTACTGCAAGTGAAATTAGATGTCACATACCAAGTCAAAGGCATCAAATAGTGGCTACACAAAACATAAAAAGGCATTTGTATAACATTGGGCTTTGAGCCAGACGTCCAGAAACAGGTGTTCTATTGACTTCACACCCCCATTTTTAAAGGCTAGTAGTGCAGACAGGGCCGGACTGGGACTAAAATTCAGCCCTGGCATTTGAAGTTACACAGGCCCACTTGTCACATGGTGACTGTATAATATCTTTGTACACTTGTAGGCAGGGCCGGTTTTAGGCAAAGTGGGGCCCTAGGCAAAGTTTAAAATGGGTCCCCAAATGCTAACATATTGCACATCACACAGAAGCCTTTCTGTTGTATTTACGTGCGCTGAGTTCAGGCCGCTAAACGAGTTTGATCGACAATACTGAAGTTGTTCAACGCTTGTTTCCCGGCCTCTTTCCACCAGCTGAGGAATAATGATGAGACAGAACGATCACTAATAGATCACCATACAGTATCATGTTTTCAGCAGCACATCTACAGTTTACACTGGCAATGTGCTGCTGACAACAAGGCTTTTTGTTCCAGCAAAAACAATCCGAATATGCAGCATTTTACTTGTTTAGTAAAATACACCCCATAGTCCTCCATATATTATAATGTGCTCCATAGTCCTCCATATAGTATAATACACTCCCTATAGTCCTCCATATATTAAAATACACTGCTCAGTCCTCCACATAGTATAATACACTCCTCATAGTCCTCCATATAGCATAATACAATCCTCATAGTCCTCCATATAGCATAACACAATCCTCATAGTGCTCCATATAGTATAATGCACCGCCACAGTCATCCATGTAGTACAATTCACTTCCCATAGTATAATGCACCCCATAGTTCTTCATATAGTATAACGTATTCCCCATAGTCCTCGATACAGTATAATGCAGCCCACATATAGTATAATGCAGCCACCCCAGAGTATAATGCAGCCACCCCAGAGTATAATGCAGCCACCCCACAGAGTATAATGCAGCCACCCCAGAGTATGTAACCCCCATAGAATATAATACAGCCCACCTCCCCATAATATATAATGTAGCCCCCCATAGAATATAATGCAGCCCTCCATAGTATATAACGCAGCCTCCCCCATAGAATATAATATACCCCCACAATAGTATATAACACAGCCACATAGTACATAACATGGCCTCCCCCATAGAATATAATATACTCCCCATAGTATATAGCAAAGCCCGCATATTATATAGCACAAACCGCATAGTATACAGCACAGCCTGCATACTATAGCACAGCTCGCGTAGTAGATAACACAGCCCACACAGCAGTATTCAGCACAGACCACACAGTAGTATACAGCACAGACCACACAGTAGTATACAGCACAGCCCACGTAGAAGTATACAGCACAGTCCACACAGTAGTATACAGCACAGCCCACAGAGTAATATATACTGCACAGCCCACAAAGTAATATATACAGCACAGCCCACAAAGTAATATATACAGCACAGCCCACAGAGAACTATATACAGCACAGCCCACAGAGAACTATATACAGCACAGCCCACAGAGAACTATATAAAGCACAGCCCAGAGTACTATATACAGCACAGCCCAGAGTACTATATAAAGCACAGCCCAGAGAGTACTATATACAGCACAGCCCAGAGTACTATATACAGCACAGCCCACAGAGTACTATATACAGCACAGCCCACAGAGCACTATATATAGCACAGCCCACAGAGAACTATATACAGCACAGAGCACAGCCCACAGAGAACTATATACAGCCCACAGTAGCATACAGCACAGAGCACAGCCCACAGATAACTATATACAGCCCACAGTAGTATACAGCACAGAGCACAGCCCACAGAGAGCTATATACAGCCCACAGTAGTATACAGCACAGAGCACAGCCCACAGAGAACTATATACAGCCCACAGCAGTATACAGCAGAGCACAGCCCACAGAGAACTATATACAGCCCACAGCAGTATACAGCACAGAGCACAGCCCACAGAGAACTATATACAGCCCACAGCAGTATACAGCACAGAGCACAGCCCACAGAGAACTATATATAGCACAGAGCACACAGTAGTATACAGCACAGAGCACAGCCCACAGAGAGCTATATACAGCCCACAGCAGTATACAGCACAGAGCACAGCCCACAGAGAACTATATACAGCCCACAGCAGTATACAGCACAGAGCACAGCCCACAGAGAACTATATACAGCACAGAGCACAGCCCACAGAGAACTATATATAGCACACAGTAGTATACAGCACAGAGCACAGCCCACAGAGAGCTATATACAGCCCACAGCAGTATACAGCACAGAGCACAGCCCCCAGAGAACTATATACAGCCCACAGCAGTATACAGCACAGAGCACAGCCCACAGAGAACTATATACAGCCCACAGCAGTATACAGCACAGAGTACAGCCCACAGAGAGCTATATATAGCCCACAGCAGTATACAGCACAGAGCACAGCCCACAGAGAACTATATACAGCCCACAGCAGTATACAGCACAGAGCACAGCCCACAGAGAACTATATACAGCACAGAGCACAGCCCACAGAGTACTATATACAGCCCACAGCAGTATACAGCACAGAGCACAGCCCCCAGAGAACTATATACAGCCCACAGCAGTATACAGCACAGAGCACAGCCCACAGAGAACTATATACAGCACAGAGCACAGCCCACAGAGTACTATATACAGCCCACAGCAGTATACAGCACAGAGCACAGCCCCCAGAGAACTATATACAGCCCACAGCAGTATACAGCACAGAGCACAGCCCACAGAGAGCTATATATAGCACACAGTAGTATACAGCACAGAGCACAGCCCACAGAGAATTATATACAGCCCACAGCAGTATACAGCACAGAGCACAGCCCACAGAGAACTATATACAGCCCACAGCAGTATACAGCACAGAGCACAGCCCACAGAGAACTATATATAGCACAGAGCACACAGTAGTATACAGCACAGAGCACAGCCCACAGAGAACTATATACAGCCCACAGCAGTATACAGCACAGAGCACAGCCCACAGAGAACTATATACAGCCCACAGCAGTATACAGCACAGAGCACAGCCCACAGAGAACTATATACAGCCCACAGTAGTATACAGCACAGAGCACAGCCCACAGAGAACTATATACAGCCCACAGCAGTATACAGCACAGAGCACAGCCCACAGAGAACTATATACAGCCCACAGCAGTATACAGCACAGAGCACAGCCCACAGAGAACTATATACAGCCCACAGTAGTATACAGCACAGAGCACAGCCCACAGAGAACTATATACAGCCCACAGCAGTATACAGCACAGAGCACAGCCCACAGAGAACTATATACAGCCCACAGAGAACTATATACAGCACAGAGCACAGCCCACAGAGTACTATATACAGCCCACAGCAGTATACAGCACAGAGCACAGCCCCCAGAGAACTATATACAGCCCACAGCAGTATACAGCACAGAGCACAGCCCACAGAGAACTATACACAGCCCACAGAGAACTATATACAGCACAGAGCACAGCCCACAGAGAACTATATACAGCCCACAGCAGTATACAGCACAGAGCACAGCCCACAGAGAACTATATACAGCCCACAGCAGTATACAGCACAGAGTACAGCCCACAGAGAGCTATATATAGCCCACAGCAGTATACAGCACAGAGCACAGCCCACAGAGAACTATATACAGCCCACAGCAGTATACAGCACAGAGCACAGCCCACAGAGAACTATATACAGCACAGAGCACAGCCCACAGAGTACTATATACAGCCCACAGCAGTATACAGCACAGAGCACAGCCCCCAGAGAACTATATACAGCCCACAGCAGTATACAGCACAGAGCACAGCCCACAGAGAACTATATACAGCACAGAGCACAGCCCACAGAGTACTATATACAGCCCACAGCAGTATACAGCACAGAGCACAGCCCCCAGAGAACTATATACAGCCCACAGCAGTATACAGCACAGAGCACAGCCCACAGAGAGCTATATATAGCACACAGTAGTATACAGCACAGAGCACAGCCCACAGAGAACTATATACAGCCCACAGCAGTATACAGCACAGAGCACAGCCCACAGAGAACTATATACAGCCCACAGCAGTATACAGCACAGAGCACAGCCCACAGAGAACTATATATAGCACAGAGCACACAGTAGTATACAGCACAGAGCACAGCCCACAGAGAACTATATACAGCCCACAGCAGTATACAGCACAGAGCACAGCCCACAGAGAACTATATACAGCCCACAGCAGTATACAGCACAGAGCACAGCCCACAGAGAACTATATACAGCCCACAGTAGTATACAGCACAGAGCACAGCCCACAGAGAACTATATACAGCCCACAGCAGTATACAGCACAGAGCACAGCCCACAGAGAACTATATACAGCCCACAGCAGTATACAGCACAGAGCACAGCCCACAGAGAACTATACACAGCCCACAGAGAACTATATACAGCACAGAGCACAGCCCACAGAGAACTATATACAGCCCACATCTCTTCTCTTCCTCCCCTCACCTCCTCCGAGAATGGCCCACAGTCCAGAAAAAAAAAAAACTCTCCTCACCTCTCCTCGTGCCCAGCGTTGCTTCCTGGTTCCTGGTTCCTGCTCCTGTCTCAGCAGCTGCAGTCTGCCCGGGACACAGCAGGTGCGCGATGATATGACATCATCGCGCACCCGCAGTGTCAGAGGCAGAGCGGGGAATGATGGGAGAGGAGCGTCTGTAGACGCTCTCTCCTCCATCATTGCATTCAACTGTACCGGCGTCTATACGCCGGTATAGTTGAATGCGACGGCGGGGGCGGCGGATTGAGCGGCCCACCACTGGCACCGGCCCTTCTGGCATTTGCCAGAAGTGCCCTATGGCCAGTCCGGCCCTGAGTGCAGAGAAAGGAGGCAATGAAGTTTGGAATGGAGGTCTATCTTCTTCAGCAATGAGTTCTTCTTTTGTCTTCAGCAGAATAACAGCTGGAGATGAGTCTGGAGACCATGTGGGTAATGCCATGAAGAAGTCTTCACTAGGGAATATGAAAGTGTCTCAGGAGCTATTTTCAAGACAAAAATGCCAGGCTGCATGTTGCTCATGTTGCTGAGAGCAGCCCGGATCTTGGTGATTTGCGTGTATAAGAAGATCATGAATAGACATTGTTGCAATACCGGACTCTGACCAGAAGAGGTCACTGTTGCCTCTTAAACAGACTCTGTGGCAAACCTCATGGTGTTTTTTAGAGAAGGAAGTGAGAGGAGTCTGGAGGGGGTCTTTTTGTCTGCCATTCGGGAAGCTGAGATTTCTCTGTATGCTAGAAACTGCTCAGAGTACTGGAGAAAAGTGTACTTGTTCCTATGATTCCTGTTAGAGACTAACAATTACTTTTGGGTGAGCATCTACCATTGGATGCAGAGCTGAATTCCCCCCAAGGCATCTGCTGTGACATGGAGGGTCCCCCTTTAGCCGATTGGGCTGTAACTACGCTGCAGGTGATAAGTCCAGGATCCACTTCTTGGCCTCCCAGCTAACAGGTGAATGGACTATCAGCTATCCTCAGATATAGGATGTTCAGTTTTCTGTTGGTAAGTCCTGAGTTTAGGCCCACCACAGGGATCCTAGTGGGAGCATGCACGCAGACTAAGGCTATGTGCATGAGTTGCGGATTTTGATGGGTTTCCACAGCGTTTTTGGATGTGCAGAATTGCATCAAATCCGCTGTGTAGTGCACAACCAATGTTAGTCAATGGTAAATTGAGAATTAGTGTGCACATGCTGCAGTTTAGGGTTTACGCGCGGATTTGCAGCGTTTCATTTTTCGCAGCATGTCAATTCTTTTTGTGGATCTGCAGCGTTTCTGCACCCATTGACTTCCATTGATTCTGTGAAATCCGCCACAAAACCACAGGTTTAAAAAGATCTGCGGTTTTGCTGCTGAGTTGCGTGCGAGAAACGATGCAGATCGGAAGGAGGAAGAGTGTGTAGGCGGAGACTATGTGCGTATCTGTCTGCGGGGTCTGCTTGTATGTGTGTGTTCGGGTCTGTGTGTGTCTGTATGTGGGTGTTTGTGTGTGTCTGTGTTCGGGTGTCTGTGTCTGTGTGCGTGTGTCCCTGTGTGTGCTGGTGTGTGCGGGTCTGTGTAGCCAGGCATCGTCTGATGGGACTACTGCTCCCATCCGGCTATGAATGCTGTCACATATGACAGTGACAGCATTGCCGTTGATGGGGCAGTAGTCCCATCAGACGATGCATGTGTTCAATAGTAAAAAAAAATACAACATACAGTACATACTCACCAATCACCTAGTCCCCGATCCCCTCGTTCTCCTGTAACAAAAATAAAATAATAAACCAACAGTATACTCCCTGTTCCGATGTAGTCCATTTAATAACGCGTGTCCCACGACGATCTCCCGTATAGAACAGTGACATTGAGAGATGTCACTGTTCTACAAGGCCCTCCGGCATACACTGAGCAGAGGTAATCCTCCACAGTGTATCCCTCCGCCGCTGGGAGAGAGGTGACCTGAGTTTATGCAGTCACCGGCAACGCTGGCGTGAGAAAATTCTCACCCAGTGGTGCCGTAAAGTGAGAGCCTGAACTCCGGTAACCTCTTCAGTGATGCACTGCAGGAGCCATTACCTCCTGTCAGTGCATCGCGGGAGGCCTATAGAGCAGTCACATCTCACAATAGGTACATCAGGGGGTCTCCAAACAGACCATTCCATCAAAGTCTGCATTTTAAATTGTCACTACTTCCCTTCCGTGCCCTGATGTGTGCCCAAACAGTGGTCCCCCCACATATGGGGTATTTTCACGGCTCTACAATACAAACTTCTGTGAAGCGCTTGGGGTTTAAAGTGCTCACCACACATCTAGACAAGTTCCTTAAAGGGTCTAGTTTCCAAAATGGTGTCACTTGTGGGGGGTTTCTACTGTTTAGGCATATCAGGGGCTCCCCAAACGCGACATGGCGTCCGATCTCAATTCCAGCCAATTCTGCATTGAAAAAGTCAAAGAGTGCTCCTTCTCTTCCAAGCTCTGCCATGCGCCCAAACAGTGGTTTACCCACACATATTGGGTATGAACGTACTCATGAGAAATTGCTCAACAACTTTCTTGGTCTAATTTCTCCTGTTACCCTTGTGAAAATAAAAATTTGTGGGCGAAAAGATCATTTTTGTGTAAAATATGTGATTTTTTTATTTTCACGGCTCTACATTGTAAACTTCTGTGAAGCACTTGGGGGTTCAAAGTGCTCACCACCATCTAGATAAGTTCCTTAAGGGGTCTAGTTTCCAAAATAGTGTCACTTGTGTGGGGTTTCCATTGTTTAGGCACATCAGGGGCTCTCCAAACGCGACATGGCATCCTGTTGTGAAATTGGATTCTGGGCTCCCCCGGTGGCCACTTGTGGAATTGAACTTGTGTGCATCATCCCCTCTGTTCACCTGCTCCTATCAGGATGTGGGAGTCGCTATATAACCTTGCTCCTCTGTCAGTTTCTTGCCGGTCAACAATGTAATCAGAAGCCTTCTGTGCTTGTTCCTGATACTAGACAACTCCCAGCTAAGTTGGACTTTTGTCCTTGTGTGTTTTTGCATTTTGTTCCTGTTCACAGCTGCTGTTTCGTTACTGTGTCTGGAAAGCTCTTGTGATCGGAAATTGCCACTCTGGTGTTATGAGTTAATGCTAGAGTCTTAAAGGAATTTCTGGATGGTGTTTTGATAGGGTTTTCTGCTGACCATGAAAGTGTCCTTTCTGTCTTCCTGCTATCTAGAAAGCGGACCTCGATTTTGCTAAACCTATTTTCATACTGCGTTTGTCATTTCCTCTGAAGTCACCGCCAATATATGTGGGGGCCTCTGTCTGCCTTTTGGGAAAATTTCTCTAGAGGTGAGCCAGGACTGTCTTTTCCTCTGCTAGGATTAGGTAGTTCTCCGGCTGGCGCTGGGCATCTAGGGTTAAAAGACGTAGGCATGCTACCCGGCCACTTCTAGTTGTGCGGCAGGTTTAGTTCATGGTCAGTATAGTTTCCATCTTCCAAGAGCTAGTTCTCATATATGCTGGGCTATGTTCTCTCGCCATTGAGAATCATGACAGTGGCCTTGCAGGAGTTTCAGGCGGATAGACCTGATCGTTGCCCACCTGGTAGACTGTTTGTTCCTGATGATTGGACCAGTAGAGTCATCTCTGAGGTTCATTCTTCTGCGTTGGCAGGTCATCCTGGAATCTTTGGTACCAGGGATTTGGTGGCAAGGTCCTTCTGGTGGCCTTCCCTGTCACGAGATGTGCGAGGCTTTGTGCAGTCTTGTGACGTTTGTGCTCGGGCCAAGCCTTGTTGTTCTCGGGCTAGTGGATTGTTGTTGCCCTTGCCTATCCCGAAGAGGCCTTGGACGCACATCTCGATGGATTTTATTTCGGATCTGCCTGTTTCTCAGAAGATGTCTGTCATCTGGGTGGTGTGTGACCGTTTCTCTAAGATGGTCCATCTGGTTCCCTTGCCTAAGTTGCCTTCTTCTTCCGAGTTGGTTCCTCTGTTTTTTCAAAATGTTGTTCGTTTGCATGGTATTCCTGAGAATATCGTTTCTGACAGAGGGACCCAATTCGTGTCTAGATTTTGGCGGGCATTCTGTGCTAGGATGGGCATAGATTTGTCTTTTTCGTCTGCTTTCCATCCTCAGACTAATGGCCAGACCGAGCGGACTAATCAGACCTTGGAGACATATTTGAGGTGTTTTGTGTCTGCGGATCAGGATGATTGGGTTGCTTTTTTGCCTTTGGCGGAGTTCGCCCTCAATAATCGGGCCAGCTCTGCCACCTTGGTGTCCCCGTTTTTCTGTAATTTGGGGTTTCATCCTCGATTTTCCTCCGGTCAAGTGGAATCTTCGGATTGTCCTGGAGTGGATGCTGTGGTGGAGAGGTTGCATCAGATTTGGGGGCAGGTGGTGGACAATTTGAAGTTGTCCCAGGAGAAGACTCAGCTTTTTTCCAACCGCCGTCGTCGTGTTGGTCCTCGGCTTTGTGTTGGGGACTTGGTGTGGTTGTCTTCTCGTTTTGTCCCTATGAGGGTTTCTTCTCCTAAGTTTAAGCCTCGGTTCATCGGCCCGTACAAGATATTGGAGATTCTTAACCCTGTGTCCTTCCGTTTGGACCTCCCTGCATCCTTTTCGATTCATAATGTTTTTCATCGGTCATTGTTGCGCAGGTATGAGGTACCGGTTGTGCCTTCCGTTGAGCCTCCTGCTCCGGTGTTGGTTGAGGGTGAGTTGGAGTACGTTGTGGAAAAGATCTTAGACTCTCGTGTTTCCAGACGGAGACTCCAGTATCTGGTCAAATGGAAGGGATACGGTCAGGAGGATAATTCTTGGGTCACTGCCTCTGATGTTCATGCCTCCGATCTTGTCCGTGCCTTTCATAGGGCTCATCCTGATCGCCCTGGTGGTTCTGGTGAGGGTTCGGTGCCCCCTCCTTGAGGGGGGGGTACTGTTGTGAAATTGGATTCTGGGCTCCCCCGGTGGCCACTTGTGGAATTGAACTTGTGTGCATCATCCCCTCTGTTCACCTGCTCCTATCAGGATGTGGGAGTCGCTATATAACCTTGCTCCTCTGTCAGTTTCTTGCCGGTCAGCAATGTAATCAGAAGCCTTCTGTGCTTGTTCCTGCTACTAGACAACTCCCAGCTAAGTTGGACTTTTGTCCTTGTGTGTTTTTGCGTTTTGTTCCTGTTCACAGCTGCTGTTTCGTTACTGTGTCTGGAAAGCTCTTGTGATCGGAAATTGCCACTCTGGTGTTATGAGTTAATGCTAGAGTCTTAAAGGAATTTCTGGATGGTGTTTTGATAGGGTTTTCTGCTGACCATGAAAGTGTCCTTTCTGTCTTCCTGCTATCTAGAAAGCGGACCTCGATTTTGCTAAACCTATTTTCATACTGCGTTTGTCATTTCCTCTGAAGTCACCGCCAATATATGTGGGGGCCTCTGTCTGCCTTTTGGGAAAATTTCTCTAGAGGTGAGCCAGGACTGTCTTTTCCTCTGCTAGGATTAGGTAGTTCTCCGGCTGGCGCTGGGCATCTAGGGTTAAAAGACGTAGGCATGCTACCCGGCCACTTCTAGTTGTGCGGCAGGTTTAGTTCATGGTCAGTATAGTTTCCATCTTCCAAGAGCTAGTTCTCATATATGCTGGGCTATGTTCTCTCGCCATTGAGAATCATGACAGCATCCGATCAAAGTCAAACGGCGCTCCTTCTCTTCCAAGCCCTGTCGTGCGCCCAAACAGTGGTTTACCCCCACATATGGGGTATCGGCGTATTCAGGAGAAATTGCACAACAAATTTTGAGCACCTTGAGGGGTGTAGTTTTTAGAATGGTGTCAAATTTGGGTATTTTCTTTCATGTACACCCCTCAAAGTGACTTTAAATGTGAGATGGTCCCTAAAAAAATGTTTTTGCACATTTTGTTGTAAAAATGAGAAATCGCTGGTAAACTTTTAACCCTTATAACTTCCTCACAAAAAAAAAAATTGTTTCCAAAATTGTGCTGATGTAAAGTAGACATGCGGGAAATATTATTTATTAACTATTTTGTGTGACATATCTCTCTGATTTAAGGGCATAAAAATTCAAAGTTTGAAAATTGCAAAATTTTAAAAAGTTTCACCATATTTCCATTTTTTTAATAAATAATCGCAAGTAATATCGAAGAAATGTTGCCACTAACATGAAGTACAATATGTCACGAAAAAACACTCTCAGAATCAGCGGGATCTGTTAAAGTGTTCTAGAGTTATAACCTCATAAAGTGACAGTGGTCAGAATTGTAAAAATTGGCTCGGTCATTATGTACCAAATTGGCTCTGTCACTAAGGGGTTAAATAAAAAACTATGGGAGTGTCACGCCGCACTATGCAGGTAGATGCACACTCCACTAGATGGCAGTAGAGTGGAGGGAAGACTGCAACACTTGCCAGAGCAGACCTGCAGCGAGGCCACCACCAGGTGGCAACAGGGTAATCAAACAAGCCAAGTCAAAAACCAGGATAGTAACATAGTACAAAGGGGAAAATCAACTCAGAGTCAGAAGCGTGCCAGAGGGTCAATACCAGATGGAATCAGAAGTACCAGGAGCAAAAGACAAAGACAGGTCTGAGACAAAGCCGAGTCAAGTACCAGAGAGTCCAAACACAAAGGGAAAACACTGAGTTGGAATGGGGAAGGGGAATAAACTTACACAGGACAGACAAATCAGGATATAACCAGAGTCAGCTACTCACGCCGTAGGCAGAAGTTATAACTGACACCGCCTGCAGGATGCAACGAAGCTAAATAGCAAACCTGAACCCAATATGAGGCAGACCAAAGTTAACTCTTGTCATGATCAGCCCGGGAAAAGGGCAGACAGAACTATAACCCAGACCGGTATCATGACAGGGAGGGAAAAATAAATAAAACCTAAAGCTTGCTGTGACACTGGTATTGGCAGCCTTTACATTAAATTAGTGTAGAAACACATATGGACTCGCCTGTGGTAAATCACAAATGAGAATCACCTGTGATTAATTGAAGGCACATGTGAAGAATTTGCCATTGAATGATGACTTCAGATGTAACCATCAAGAACCTTCCTGGACGTGGGGGAAAGAAGAAAATTGACAAGAGATGTCTTCAAAGGTTGGTGCGAATGGTGGGAAAAACACAACACCAAACATCCAAAAACCTGAAGGCCAACCTGAAACAGTCTTGTTCCCCCTTTGGAGCTGGGTTAGATTGGTTACAAAATATCTTTTTTTACTTTAGGCGTACCAGAAAGTAGGGCATTATACTGTATACTAGATGGCAGCCCGATTCTAAAGAATCGGGAGTCTAGAATCCATATATACTTTATTTATTCAAATGTAAGAATAATACAATTAATAAATAATAGTAAGAAAGAACAAAAAATGGCTGCACTCACCAGCTCTTGACAATTCTTGACAGTACGGCACATTTCTGATTGGTCGCTCGCGGCAGGCGGCAACCAATCAGAAAAGTGCCGCGCACCACGAAGGCATATATCTTTGTCCACCCTGAGCGGGTGTAGGACGCTGGTGACGTCACTTATCTCCGGACATTATCTCCGGACAAAGCCACGGAAGTTGGCACAAATTGCCGGAAGTAGTATTCTAGGCAATTATATATTAGATTTTAATGTTATCAGTGTTTACCTTTGAACGTTTATACTGTATTGTCCTGTCACCAGCCATGTGTACGATTATCGGCCGAAAGCCTATCTGGAACCAATAATCACCCCATGTAAAGGTATCTTTATAAGTTAAAGATTCAGAATACTATGACTTTTATCATATCCTGAACAGTCAAGTTTTTTATGAACCGTTAAGGTTTTCTGGTTGAAGTAAAAAAAACTCTGAGTGTTTACAGTTTGAAACCATAAAATGTTGAAAAATTATGTCATTCTTGAGTATATCACTCAATGGTGCTCATAAACGTGTCAAATTTGATCTATAATATACTTTAATATACGTTACTTTAATCTTTAATATACTTAAGAACAGGGCCCCAGACATCACACAGGGGGTCTGAAACACCGCACAGTGGTCCAAAATATCGCTGTGCTCTGCCTGGGGCCCCATATGCTGCCTGGGGCCCCTGTGCTCTGCCTGGGGCCCCATATGCTGCCTGGGGCCCCTGTGCTCTGCCTGGGGCCCCTGTGCTCTGCCTGGGGCCACTGTGCTCTGCCTGGGGCCCCATATGCTGCCTGGGGCCCCTGTGCTCTGCCTGGGGCCCCATATGCTGCCTGGGGCCCCTGTGCTCTGCCTGGGGCCCCATAGGCTGCCTGGGGCCCCTGTGCTCTACCTGGGACCACTGTGCTCTGCCTGGGGCCCCATATGCTGCCTGGGGCCCCTGTGCTCTGCCTGGGGCCCCATGTTCTGCCTGGGGCCACTGTGCTCTGCCTGGGGCCCCATAGGCTGCCTGGGGCCCCTGTGCTCTGCCTGGGACCACTGTGCTCTGCCTGGGGCCCCATATGCTGCCTGGGGCCCCTGTGCTCTGCCTGGGGCCACTGTGCTCTGCCTGGGGCCCCATATGCTGCCTGGGGCCCCTGTGCTCTGCCTGGGGCCCCATATGCTGCCTGGGGCCCCTGTGCTCTGCCTGGGGCCCCTGTGCTCTGCCTGGGGCCCCATGTTCTGCCTGGGGCCACTGTGCTCTGCCTGGGGCCCCATAAGCTGCCTGGGGCCCCTGTGCTCTGCCTGGGACCACTGTGCTCTGCCTGGGGCCCCATAGGCTGCCTGGGGCCCCTGTGCTCTGCCTGGGACCACTGTGCTCTTCCTGGGGCCCCATATGCTGCCTGGGGCCACTGTGCTCTGCCTGGGGCCCCATATGCTGCCTGGGGCCCCTGTGCTCTGCCTGGGGCCCCATATGCTGCCTGGGGCCCCTGTGCTCTGCCTGGGGCCCCTGTGATCTGCCGGGGGCCCTATGTTCTGCCTGGGGCCCCTGTGCTCTGCCTGGGGCCACTGTGCTCTGCCTGGGGCCCCATATGCTGCCTGGGGCCCCTGTGCTCTGCCTGGAGCCCTATATGCTGCCTGGGGCCCCTGTGCTCTGCCTGGGGCCCCTGTGCTCTGCTTGGGGCCCCATATGCTGCCTGGGGCCCCTGTGCTCTGCCTGGGGCCCCTGTGCTCTGCCTGGGGCCCCATGTTCTGCCTGGGGCCCCTGTGCTCTGCCTGGGGCCACTGTGCTCTGCCTGGGGCCCCATATGCTGCCTGGGGCCCCTGTGCTCTGCCTGGGACCACTGTGCTCTGCCTGGGACCACTGTGCTCTGCCTGGGGCCCCATATGCTGCCTGGGGCCCCTGTGCTCTGCCTGGGGCCACTGTGCTCTGCCTGGGGCCCCATATGCTGCCTGGGGCCCCTGTGCTCTGCCTGGGTGTAGGACACTGGTGACGTCACTTATCTCCGGACATTAGCTCCGGACATTAGCTCCGGACATTATCTCCGGACATTAGCTCCGGACATTATCTCCGGACATTAGCTCCGGACAAAGCCACGGAAGTTGGCACAAATTGCAGGAAGTAGTATTCTAGGCAATTATATATTAGACTAGATTGTGGCCCGATTCTAACGCATCGGGTATTCTAGAAAATGCATGTCCCCGTAGTATATGGACAATGATGATTCCAGAATTCGTGGCAGACTGAGCCCGTCGCTGATTGGTCGAGGCAACCTTTATGACATCATCATCGCCATGGCAACCATTATGACATCTATGTCGATACTGTGCCCGTCGCTGATTGGTCGCCAATCAGAGACGTGGGATTTCCATTATGACATCATCGTCGCCATGCTGTGCCCGTCGCTGATTGGTCGAGGCCTGGCGGCCTCGACCAATCAGAGACGCGGGATTTCCAGGACAGACAGACAGACAGACAGAAAGACAGACAGACAGAAAGACAGACAGACAGACGGAAAAACCCTTAGACAATTATATATATAGATGGGCATTTCCTGAAGGAAATACATGGTGCTTGAACAGCGCTACCAGCTTTACAGCAGCACTTTTCACACACGGGACTGGGGGGCGCGCTTACTTTTGCACCCGGGGCCGGGGGCGCGCTTACTTTTGCACCCGGGGGCGCACTTACTTTTGCACCCGGAGGCGCACTTACTTTTGCACCCGGGGGCGCACTTACTTTTGCACCCGGGGGCGCACTTACTTTGCACCCGGGGGCGCACTTACTTTTGCACCCGGGGGCGCACTTACTTTTGCACCCGGGGGCGCACTTACTTTTGCACCCGGGGGCGCACTTACTTTTGCACCCGGGGGCGCACTTACTTTTGGGGCCGCACTTACTTTTGGTGGGCGGGGCTCCTCGGCCTCCGATTTGGTTGGTGGGGCCCCTCGTCCTCCGATTTGGTGGGTGGGGACCCTCGGCCTCCGATTTGGTGGGCGGGGACCGGCCTCCGATTTGGTGGGTGGGGACCCTCGGCCTCCGATTTGGTGGGCGGGGACCCTCGACCTCCGATTTGGTGGGCGGGGACCCTCGGCCTCCACTTTGGTGGGCGGGGCCCCTCGGCCTCCGACTTGGTGGGCGGGGTCCCTCTGCCTCCGATTTGGTGGGCGGGGACCCTCGGCCTCCGCTTTGGTTGGGGGGCCCCACGGCCTCCGATTTGGTGGGCGGGGTCCCTCTGCCTCCGCTTTGATGGGCAGGGCCGCTCGGCCTTCGATTTGGTGGGCGGGGCTCCTCGGCCTCCGATTTGGTTGGTGGGGCCCCTCGGCCTCCGATTTGGTGGGCGGGGCCCCTTATCCTCCGATTTGGTGGGCGGGGACCCTCAGCCTCCGATTTGGTGGGCGGGGCCCCTCGGCCTCCGATTTGGTGGGCGGGGCCCCTCGGCCTCTGATTTGGTTGGCGGGGCCCCTCGGCCTCTGATTTGGTGGGCAGGGACCCTCGGCCTCCGATTTGGTGGGAGGGGCCCCTCGGCCTCCGATTTGGTTGGTGGGGCCCCTCGGCCTCCGATTTGGTGGGCGGGGACCCTCGGCCTCCGATTTGGTGGGCGGGGACCCTCAGACTCCAATTTGGTGGGCGGGGACCCTCGGCCTCCGATTTGGTGGGTGGGGACCCTCGGCCTTCGATTTGGTGGGCGGGGCCCCTCGGCCTCCGATTTGGTGGGCGGGGCCCCTCGGCCTCCGATGTGGTGGGCGGGGCCACTCGGCCTCCGCTTTGGTGGGCGGGGCCGGGCCCCTCGGCCTCCGCTTTGGTGGGCGGGGCCCCTCGGCCTCCGATTTGGTTGGCGGGGCCCCTCGGCCTCCGATTTGGTTGGCGGGGCCCCTCGGCCTCCGATTTGGTTGGCGGGGCCCCTTGGCCTCCGATTTGGTGGGCGGGGACTGTCGGCCTCTGATTTGGTGGGCGGGGACCCTCGGCCTCCGATTTGGTGGGTGGGGACCCTCGGCCTCCGATTTGGTGGGCAGGGACCATCGGCCTCCGATTTGGTGGTCGGGGACCCTCGGCCTCCGCTTTGGTGGGCGGGGCCGGGCCCCTCGGCCTCCGATTTGGTGGGCGGGGTCCCTCTGCCTCCGATTTGGTGTGCGGGGACCCTCGGCCTTCGATTTGGTGGGCGGGGCCCCTCGGCCTCCGATTTGGTTGGTGTGGACCCTCGGCCTCCGATTTGGTGGGCGGGGACCCTCGGCCTCCGATTTGGTGGGCGGGGACCCTCGGCCTCCGATTTGGTGGGCGGGGACCCTCGGCCTCCGATTTGGTGGGCGGGGCCCATCGGCCTCCGATGTGGTGGGCGGGGCCCCTCGGCCTCCGATTTGGTGGGCGGGGACCCTCGGCCTCCGATTTGGTGGGCGGGGACCCTCGGCCTCCGATTTGGTGGTCGGGGACCCTCGGCCTCCGCTTTGGTGGGCGGGGCCCCACGGCCTCCGATTTGGTGGGCGGGGTCCCTCTGCCTCCGATTTGGTGTGCGGGGACCCTCGGCCTCCGCTTTGGTGGGCGGGGCCCCTCGGCCTTCGATTTGGTGGGCGGGGCCCCTCGGCCTCCGATTTGGTTGGTGTGGACCCTCGGCCTCCGATTTGGTGGGCGGGGACCCTCGGCCTCCGATTTGGTGGGCGGGGACCCTCGGCCTCCGATTTGGTGGGCGGGGACCCTCGGCCTCCGATTTGGTGGGCGGGGCCCATCGGCCTCCGATGTGGTGGGCGGGGCCCCTCGGCTTCCGATTTGGTGGGCGGGGTCCCTCTGCCTCCGATTTGGTGTGCGGGGACCCTCGGCCTCCGCTTTCGTGGGTGGGGCCCCTCGACCTTCGATTTGGTGGGCGGGGCTCCTCGGCCTCCGATTTGGTTGGTGGGGCCCCTCGGCCTCCAATTTGGTGGGCGGGGACCCTCGGCCTCCGATTTGGTGGGCGGGGACCCTCGGCCTCCGATGTGGTGGTCGGGGCCCCTCGGCCTCTGCTTTGGTGGGCGGGGCCGAGCCCCTCGGCCTCCGCTTTGGTGGGCGGGGCCGCTCGGCCTTCAATTTGGTGGGCGGGGCTCCTCGGCCTCCGATTTGGTTGGCGGGGCCCCTCGGCCTCCGATTTGGTGTGTGCTCTGCCTGGGGCCACTGTGCTCTGCCTGGGGCCCCATATGCTGCCTGGGGCCCCTGTGCTCTGCCTGGGGCCCCATATGCTGCCTGGGGCCCCTGTGCTCTGCCTGGGGCCCCTGTGCTCTGCCTGGGGCCCCATGTTCTGCCTGGGGCCCCTGTGCTCTGCCTGGGGCCACTGTGCTCTGCCTGGGTGTAGGACACTGGTGACGTCACTTATCTCCGGACATTAGCTCCGGACATTAGCTCCGGACATTAGCTCCGGACATTATCTCCGGACATTAGCTCCGGACAAAGCCACGGAAGTTGGCACAAATTGCAGGAAGTAGTATTCTAGGCAATTATATATTAGATAAGCTGATACAATTACATTGTTTTTGTGACCCCATAATATATGGTACTGCCCAGTAATGTGTAATCTATCCTGTTAAGGGCTCCTTTTGTTAATTTTTTAGAGCATTCTGTCAGCATTTCCTTATAGCACTATATATCATTAGACTATTGTTTTAAAAGCTATTTCAGCTATATATTTGGGTGTTCTTTCGATGCTGCAGTGTTTAGCCCTCTTTATACTTTGGTTGGCGTCCCCTACTACAGTTATTCTTGCTGATCTATTTCTGTTTTTATATTTTGTGCAATAAAATTCTTGTTTTTATCTTGATTGTTATTTGTGGGATTTCTTCATTGTCTCATAAGGACTTATATTGGACTAGTTTTGTACTTGAACCAAAAAACTAAGCCATCACTTTGGACGCTATGGAACTCAGAATATGGTGCCATTTTTCTTTTTTACAAACTTGGGAATTTTTTTCATCACTTAAATAAAAAACCTATAAATATTTGGTATCCACAAACTCGTAATGACCTGGAGAATCATAATGGCAGGTCAGTTTTAGCATTTAGTTAACATGATGTAAAAAAACCAAAATAATTGTAGAATTCAATTTTTTCTGCAATTTGACCACACCTGTAATTGTTTTCCCATTTTCTAGTTCACTATATGGTTAAATCAGTAGTGTCATTCAAACTTCATCCCACGAAAAACAATCCCTCACACGGCCATATTGACTTAAAAATAAAAAGTTATGGCTTTGAGAAGACGGGGAGCAAAAAAAACCCAGAAAATCCCAAGGTGGTGAAGGGGTTAAAGGAATGAAGCTCTTGCTATTTGAAGATTACTCAGCTAATGTTGCCAAAACATAGGAGAGCCTTTAGCAAAATTAGCTCAACTTTGTTCCAGTCAAAGAAAAATTCATGCTCAAATATCCTGCCGTACTAAGAATTTTCCAGGAAAACGGCGAAGTCACCTGAGGAGGCTGAAAAGGACATGGACTCTCACCTCTCTGAATCACCAAGACATAGAGGCAGAAAGGGAAATAGGTGAAAGGGAAGAAGACGGAACATACTTAACACCAAGGGCCCAAAGAAAACAAACTGTAGACACCGGAGCAGATCACCTACTTGAAGAGTAATCATCACCTCAAGCTAGTTGGACTTCCTTTTTTACCTGTTTAGAATGGGTTTTTAATTGTTGAAAAAGTTATGCCCCATACTGGCTAACATAGCAGGAAATATATTGCTTGTTGACATCATCCTTATTCTCCATGTGGAAATTTTATATTTCTCTGACCAGTAAGGAGAAGGATGAAGTACTGTCTTTAAAAATGTATGTCAATGTTGGCATAGAGTTATTAATCATACAGAAATGATTAAGGTTATGATGTTACAAACACCCTGTCGGTGAATGGGTTAATCCAGGTGTGGGAAGAGTCACTTCTTTTATCTTTTCTAGTTTTTATTTTAGCCCGATATTCTGAGGTCCAGCTCACCAGAAAAAAAGAGAAGTCCATAGTGCATTTAGTGGTGCAGTTAGTATTAGAAAAGCATGTTACTGTAGCGGATACATTTTTAAGTGGATTTTTTTAGACTTAATCATTTGTGGGTATGGGAGGTTTTAGGGTTAGTCGCTCAGGAAAGACACGATTCTATTTCACAAACACTTCACATACACCTTGCTGACACAAGAACATGATGACCAGGGACGCTGGATTCACATCACATTTGAACATAGTAACATAGTAACATAGTTAGTAAGGCCGAAAAAAGACATTTGTCCATCCAGTTCAGCCTATATTCCTATATTCCATCATAATAAATCCCCAGATCTACATCCTTCTACAGAACCTAATAATTGTATGATACAATATTGTTCTGCTCCAGGAAGACATCCAGGCCTCTCTTGAACCCCTCGACTGAGTTCGCCATCACCACCTCCTCAGGCAAGCAATTCCAGATTGTCACTGCCCTAACAGTAAAGAATCCTCTTCTATGTTGGTGGAAAAACCTTCTCTCCTCCAGACGCAAAGAATGCCCCCTTGTGCCCATCACCTTCCTTGGTATAAACAGATCCTCAGCGAGATATTTGTATTGTCCCCTTATATACTTATACATGGTTATTAGATCGCCCCTCAGTCGTCTTTTTTCTAGACTAAATAATCCTAATTTCGCTAATCTATCTGGGTATTGTAGTTCTCCCATCCCCTTTATTAACTTTGTTGCCCTCCTTTGTACTCTCTCTAGTTCCATTATATCCTTCCTGAGCACCGGTGCCCAAAACTGGACACAGTACTCCATGTGCGGTCTAACTAGGGATTTGTACAGAGGCAGTATAATGCTCTCATCATGTGTATCCAGACCTCTTTTAATGCACCCCATGATCCTGTTTGGGGAAGAAACTTATAGTATTTATTATACATATGGCCGTAATGGTTCCAATAAAAGTTTTTTCAAAGAATTGTAACAAAAGGTTATGATGGATGTATTTTTAGGGTATAACTCGCATCCTTTTACAATGGCGAGCTACAGGCCCACTGTTTTAGATTTTGTTTTTCATGTTTTGTTGTGTGAATTTCTGGTCATCATCTGTAAACTGATCAGGCCATAGGGATGTGGACAGATTACATTGCATTGATACAGGGTGAACTGTTGTGTAATTCTGTGCATTCAGAGCGCTGACAGTTCAGACGAGTGACCCAGATTTTCAATACAAGCTGTACATGGAACAAAATCAATAACAGAGAACCCAGTCTTCTGATTTTTAACTTTTTTCTTTTTCCTTTGCTTGATAATCTTTGAGAGTTTGGGGTGATCTTTGCCAGTCCATTCTTCCAAAGAGTCATAGTCGTTCTCAAGGTAAAAGTCCAGCTGCTCAGAAAAAGGCGCTCCAGAGATAAAAGGACCTTTGCAAGCAGCAGAGAAGGGACAAGGAAGACGACCAAGATGGCTTCAGGAAGCGTGAGTATGGACTTATCGTCCCTTAAAAGATTAGCAAAGCACAATAAATTTCATCCAGTAACCCCCACTATACCCAAATCTGCAGAATTGCTGTGGTCTGCCCTATTGGAACAAGCATTAGAGCATGATAGCATGCACATAGACAGACGGTAGGTCTTGAATAAGTCAAGCAGACGACTTCAGATGTTTGCAAAACTGATCTGTGTGTATGAGAAATCCCTGTGTAATGTAGATTCCCCAAATTTCCACTGCCAGTGTTGTGTGACTAATGTGCAGAGAATGTGTGCCTTACAGACACAACTGGCAGAGATCGATCAGTATCATGTGGACAGAGAAAAGCAGATTGCCAGTCTTGAATCATAACTTCTCGATATGAAGAATTATTGTGTTGATATGGAAGCACAGCTGACTCAGTCTGGGGCTGAGATCAAAGCTGTGAAGGAAATGGCAGCAGCTAGTGATGCCATTATTAATCAGTGCAGTCTGGAGCTGGATACTAGTTCCCAACTGATTACTAGTCTGAAAAATATCATCAATGATTTTTCAAATGTGGTGCCGGCCTTCTCTTTGTTTATGAAAACAAGGTCAGATCCCTGACCAATTGTGCCCTATGCAGGGCAAAAAGGGGGGAGTGAAGGAACAGGTGAGGGATCAAATATTTTATCAAATTTTGATCCAATAAAGAAATGTAATGACAGGTATGTGCTGTCCAAATTACAAAGAAAATACAAAAGTAACATTGTTAAGAGTGCATCCATAGTAATGGAAGTGTTTAAAAGTTCCAGTATGTTCTGTCAGGGCCCCTAAATCAGGAATGGCATGTGTTAGATGTTATGCCTGTGCTGGCTCCGGCCATATTGCCAGGTACTGCAAATGGCCGGGTACAATGAGGGAGAGGAAATATCATTCTGTGAAATGTTTTAAATGTGGTCATTTTGGACATATTGCGAGGAACTGTTATTGCACAAGTAATTGTGAGGGGCCTAGCAATATTGTCAAGGAGAACAGGCATTTTCACAGACATAATGGCATTTTCTCTCAGTGTCATGTGCCCATCCATGTGCAGACTCCTCCAAATGGCTGATTACAACTAGGGAGGCTAGTGAGGCCTTGATGTAAACTCAGTTTTCAGAGTTTCAATCTGGCCTCTAGTCTTTCTGATTGTTTGTTTTGTTTTAGTTTCTTTTACTCTTCTTCTATTTGCTAAGTTTGCTCTTTTGTCATTGAAATGTATTGTTAGGGTATGTGCACACGTCAGGATTTCTTGCAGAAATTTCCTGAAGAAAACCGGAAATTTTCTGCAAGAAATCCACATTTTTTTTGCGTTTTTTCCCCCCGTTTTTTTCGCGTTTTTTTTTAGCATTTTGCAAGCGAAATTAGCTTGCAGAATGCTAAAGTTTTCCAAGCGATCTGTAGCATCGCTTAGAAACCTGACTGACAGGTTGGTCACACTTGTCAAACATAGTGTTTGACAGGTGTGACCAACTTTTTACTATAGATGCTGCCTATGCAGCATCAATAGTAATAGATAGAATATTTAAAAAAAAATAAAAAAAATTTAAAAAATGGTTATACTCACCTGCAGACAGCCGATCTCCTCAGCGCCGTCCGTTCCTATAGATGGTGTATGTGTGCAGGACCTTCGATGACGTCGCGGTCACGTGAGCGGTCACATGCCCGGTCTCGCGACCAATCACAAGACCGCGACGTCATCGCAGGTCCTTCACACACACCATCTATAGGAACGGAAGCGACAGCATGCACCGCTGAGAGGCGGGAAGACTCCGGGGGCCATCGAAGGTGAGTATATCACAATTTTTTATTTTAATTCTTTTTTTTTTACCAATTATATGGTGCCCAGTCCGTGGAGGAGAGTCTCCTCTCCTCCACCCTGGGTACCAACCGCACATGATCTGCTTACTTCCCGCATGGTGTGCACAGCCACATGCGGAATGTAAGTAGATCAATGCATTCCTAGGTGTGCGGAATCCCCGCAATTCCGCAAATTTAATGAACATGTTGCTTTTTTTTCCGCGATGCGATTTTTTAGAGGAAAAAATGCAACATTTGCACAAGAAATGCGGAATACACTGTAAATAATAGGAGGCAAATGTAAGCGTTTTTTTCGCGTTTTTATCACGTTTTTATAGCGAAAAAACGCGAAAAAAATGCGAAAAATACTGAACGTGTGCACATGGCCTTAGACCAGAGAGGTTCAGACCAGACAGGAGGCAGAAAGGCTTTATCTGAGGTTCATTGTGATTGCAATGATAACAGGATTTGTTAGTTGTTGGTTGTTTGCTGTTTTCTACCAGACCCCCTGTGAAGTAAATGAGGTTTATTTACTGGTAATTGTATTTTTAGCTCCAGTTTTCCATAGAATTCATAATGATAAGAGAAACACAGATCGAAGGATAATAGAGTCACATCCATGGATGCTCGATTTGTTGCTTGAACTAAGATAGGTAGGGAGGTGTGAGTTCACCTAGGCCTTGAAGTTCAGCTGTAAAATTGACTTTGTTTATTTTCCTGTGCATCTTAAGGCCCCGTCTCACATAGCGAGATCGCTAGCGAGATCGCTGCTGAGTCACAAGTTTTGTGACGCAACAGCGACCTCAGTAGCGATCTCGCTATGTGTGACACGTACCAGCGATCAGGCCCCTGCTGTGAGATCGCTGGTCGTGTCAGAATGGCCTGGACCTTTTTTTGGTCGTTGAGGTCCCGCTGACATCGCTGAATCGGTGTGTGTGACACCGATCCAGCGATGTCTTCACTGGTAACCAGGGTAAACATCGGGTTACTAAGCGCAGGGCCGCGCTTAGTAACCCGATGTTTACCCTGGTTACCAGCGTAAATGTAAAAAAAACCAAACAGTACATACTCACCATCTGATGTCCGTCAGGTCCCTTGGCGTCTGCTTCCTGCTCTGACTGAGCCGCCGTACAGTGAGAGCAGAGCGCAGCGGTGACGTCACTGCTGTGCTCTCACTTTCCGGCCGGATCAGTCAGAGCAGGAAGCAGACGCCAAGGGACCTGACGGGCAACAGATGGTGAGTATGTAGTGTTTGTTTTTTTTACATTTACGCTGGTAACCAGGGTAAACATCGGGTTACTAAGCGCGGCCCTGCGCTTAGTAACCCGATGTTTACCCTGGTTACCCGGGTGCTGCAGGGGGACTTCGGCATCGTTGAAGACAGTTTCAACGATGCCGAAGTCGTTCCCCTGATCGTTGGTCGCTGGAGAGAGCTGTCTGTGTGACAGCTCCCCAGCGACCACACAGCGACCACACAGCGACGCTGCAGCGATCAGCATCGTTGTCTGTATCGCTGCAGCGTCGCTGTGTGAGACGGGGCCTTTAGATTGGATAAAGGTTGTTGTTACGTGATCTAAGACAGGCGGAGAAGCATGGACAGATAATGGACATACACGATGGAGTGTCGTGTTATGCTGTGTACTTAGACCTTGAAGTTTGGACGGATAACATGGTTTTGTTTAAAACATGATTGTAATAATTATAGGGGATAACTCAGGAGACTCTTTGTGTGGAACAAGACAACTACAGGACACAGTTTTATAAGTGGTAAAGTCTATATTATCACACGGTGATTCAAACAGGTGCAGAGAGAAACTCAAGTCCACAACACTTGGTGCAAATAATAAACGCAGCTTAGCAGTCTATAGGAAACTTCAGAGGAAAATGCAATCACGCAGAAAGTCTATGAAGCACAGTTATTCTTGAGGATACTTGACACGAATAAATCCTTGACTTAGTCCAGACACAGATAGATATGCTTATAGGCAGTTCAAATCATATCTTAGCTCAACCAGGGAGGCCTGGTTAATAGTCTCAGGTTAATGCAAAGCAGCAGCAGCTTACATGTCCAGCAAATGCAGATGAAGTAAACACGAGCAGCAGATGAAGGAGGATTACTGGAAACTTGTGTATGCAGCAGGAACTCAGAGCAGAGTAGCAGGATCAACACACAGGTTCACAGGAGCAGGTGTATAGCCAGGGAGTAATCAGAGTCAAGAGCTGGATGCAAGACAGAATACTCTAGCACAGACTGAAGGCTGGGGTGGAGTTTTATAGCAGGAAGACACAGTGCACATGAGACCAAAGACGCCATCTTGGAAGAGGGCAGTAATGCACAAAAGGTAAAAAATGTTCAGAGTCCTGACAGTGATGCAGGATACAACTAAAGTCATTGTACCTTAGCTTTATGTTTAGTTTTCCTAGTGTGTTAAGTAGCTGCGAGGGCTGTGTGTTACTCTTTTGAACAGAAGCAATTGACTAGAATATTACTAAAGGAAAATTGCATTCATTTTGTGGGGTTCAGGAGAGTTGAGGCATCAGCTAATTACTGGGCAGCTCAAGAAAGGTTAACACGGGGAGGTCACCGTGAAGGAAAGAATGAGTGAGTTAAGTGGGACAGGGAAACATCAAATAAGGATGTTTATTAACTGCACTGGGAGATCTCTCAGAGGGTATTTGTTCCCTTAATCCCATTTTAGGTATCGATGTAGAGGAACACCTATCACTCAAGAAAGAAGACTTGACCTTTGCCCCTCAGAGACTCCAGAACACCCCTCTTATCTTTGGTGCCGAGCTGGAACATCTCCTCTCAGATTTCAGCCATGAGGAGGAGACTGTAATAAAACCCAACACCACTTCTTCCTGTCATTTTCCTCCTGGTCGTTATTTTATATATATTGGACTGTTTATGATCTGCAGGAGGACCAAAAGACTGGACACCCAAATGCACGGAAGTCAGGCTGAGCACCATTAACTCAGCCGATGAAGGGGGTTAAGGACATAAGAAAAATCCAGTCCTTTACTCCGAATCCAATATATATACAGTATATTGTATATAAATAATGTGTTTTATTCATTGTCGTGTTATTGTGTAGTAAATTCCATATGTGTGCATATAGACACTTTAGGTGTGGGTGCAGGACTACTTGTACTTGGACATACTCAGTAAGTGTGTTCATCTGAAGGTGTCTATGCATTTACAGCCAGTAGAGCTTAAGTCTCTATTTGCATTATGGAATTGTAATATGTGTTTTGTGAGAATGGGAGGTGAATGGGGAAAAAGAGTAAGGTTCTCTAGGGACAGGTCCCCTCAATTAAGGTATTTGCCACTTTAACCCTAGCAATGGTGAAGTTCGTAAGGGATAGATTGAATGTCGGTTAGAATTAGATGGTGTTATTTCCCGCAGTCAACTTAGATATTGTGACATCACTCCCTACTCCAGAAATTCTGACCTGCCTAGTAAAGATCTGCGTATCTATCTATGGAGGAACCTCATAAATGATCTTCAATCAAGAATAAAGGAGACATGCCTGATGGAAATCGTGTCTGATGCATTTCTGATGAAAGTAAAGTCATGCCTGATGGAAGTCGTGCCTGATTGAAGTCGTGCCTCCGCTACAAAAATACCATGAGGCCCATCTACAGACTGTGACACCCAGCTGTCTCATCAAGCCAGATATACTCAAAATAGAGTAACGTGAATTCTGGCAGGGTGAAGGGTACGCACAGCATGATGCTGGCTGACCTATGGACTGTAAGGGTGAAGCCTTTCCAGAGTCTGACCACTAAGATGATATTAGGATAGGCCGACACCTGAAGACCGGTAATGACATGACCACAGAGAAAAGACATAGCAAGAAGACTTTGATAGCAAAAGACTGATTTGACAACAATAAGACTTTGATTAAGATCCAAGAAAGAAGAAGGTGTACTCTGTGGATTGAGATGTTGGGTTACGGTGAAAAACAGGGAAGAGCTGATGGCGGTGTGGATGATGTCTAAGTACCTAAGTGCAGAATCATACTTCATTCCATCCTGAATTGTCACAAGTTATAAATGGGGTTGAGTAGGCAAATAAATCCCAGCACAATACTTCCCTCAAATTTCATTGTCGTGTTCTCGACAACAGAGGGATTGTAGAAGGGAGGTGCCCCAAAATGTACATCTTTACATAGAGATGTGCTCAGTGCATGTTTTGGGTATATCCCCCACATGTAATCCACATGGAGCAAAGTCCCCCCTCCAGCCTGCTGTAAAACAAAGCTGCCATGAGCTGGAAAAACAAGTTTCATTTAGGACTGAGGGGATGTATCTTAGTGGACAATATACTGTGACATCATCCCCACACACCTGGGGCTGGACACACCTCTTTAAGGCTACTTTCACACATCAGGTTTTTTCATTCAGACACATTACGGCTATTTTTAGAAAAACCGGAACTGGCGAAAATAAAAACCGGAACCATTTTTTTCCCATTGACTTGTATTAGTGTCGGATTGCGCTCCATGGCCCAGATTTCCTTCCGTGTTTTTCCGGATCCGGTGAAAATTTCGATTCCGGCATCTGAAAAAAACGTCTACAGTAACATTTTTTGTCTGCGGTGAAAAAAACGGAAGGGCCGGATTCAGCTCTTCCGGCTTTTCACTACAATGCATGTCTATGGACGCCGGAATGCGCCGGATTCGTAAAAAGGCGGATCCTGCAGCCTGATCCGGTTTTTTAATCTGAGCATGCTCAGACCTATTGGCCTGCTCCCAGGACACATATATAAAACAATGCCATTGAGGCCCTCACTCATTTCCAGCCATACTGCCAGCCAGAGAGCCAACACCCAGCAAGAAAAAGCCTGCCTGCCAGCAAAGAGCCTGCCTGCCAGCAAAGAACCTGCCTGCCAGCAGAGAGCCTGCCCTGCCAGCCTGGGAGCCTGCCTTCCAAGCAGAGAGCCTGCCCAGCCAGCCTGAGAGCCTGCCTTCCAAGCAGAGAGCCTGCCCTGCCAGCCTGAGAGCCTGTCTGCCAGCAGAGAGCCTGCCTTGCCAGCCTGAGAGCCTGCCTGCCAGCAGAGAGCCTGCCCTGCCAGCCTGAGAGCCTGCCTTCCAAGCAGAGAGCCTGCCCTGCCAGCCTGAGAGCATGCCTTCCAAGCAGAGAGCCTGCCTGCCAGCAGAGAGCCTGCCCTGCCAGCCTGAGAGCCTGCCTTCCAAGCAGAGAGCCTGCCCTGCCAGCCTGAGAGCCTGCCTGCCAGCAGAGAGCCTGCCCTGCCAGCCTGAGAGCCTGCATGCCAGCAGAGAGCCATGTCTTCTTCTGGGAGCCCTCCCCCGCGTTGGCAGCTCACTGAGGTAAATATATATTGCTTTTATTGATTTTCTTCCTCTCTCTCTGTCTCTCTCTTTCTGTGTATCTATATATATATTAATGTATGTATCAATCTTTCATTTTTGCAGGAAGCTGCTGCTGCTTTAGCAGAAGAAGTGCTTCCAGAAGAAGACCGAAGGAGTGGAGAGAGACCTGGAGTGGTATCGCAATTGGTATGTTTCTTTCATGCATCGCTGAACCACAACCTCACACAACAACGAACACATAAAAGCAAAAGATCCTTACAGAAAGAACACTTCACACAACACATACAAACAAACAGATCATTACAGACATCACACAACATACACATAATGATAATTATAGATATCAAAATGCACACAACACATAAAAAGGCTACCTACAAGCACATAATTTTTATGTTATTTTTCTTCTAGTGTTCGGATTCTGGTGCATGATGCAGAGGTCCTCCCAATGGCTCCCAGGGTCGTCGGCATGAGAGTGCAGGCGGCCGTCATCGTGTAAGCACCATTTTTTTTTGTTCTTTATGTTGTTTTGAATCTAATTTTATTTTTTTGTGCTTTTTTAACAGGCTTCACAGCGTGCCCCTGATTCAGACGGTGAGGAGGTCAGGCTCAATATTGCCCTCCTCATTGATCTGATCAGAGACAGGGAGCCACTGTGGAACATGGGTGACCGCCGCCATGCTGATATCATAGTGACCCATCGACTCTGGGAGCAAGTCTGCCAACAGCTTGTAGACAACTGGGAGGACCTCGATGTTCGGGCCCAGAATCAAGCACGTAAGTATACACAGTTCAGTTATGTTGATGGATTCAAAGTATTGTATCCTAACCAATTTGTATTTCTCCATTTTTTACAGGTGGGAGGATTGTCAAGCGGTGGCGGTTGATCAGCGATCACTTTAAGAAGGAGTTCAACAAAGAGATGCGGGCCCCGAGTGGATCTGGAGGATGCAGGAGCAGATACAAATATGCCCAAGCCCTGTCATTCCTCAGATCAAGAATGGTGAGCCGAAGGTAAATATTACCCACCACATTTAATAACCAATGTTTTACATGTCTAACCCTCTTTTTCTGTTTCAGCCAGGGCCATTCAATGTCAGTATATTAATTATATATTTTTTCTTTCCTCCACAGCACCATTGGGAGCACTCAGGAGCCTGCAGCTGAGTTGAACCCTTCTGGGTCGATCCCTCAGGAGTCCGCCACCGAGGGACACTTCGACAGTCCCGGCCCCTCTGTACCTTCCCAGCCTTCCCACACATCTGATCCCTCGGTACCATCCACCAGCCCTGGAGCATCCTGGCCGGCTTCATTGCATGAATCTGCTGGTGAGGATATATCTTTTCCTGTACCCCACCCCTCTGCTGCTGCCACCTCTAGTACACCTGTGGCTTCGGGGTGACAGCGGCAGAGGGGTCAGGTACAGAGCTATGCGCCTGAGTTCTTGCACCTGAATGCATCCTTCCAGAACTGTCTCAAAGTTTTGTCCGAGCAAATGGCTGCAGGTTTCAATTTAATAACTAAAAGCATTCTCGAGTTGCATACACTTCTGCTACGGATGCATTGAGAGGCAAGTCAGTCACCGAGCCACACTTTTCTGGTCGGTACTCGAGCGCATGGATAAGCTATCTCCAGATCACCAGATGCAAGTAATGGAATCATGCCAGTCTGCTCTAGCGCTCGTGACCTCCCAAGCCACCACACCTCCCCCCCTCCAGCCACTGTCCATCACTACAGCCACTACCATCCTCCTGACCCATACCAGCATCCTGCCCGTGCCCCGTCCCAGCAACCTCACCATTACCAACATCGTGCCCGTGCCCCATGCCATCATCCTGACCAGTACCAGCATCCTGCCCGAGCCTCATCCCACCATCCAGACCAGGACCAGCATCCTGCCTGTGCTCCGTCCCACCATCCAGACCAGTACCAGCATCCCACCCGTGCCCAATCACACCAACCTGACGAGTACGAACTTGCCGCCCCATACTAGTTCCCAACAACCTCTTCCACGCCTCCTCTCCCTGCCCACTACCACCAGTCTCCTTCACCCATCATGTCACTAACCCAACCACTCTTCTCCTCCCATCGCCTTTTCTGCCTCCCAATCCATCAGCTACACCCCTCCATCATACCAAATTCCTAATCCAACTCCCAGTTTCCTGTCCACCCGTTCACTTGCTTTCTCCACCCCTTCACCGCTACCTACTGATTTTTCACCACCAACAACACATTCCTCTCTCCACACTCCCACTGTCGAAATGTCCCAATCTGATAGCCCCTCCGGCAATCTCTCCACCCCGACTTATTCAAACTTATAAAAGTTTATTTTGGTTTTGCAAAATAAAAGTTTATTTTTGTGTTTCCCCAAAATGTGTAATAAAACTGTTTTGTTTAAACCAACTTTCTATTATTTTTTATAAGGTATAGTTAAATAAGTTGGGTTAATAAAAAAGGTTTATTGGTTAGAGGTAAAACACTTTGGGTACAACCCAAACAGGTACACAACTTGGGTAAAAGAATGTAAAATACTTTGGGTACAACACAAACAGGTACACAACTTGGGTAAAAGAAGGTAAAATACTTTGGGTACAACACAAACAGGTGCACAAGTTGGGGAATGTAAAACACTTTGGGTACAACCCAAACAGGTATACAAATGGGTACTATGTGGGAAAAATACGGTTATAAGGTGCAAGAAAAATTGTTCAATCTCTCTCATCTTGCCAGTCTATTCTTCCTTCAGGTGAAATAAAGTATTCTGCGAATTGGTCCCTCATTCGGGAAACTGCCACAGAACTTCTATGCGTAATGTTGTTATAATCAGCCAAGGTGGTTTCTTCAGAGTGGTCTTGAATGGAAATCTGTTCCTTGCATATCATATAATTGTGCAGGACAACACACGCTTCCACCACCTCGTCAACAGTGTCAGTCTTCAAGTTTATAGCTGTCAGTAGAACTCTCCATTTGGCGGTCAAAATCCCAAAAGCGCACTCCACCATTCTTTGTGCGCGTGTGAGGCGGTAGTTACAAATTCTTTTAGTTTGCGTTAATCCACTGCTGGAGTAGGGTTTCAGCAGGTGTTCCGATAGTTGGAACGCTTCATCCCCAACACAAACAAAAGGCATTGGTGGCCCAGAGGTTTGAGGCAGTGGTCTTGGGGGGGAATTGAAAGGTGTTTCCATACAAATGATGCCCCATTGCAGACAGTTTGAAAACTTGAGAATCATTTGAGCGGCCATACGCCCCAATATCCACCGCTATAAATTTGTACTCCGCATCGGCGATGACCATCAGCACAATGGAGAAGTATTTTTTATAGTTGAAATATTCCGAGCCAGAACCAGCTGGTTTCACGATACAAATATGTTTCCCGTACACCGCGCCCAAGCATTTGGGATACTGACACACTTGCTGGAATTTCTCGGCTACTTCCAACCAACTCTGAATTGTGGGATATGGTATAAATTCACCATGCGAAGAGTCCCACAGTGCACGGCAAGTGTGCTTGACAATTCCAGAGATGGTGGAAATCCCAAGTCTGAACAGGAAATGGAGTGACGAAAGGGATTCTCCAGTAGCAAGGAATCTGTGAATAAAAGCAAGGCAAAAATTACTACAAAATCACAGCAATAACATTACAGTTATAAAGGCAGTAGGAGATACTATAAAAAACATCACAAAAAGTTTTACAAAAAAAAACAAGAGCAAAAACATTAAAGTGTGCTACAGAAGTACATACAATAAAAATGGCTTACCAAAGAGTGACCATCAGACGCTCCGCCGATGAAATAGAGAATCGGCAGTACATATCATTCCTTCGGATTAGATGTCCAATTCAGTCCACCAATAGATCAAAGTTCTCCGCTTTCATCCGCACATATGAGAAAAATTTCTCTGGGTCTCCTCGTAGCTCCATGTACAGTGTAGAAAACACCCCACGTGTCATTCTCTGCGCAGTGAAGAGGTGGATCCACAAACGCCTTCGGCGCAAACTCAGAATTCGCTGTCTCTCTCGCTCCTTCTCCAGAACAATTGTTTTCAAGCGATTCGCCTACACAATGAAATCCACATTGTTCTTCAGAATATTCGCAATAACAACATCCATCTTGCTCTCCAAACACTTGCTCCTCTCCAACCTGTCACAGATGGGCTGTAGGAACACTGTATATATAGTTTTCAGGGGGCCAATCACATTTTGGAGCCTCCCAGGGGCGTTTTTAAAAACCGGATCCGTCAAAAACCGGATGAAAAAACAGAAGAAAAGGATGCCAACCAGATGGAACGGATCCGGTTTCTCACCTAATGTGTGAAAGTAGCCTTAGCTGGTCACATAAAAGGGACAAGATCATGTGGCTCTCTCTATCTTTTGCCTTGCTGGCTTCCTGGGACAAGGATGGACTTACATGGTGGCTTAAGTATACTCTGTATCCCCTTTTCTTAATAGGCCCTGTATTCTTCATTAGGGCTATGGATGGGAGGGCTAATATTGAATGTGCGATTTGGATAATTTGGGCAGTTAATTATGGGTTTTTACTGTGTCATATCTTAATTGTGGGTTTTGAATGTGTGGTATTGTTATGTTATTACTGTATTAGTGTTGTAGTACTAATATATGCATACATATATTTATAGTCGCCAGCTTGGGTATAAATATATATGTATGTTATAGACTGCAGACTTGTGTGTGTGTTATAAATATCCTTTATTGTTACACTGTTTTGTCTCAGTTAGTATATAGTATAAGGAAAACGTTGAGGCATTATTAAGTGGATATTAATTATTAATAGTCAAGGGGAGAGTTCCCCTTTGATAACCATAAGGTTAATATTTTGCAGAGGATACCCTTCCTTTTACATTTCCCCATTGCTGATAATTGGGGTGTTATGAATTCTTTTAAGAATATCAGAGAGGATAGGAGGGCTCATACCCCAATGTCAATGAAAACACACGCTACCTTGCTTTTAATGTAATAAAGGTATAAAAGATGCGTGGAGATGGTTACACCCTGATGCAAGAGAATTCACCCATTTCTCACAGGTTCATGGTTTATGGTCAAGGATCGACTATATCTAAGGATCTGACAATATACTAAATAGGCTGAAATCAATAGAGATACAGGATTTTGTCATCTCTGATCACTCATCAGTAGTTATTCAAATGGAAGACAGCTTTGTTAAAGGGCATGACAACAAATGGATATTCCCAACATTTCTCCCAACGGATGATGAATTTATTAAAACTCTACACAAGTGATAGAGGGAATTTGAATGGGGCAAAAAAGAACGCGTGTCCCAATAAACCTTGTTTTGGAATACAGCTAAAGCTGTATTAAGGGGCAAATTAATGATATATAAAGCTTCCCTAAAAAACTAACAAAGGATGGCTATGCAACCTCAAGTTCTAATCTCAGAGCTTCCAACACAGAGTTCCTGTCTAATGCATGATTATGATTAAAATGTTGCTCTAGTTTCTGACTGGAGGAAGATTTCATGTATGATGCAGCTGATTCATTAAGTGGCATGCACATCTTAATAAATCAGCTGCCTCTTACGCCACCATGCCCTTTCATCGAGACCGGCATGCACAACATCAGTCTTAATGAATCGGGGCCTTTAAGTTTACCTTATGTGTTTTTAAAGGGAACCTGTCACCCCCAAAATGGAAGGTGAGCTAAGCCCACCGGCATCAGGGGCTTATCTACAGCATTCTGTAATGCTGTAGATAAGCCCCCGATGTATCCTGAAAGATGAGAAAAAGAGGTTAGATTATACTCACTCAGGGGCGGTCCCGGTTCTGCTCTGGTCCGATGGGCGTCGCGGTCCGGTCCGGGATCTCCCATCTTCTTACGATGATGTCCTCTTCTTGTCTTCATGCTGCGGCTCTGGCACAAGGCGTACTTACAGAATGCTGTAGATAAGCCCCTGATGCCAGTGGGCTTAGCTCACCTTCCATTTTGGGGGTGACAGGTTCCCTTTAACATGGTTTTTGTTGGAGTTTTATTAAATGAGTTTTGTAATTTCTAGTTAGGTTTAACAAAATCAAATCTAAATAAACACACAAAAATAACATCAATGGGGTGTTTCCATCCCAAACATTACATGGTATGCCATAATTGTCAAACAGATGGGGGCTGCACTTCTGACAACTGCACATTTCTTTAGGATGGCATCCTATTTTGCATTTCCTAGAATACTTTATATATATCTTTGTGAGTTCCATAAGTTGCAGAGCATATTATATTGGCCTGCTGTTGCTCTGGTGGTCCCCGTCAGTCCCTGCCATTTGTTGCCTTCAGTGATATTGTCCTTGTCTAACCACATGACATCAGTCTAATGCTATCCTCAACAATGTAAAGAACCAGACTGGTGAGACCAGTGATTGACTGTAACGGCTCAATTGGTGGAATGAGTAGCCTCAGACATCATTACCGCAGTCAATGAGACAAAGACCAATGAAGATAACTAAGGCATAATGCTGAAGTGGCAGGTGAGTTTTGGTCAGTATTGATCCTTTTGTTAATTTTGATGTTTTAATACCATTCCCTGCCTCAGAGTGACTTTTTCACATCTTTATAAAACCTCGTTAAAATACTGTGCCAAATTTGTGTAAGGGGATCAGCCACATGCTATTTATAACACTGGTGTCTTCTTAAAGGCACCTTTCCCCCCTGTTACAATTGCATAGACACATCCCTAATTCTCTGTACTAAAAACAAGACAAACTGTTCATTAGATTAATGTGCATGGGACCTTCCTGAATGACACCAACAGCTGATTTCAGCAAAAACACTTGTTGCTGGATTTCAATATGCTTGATCCTTTGTTGTGATGAGAGGTAGAAGCGTGTGACCGTAGCTTATCTCTCACTCCACATGAAAATACATTTTTTCTGAATTTGCATGTTTATGGAAGGTTGGAGGAAATAATCGTTGGTCCTGTGAACGTTAGGTTGCTATCTTACATGTATGGCTAACTTTATATGAATTTAATTACTAATAGTCAAGTCAGACTATAGTCTTTGCAATTAAAATTCTCTGTCAGGAACATTCAAAGACATAATACCCTAACATATTGTGTCCATATACTCCTGTTCAATGTCCTGCATTTTGGCGGGGCACAAAATATAGTCAACAGCAGATTTTTCATCAAATTCATCAAAACTTTTGGAGAATTTTGCACAAATTTAAAGATGTTTTTGTTTCTCTTTCGCTCATTTTATGCCTTTTTAAAGTAATAATTCGTACAGTCTGCTTTTATCAACGTTTATAAAAGTCACAAATGATGAAATAGGCAAAAAAATATGTAACTGACTAAACTTGACCGTATTAAGAAAATACATTAAAATGGAAAAGTGTCACAGAAACTAGCATAAATAAACAACAGATAATTAACATGATGGAAAAAAACAGCGAAATAAGAGAAAATTGCTGAAAAAAACATTCTAAATTTTGTTGTGACTTATTTCGTAATATATGTGTATAGGTGTTGAATTCCATATTTTTTTAAGTCAGTAATACTCTGCTTATCTACAGCAATAGATATAAAGACAGTGTCTGGTCAATTAAGGCCCCAATACATATTGGACTAATGTCATTTGAACCAGCCAATACCTACAGGTTCAGCCGATGGTCGATGTGTATGAGGGCACAGTCCGACCAATGATTGGATGAGATGTTGATTGTCCATGTCAGATTTCAGACTGCCGATTGATTGTCATGAATGAGATAATTCACCAGTCAACGCAGCACCAATGGGGAGCCATCCTCCTAACTAATTTCTCCATTTCCTTCATTGCCGGGGTCAGTGTATAACGCACATCACTTGGATCATATTCGAGTGATGTGCATTGTGTCACTCGCACACATAGGCTTATATGGGTGCGAGTGAGCAGAGACTCGGCCGAGTGTCGGTGACAATCGCAGCATGTTGCGATTTCACTCGCACACTGAAAATGGCCGAGGTAAAAAACAGTAATGGGAGCTGACCCATAGAGGAATACTGGTCCGAGTGCTATGCGATTTTTTTTATCTTATAGCACTCATCCGTATTATACGATAGTGTGACTCCGGCCTTTGTCGTAATCTACCGCTGTCAATGGAATGGTCCATGGAATGGAACATCTTACTTCCCCTTACAAAGCTATGGGGTATTCTCAAGACCTGATAGCCACCTCTGAGAATGTGACAGTAGATCATTTCTGGTCCCTCTACTAGAGCGACAGGCCATGGGTTCCAGATGTTCAATCAATACTGTGGAAGTTCAGGTTAGCTTATGTGTTCCCGCCAATCCTCATGAGTCCCAGATTCTTGCAAAAAATTAAGTGGGAACAGGTCTCTATGATAATAATTATTGATGAGTGAACGTACTCGGATAAGGTGTTATCCGAGCATTCTTGTGTGCTAACCAAGTGTTTTCTGCATGCTCAAAAAATGTTCAATTCCCTGCGTCTGCATGTCTCGCTGCTGTTCAACAGCCACAAAACATGCAGGAATTGCCTGTTTGTTAGGCAATCCCTACATGTGTTGTGGCTGCGAATAGCCATGCAGACGCAGGGACTCAAACATTTTTAAAGCACACCGAATTCAATCACTTAGAACCTGAGCATGCTCGAATAACACCTTATTTGAGCACGTTCCCTCATCACTACTATTAATCTGCCTCTAGAGGCCCAAGAGGACTTGGTTCTTTCCTCATGATTTATGAGAAGAGGTATATGTTGGAAACTTCCCATCATCCCTCATCAGATAACTCAGGACAGCCAATTGTTTTTTCATGAAATATATATATATATTACTTCATGATAGTTGTAAAATTTGTTTGATATGACTTGTGTAAAAAAATCAGAAATGTAATGAAAATTTAGCAATTTTCAACATTTTTATTTTTATGCCCTCAAGCCAGAGATATGCCACAGAAAAAAAGTTAATAAATAACATTTCCCACATGTCTACACAAGCACAATTTTTGAAACATCATTTTTTTTGTTAGAAAGTTGGAAAGGTTAAAAACTGACCAGCAATTTCTCATTTTTCCAACAAAATTTACAAAACCATTTTTTTAGGGACCACATCACATTTAGGCTGCTGTTACACTAGCAGTATTTGGTCAGTATTTTACATCAGTATTTGTAAGCCAAAACCAGGAGTGGGTAATAAATGCAGAAGTGGTGCATATGTTTCTATTACACTTTTCCTCTAATTGTTCCACTCCTGGCTTACAAATACTGATGTAAAATACTGACCAAATACTGATAGTGTGACGGCAGCCTTAAAGTGACTTTGAGGGGCCTATGTGACAGGAAATACACTAAATTGACACCATGTTAAAAACTGCATGCCTCAAGGTGCTCAAAACCACATTCAAGAAGTTTATTAACCCTTCAGGTGCTTCACAGGAACTGAAGCAATGTGGAAGGAAAAAATGAACATTTAACTTTTTTTCACAAAATTTTTATTTTAGACCCAATTTTTTAATTTTCACAAGGGTAACAAGAGAAAATAGATCCCAAAATTTGTAGTGCAATTTCTCGTGAATATACTGATAAGGAATATGTGAAGGAAAACTACTGTTTGGGAGCATGGCAAGGCTCAGAAGGGAAGAAGCACCATTTGACTTTTTGAACCCAAAATTTGCTGGAATTGAGAATGGACGCTATGTCGCGTTTGGAGAGCCCCTGATGTGCCTTAACAGTAGAAGTTCCCCACAAGTGACTCCATTTTGTAAACTATCCCCCTAAAAGAACTTATCTAGATGTGTGGTGAGCACCTTAAACTCCCAGGTTCTTCACAGAAGTTTATAACATTGAGCTGTGAAAACATAAAATCTAATTTTCCCCACAAAAATGTTCTTCTAGCCGCAATGTTTTTTACATTTTCAAAAGGTTAACAGGAGAAATTGCACCATATAATTTATTGAGGAATTTTTCCTGAGCACGCCGATACTCTATATGTGGTGGAAAACGACCGAGCACACGTCAGGGTTTGAATGGGAAGGAGCGCAATTTGACATGTGGTGACAGTTTCCTCACGTACCGGAGACACTGACACACGTATACACTAAAAAACCAGTGTGTCTCTGCACTTGTCAGTGATTTTTTGAGGACCGTGTGTCCGTGTGCAAAACACGGAGACATGTCCGTTTTTCTCTGGCAGCACGGTCCGCAAAGCATCCCACACACGTGCACTCGGAGAACAGTGTGCACTCTCCTCCGTGTGCACGTATCGCCGCAGGAGAAACAGCGCTACAATAAGCGCTGTCCCCCCTGCGTATTGTGCTGAAGCCAGCATTCATTCCTTCTCCCCAGCAGCGTTCGCTGGAGAGAAGGAATGAAAAATCATTTTTTTTTAATTTTTTTTGTGTTTAAAATAAAGTTCCTGGTCACCTCCCGCCTCCCACCCCCTGTGCGCCCGCCCGCTTGCATTTAAATAACCAGCTCCCGCAATGCTTCATCTCAGCGCCGGCAGCTTCTCCTGTGTGAGCGGTCACCCATAGGGGTGGAGCCGCATATTCATCAATGTAATGAGCGGTACCACATGACCGCTCACACAGGACAAGCTGCTGGCGCTGAGAGGAAGCATCGGGGGAGCTGGGTAAGTATTTTAATGCAAGTGGGCGGGCGCACAGGGGGTGGGAGGCGTTAGGTGACCAGGAACTTTATTTTAAACAGAAAAAAAATAAAAAAACATTGATTTTTCATTCCTTATCTCCAGGGAACGCTGCTGGGGAGAAGGAATGAATGCCGGCTTCAGCACCACACGCAGGGGACGGCGCTTAACTCTAGCGCTGTCTCCTTCCCGGTCCTTGTGGTCCTCAGTCGGCACATGGGCGGCACACAGCCGCCGCACGTGTGCCACACTGATGTGCCACGTGAGCACACGGACACACAGACATGGATAACTCCGGTACCGATTTTTCCGGTACCGGAATTATCTGGACGTGTGAGACTGGCCTGAAGCAGAGACCCTAAAGAGCAAATAGAGTATAGATTACCCGTTTGTAGATATTGGCAGGGGCAGGTCTCCCCATGCACAGAGTGGACGGACCCAGGAACAAGGCCTTGTTTTTTTTTCTTACAAATTTACTAATACTTACAAATTTAGGCTCATACTGGGATACCTGATAATTAATTGCCACAGTAAAAATAAGGTAGGTTCAAAGTATAGGATGTTCTAGATTTAAAGAGAGAAACCTGTTTAATTAAATTAAACAAAACTAATAGCAGATAAATCATGAAAAATAGAATTTTCTCATTAAAAATTCTATTCTATTTTCAGACAGAATTTTTAATATATCTCTCAAGAATATGTATACCTATACAACTAAGTAATGTTCTGTATTTACTGTACTACCTAAGGCTACTTTCACACTAGTCCAACGTACGGGCGCGTCGGGCCGACGTACCGACGGACAGTGTGTTAATGTAGCACAACGTGGGCAGCGGATACAGTTTTACAATGCATCCGCTGCCCAGTGTGATGAGCAGGGAGGAGGGGGCGGAGTTCCGTCCGCGCATGCGCGGTCGGAAAAAGCGGAACCGACGGACAAAAAAACGTTACAGTGAACATTTTTTTTGTGCGTCTCTGCTGCCCAAAACATGACGCATCTGTCGCACGACGGATGCGACATGTAGCCATACGTCTCAATGCGTCGCTAATGCAAGTCTATGGAGAAAAAACGCATCCTGCGGGCAACTTTTTCTCCAAAACGACGCATTGCGACGTCAGTCACACGACGCTAGTTATTCACAAAGTAGAGGGTATAATCAGATCATTTGTATTGTTTGGTGTTGTATGTAGTGTGAAGGAAATAATTATTCGATCCTTTGCTGATTTTGTTAGTTTGCCCAAAGACATGAACAATCTATAATTTTACGGGTAGGTTAATTTTTACATTGAGAGATACAGTAGAATATCAAAAATAAAATCCAGAAAATCACATTGTATAAATTCTATAAATTTATTTGCATTTCGCAGTGAGAAATAAGTATTTGGTCACCTACCGACCATTAAGAGTTCTGGCTCCTACAGACCAGTAAGGGTACGTGTCCACGGTCAGGATGGCCGCCCCCTTTCTGGGACGCGATGATGCCGGATGTGTTAACTGTACACATCCGGGATCATCGCACCCTCGCATAGCGCCCTGTGATATTACTTGCGGCGCCGCAGCGTTGCCGCAGGTAGCACGGACATGCTGCGATCTGAAAAGACGCGCAGCATGTCCGGAGTCGCAGGGAAGTCGGATGCGTGTTTCCACGCATAGTGGACACGGGATTTCATAAAATCCCCTCCACTATGCTGGAACATCTGGACGCTGCGTGTTTGACGCTGCAGCTCTGCGCAGCGTCAAACAAGCAGCGTTTACTGACCGTGGACACATACCCTTAGGGTATGTTTCCACGTTCAGGAAACGCTGTGTGTTAGGCACTGAGTAGAGCTGCAGCGTCAAACACGCAGCGTCCAGATGTTACAGCATAGTGGAGGGGATTTCATGAAATCCCGTCTCCACTATGCATTAAAAGACGCATGCGGCTGACCCGCAGAAACGGACATGCGGCGCGTCTTTTAAGAACTCAGCATGTCCTTACAATGCTGAAACAACGCAAGGACAACGCAGGTGACCTGCCAGTGACCTCAGGTGCAGATTTGGTCAGGATTTTACCTGAGTAAAATCCTGACCAAATCCTGATGCAATCCTTAACGTGGACACATACCCTAAGGGTATGTTTCCACTGTCAGGATGGCCGGCGGTATCGCCGCAGCGGCGAAGCCGCTCGGCGCTAAGCCGCTCGGCGCTAAGCCCCGCCCCCTTTCTGGGACGCGATCATGCCGGATGTGTTAACTCTTCACATCCGGGATGATCGCTCTCTCCCATAGCGCCCTGTGATATGCCTTGCGGGGACGCTGCGTCCCCGCAAGGTGTACGGACATGCTGCGATCTGAAAAGATGCGCAGCATGTCCGTAGTCGCAGGGCCGCCGCGTGCGGGTTTCCACGCATAGTGGAAAATCCCCTCCACTATGCTGGAACATCTGGACGCTGCTTGTTTGACGCTGCAGCTCTGCGCAGCGTCAAACAAGCAGCGTTTCCTGACCGTGGAAACATACCCTAAGGCTACTTTCACACTAGTGTCGGTACGGGGCCGTCGCCATGCGTCGGCCCGACGTACCGTTGCACATTGTGAAATAAATGCAAAACGGGGGCAGCAGATGCAGTTTTGCAACGCATCCGCTGCCCCATTGTAATGTCCGGGGAGGAGGGGGTGGAGTTCCGGCCGTGCATGCGCGGTCGGAAATGGCATACACGACGCACAAAAAAAACGTTACATGTAACTTTTTTTGTGCCGACGGTCCGCCAAACACGACGCATCCGTCGCTAATGCAAGTCTATGGAGAAAAAAACGCATCCTGCGGGCAACTTTGCAGGATGCGTTTTTTTCTCCAAAACAACGCATTGCGACGTCCGTCACACGACGCTAGTGTGAAAGAAGCCTAAGGCTGCCGTCACACTATCAGTATTTGGTCAGTATTTTACATCAGTATTTGTAAGCCAAAACCAGGAGTGGAACAAATAGAGGAAAAGTATAATAGAAACATATGCACCACTTCTCCATTTATCACCCACTCCTGGTTTTGGCTTACAGATACTGATGTAAAATACTGACCAAATACTGCCAGTGTGACTGCAGCCCAATCAACTCCTTACCTGCAGTAAAGACAGCTGTCTTACATAATCGCCTCTATAAAAGACTCCTGTCCACAGACTCAATTAACCCCTAAAGGACCAGGGGTATTTTCGTTTTTGCATTTCCATTTTTTGCTCCACTTCTTTCCACGGCCATAACTTTTTTATTTTTCCGTCAATACGGTCATTTGAGGGCTTGTTTTTGCAGAATAAGTTGTACTTTTGAATAGCACCATTGATTTTACCATATAATGTACTGGAAAATGGGAAAAAAAATCCAAATGCGGTAAAATTGCAAAAAAAGTGCAATTCCACAATTGATTTTTGGATTTTCTTTTACCGTGTTCACTAAATGCTAAAACCGACCTGCCATTATAATTCTCCAGGTCATTACGAGTTCACAGACACCAAACATATCTAGGTTCTTTTTTATTTAAGTGGTGGAAATTCTTTTTTTTGCACCGATCTGATGTTTTTATTGATACCATTTTGGTGTAGATACAATCTTTTGATCGCCTGTTATTGCATTTTATTGCAATGTTGCAGCGACCAAAAAAAAGAAATTCTGGCTTTTCAGTTTTTTTCTCTCTACGCTGTTTACTGATTGGAAAAATTCTTTTTTTATATTGATTGATCAGGCGATTCTGAATGTGGTGATGCAAAATATGTGTATATTTAATTTTTTTATTGTTTTATTTTGAATGGGGCGAAAGGCGGGTGATTTCAATTTTTATATATTTTTTATTTTTTAAATATTTTTAAAAACATTTTTTTTTACTTTTGGCATGCTTCAATAGATTCCATGGGAGACTAGAAGCTGCCATAACCCAATCGGCTCTTCTACATGCAGGCGATGATCAGATCACCTGCATGTAGCAGAATCTCTCACTTGCTATGAGTGCCGACCACTAGGTGGTGCTCATAGCCATCCGGCTATGACAACAACATCGGTCTCCTGCTGACCCCGAGTTGTCATGCCAACCCATCGGCGACCTGTGGGGGGCGATGGGAGGAGGTATTGATTCGCTTCCTGCGCATGCATGTTAAATGCCGCTGTCAGAGTTTGACAGCGGCATTTAAAATGTTAACAGCCGCTGGTGAATGGCAATTCCACCCTCTGCTGTTCCGGGCACATGTCAGCTGATCAGATCAGCTGTCATGTGCAGGAAAAGGTGCAGAAGGAGGTGCCAAGGTGCCAATGACGGACTCTGCCCATCATTGGACATTAAAGGGTTAATCAGTCAGGCTATAATCTCTACAACATGGGCAAGACCAAAGAGCTTTATAAGGATGTCAGGTGCAAGATCATAGACCTGCACAAAGCTGGAATGGGCTGCAAAACCATAAGTAAGACGCTGGGTGAGAAGGAGACAACTGTTGGTGCAATACTGAGATAATGTAAGAAATACAAAATGACTGTCAATCGACATCAATCTGGTGCACCATGCAAAATCTCACCTCGTGGGGTATCCTTGATCATGAGGAAGGTGAGAGATCAGCCTAAAACTACACGGGGGAACTTGTTAATGATCTCAAGGCAGCTGGGACCACAGTCACCAAGAAAACAATTGGTAACACATTACACCATAAGGGCTTAAAATCCTGCTGTGCCTGCAAGGTCCCCCTGCTCAAAAAGACACATGTGCAGGCCCGTCTGAAGTTTGCCAATGAACACCTGGATGATTCTGTGAGTGATTGAGAGAAGGTGCTGTGGTCAGATGAGACAAAAAATTGAGGTCTTTGGCATTAACTCAACTCGCCATGTTTGGAGGAAGAGAAATGCTGCCTATGACCCAAAAAACACCGTCCCCACTGTCAAGCATGGAGGTGGAAATATTCTGTTTTAGGTGTGTTTCTCTGCTAAGGGCACAGGATTACTTCTTCGCATTAATAGGAGAACGGATGGAGCCATGTAGCGTAAAATCTTGATTGACAACCTCCTTCCCTCTGCCAGGACATTAAGAAAGGGTCACGGCTGGGTCTTCCAGCAAGGCAATGACCCAAAACATACAGCCAAGGCAACAAAGGAGCGGCTCATATAGAAGTGTGGAGTAGCTCCAGACCTTAATCCCATAGAAAGCTTATGGAGGGAGTTGAAGCTCCGAGTTCCTAAGTGACAGCCTCAAAATCTTAATGATTTAGAGATGATCTGAAAAGAGGAGTGGACCAAAATTCCACTGTTGCCGCGCACGCTGGGTTATGTATGCCATTCTTTCTGTGTTCACTGTGATTGATAGGCTGCTGTACACACACACAGCAGCTCTGCCCTGCCCTAGGCTCTGTTTAATTGTGCACCTGTGTCTCAGCCTGTCTCACCCTTTATCCATGGTGCTGGTTGGGCAGTGTGGGGGTTAAACCTGAAATGTCTGTCTGGACCTGGTTGGCCTTTATCTGCGCTTGCCCTTTCTGGCACCATGGGAGTGATTCAGAAATGCTTCAGGTACAGCTTGCATTTAATGTGGTCTTGCTTTTTAGAGGCCGTAATGGCACAGCGAATATGAAAAACGTAGAGTAGGACTGCCCCATTATGAGAATGCCGTGACGTGGCGGGGTAGCTCAAAGACTTGATCAATTGTTTGCTAAATGTCTCATTTTGAAATACAGTTAGAAATTAGTATGTGCATGTGCACTTTATGTATTGCGTTCTGACCATAAGCAGTGCTGGCTTCTCCCCTGTTTTGCTGGTACCATGTGACCGCTCAGTACAGGAAGAAGCTGGGGCGCCGGGGAACTGGAGACCTGCAGGAACCGCACCGCCAGGAGTAGATGAGTAACTCAGTGTGGGGGCGGCAGAATACCGCCGAGGAGCCTCCTTGGACCGCCGCATCATCAGGCTGCCCGCTGGCGCCCCCCCTGTCGGCTGCGCCCGGGGCACATGCCCCCCCCCTGGATACGCCACTGGCTACATGATTGCAGCTGTAGCGTTTCAGAGAAAAATATAGTTTAAAGGACAACTACAATTTTTTTGGAATTTTCTTGTGTGTTATCTCTCATGTATGTAAGTGTAATTAGTGTAGTAACATGCTCAACAGCTGCTGTCTCTCCTGGTATCAGCCCCACCAAGGTCTGCTCCGGTTCTACGTCACCACATTTGTAACCTGCTGAATCACACAGTGTGGAGTGGAGGTTCCCTTCTGAATGTTTTCAATGTTAGGCTATGGGAACATAGAATGAACCTCTGAAACCTAGTTCTGGGTAATATAATCTTACATTAAATAGTAACTGCCGCTTCACACAGAGATGATGTGACACTGGAACGGACTCGGGTGGAACCAGGCTCGGACTGGCCCTTAGGGTAACAGGGGCATTCCCACGGTGGGCCCTGTGAGGACATAGGCCCCCCACCCCACTATGGATAGTACTTGGCATAATTCACTTGATTCACTCTGTACAGAAAAAGCAGCATGTCATCATTCATTAACCAAACTACCTAGTTCATTATTATATAGAAATATAGGTTAATTTGTGAATGAAAGAGGTGTAATATTTGCATGCAGTTGAAAATTGGACCCCCCAAAAGTCAATGTTACTGGTGGGCCCTTGGCACCCCAGTCCGACACGGCGAGACTGATATCAGGAAAAGACAATAGCCGGAGAGTATGTTGCCACACTAATTACACTTACTTATATGATACCAAGCACCCAGGAAAATAAAATAAATAAATCACTGGTGTGGTCCTTTTAAGATCTGGCTAGGAGACATGAGATGAGTCCAATACGGCTTTGCCCCGTCCCGCTCCAGATGATAGACAAGCCTCTCCCTTTATACACACATGGAAAATACTTATCAGGCAGCTGGATTGGAGTGGAGAGAGGTGATATCGGACTCATCTTGTCTTTATCTATTGGGTCTTTAGGGTATGTGCACACGTTGCGGATTTCTTGCAGAAATTTCCTGAAGAAAACTGGAAATTTTCTGCAAGAAATCCGCATTTTTTTTTTGCGTTTTTTTTCCGTTTTTTTTCGCCTTTTTTTAGCATTCTGCAAGCGTAATTAGCTTGCAGAATGCTAAAGTTTTCCAAGCGATCTGTAGCATCGCTTGGAAAACTGACTGACAGGTTGGTCACACTTGTCAAACATACTGTTTGACAAGTGTGACCAACTTTTTACTATAGATGCAGCTTATGCAGCATCTATAGTAAAAGATAGAATGTTTAAAAATAATAAAAAAAATAAAAAAAATGCTTATACTCACCCAGACATCTCCTCAGCGGCGTCCGTTCCTCTTCCTATAGCTGGTCTGTGCGCACAGGACCTTCCGTGACGTCACGGTCACGTGAGCGGTCACATGACCGCTCACGACCAATCACAGGACAGTGACGTCATCGGCAAGGTCCTTCGCCGCACATCAGCTACAGGAACCGAAGCGACAGCATGCAGTGGAGGCGGGAAGACATCGAGGGTGAGTATAGGACTATTTTTTATTTTAATTCTTATTTTTTGACCAATTATATGGTGCCCAGTGCGTGGAGGAGAGTCTCCTCTCCTCCACCCTGGGTACCAACCGCACATAATCTGCTTACTTCCCGCATCGTGGGCACAGCCCCGTGCGGGAAGTAAGCAGATCAATGGACCCCTAGGTGTGCGGAATCCCCTGCAATTCCGCATTTTAATGAACATGTTGCTTTTTTTTCCGCGATGCGATTTTTTCGCGGAAAAAAAGGCTACATTTGCACAAAAAATGCGGAATACACTTAAAATAATGGGAGGCATATGTAAGCGTTTTTATAGCGAAAAAACGCGAAAAAAACGCGAAAAATACTTAACGTGTGCACATGGCCTTAAACTACATTTTTATCTGACATGCAGGAGCATTTCAGAGAAAAATATACCTGGCTGCAATCATTCAAGTTAAGGTTTCCTTTAAATTAAATTGCAATGTTTCTGTAGCACTTGAGAAAGATATGAACTCTTGAGAATTCCATTTTATTTGGTGCCAACTATTCTATGTTAGCCAGTAGAGACTTTAGCCTTAGCTTTATTGGTTAGTCAATTGTATTTTTCATACTTGTGGTGTTGATTACTTTTTGTCATCTGGCACAGCAGTTTTGTTTTTTTGTGCTTTAGGACTATTGATTTTTTGCAGTCCATTTGCTTGAAGCTGTCTATGTCAACTATTACTGAGTCTATGACATCTGTAGGTAGGTGTTGCATTTGTCTTTCAGAGAATAATTATTTTTAACTAGTCCCTCCTAATGTATGTATTACAGTTCAAATGTATTAACCCCTTTCTGACATCAGACGTAATAATTCATCCATGTGACCTGGGCCTATTTGATCAGGGACAAATTATTATGTCCGCGCGATCACCCGTGTACATGGGTGATCGCCACCAAGTGTCAGCTGATTCTGACAGCTGACACCCAGCACTAAGTGCCAGGAATGATCACGCACCGCTCCTGGCACTTTAACCCCTGAAATGCTGCATTCGAACACGATCAAAACAATCTGGGAGCCGGAAGAGTGCTGACAGCACCTACGTCTTTGGATCGGAACCCCGAGGGGTGATGCAGGTTCCTCATTGTTGCCATGGTGACCGAATGTCTTCATGATGACATCCGGGTCACCAGAGCTAGGAAACTTGCTGATCATGCGCAGTGCATGGTGAACAACTTTGCCTGTCAGTGCAGAGCTGACAGTTTCTATGGCATATGCAGGGGCCCGGGTTATTAGCTCTCGCCCTCCTTGTATCCCCATGACATTATAATCGGCCTAACAACAACAACAAAAAAAGGGGGTTCCTTTTTTTTTTCTCTCTTCTCTGTGTTTTGTCATGGATCCCATGACTTCCATAACCCGCCAGTTGGAGGCGCTGTCCCTACAGGTCACTGAGTTAAAGGGAGCAGTGCAGCAACAGGGACTAGCAGTATCTAATATACAGGCTGGAGCGACAGGAGGAGTTAATGAGCCCAAGTTTCCTTTGCCTGAAAAATTTCCTGGGGAACGCAGTAAATTTGTTTCTTTTCGTGAAGCTTGCAAACTGTATTTCCGTATGCGCCCGATCTCCTCTGGTAATGAGGCTCAACGTGTGGGCCTGGTGTTGTCATTATTGAGCGGGGATCCCCAAGCATGGGCATTTTCGTTGCCGTCTGATTCTGTTGCATTTAACTCAGTGGAGAGTTTCTTTTCTGGTCTAGGACACATTTACGACGATCCAGACAGAATGGCTCTAGCAGAATCTAAGTTACGCACTATTTGCCAGGGGGAGCATGTTGCAGAGGATTACTGTTCTCAATTTCGCCGCTGGGCGGTTGACACTCAGTGGAATGAGCCAGCACTGCAGAGTCACTTTATTCATGGAGTTTCTAATAGGGTTAAAAAAGCCCTCCTGATGTACGAGACTCCTGCTTCACTAGATTCCGCTATGAGTCTTGTTGTCCGCATTGATCGCCGTTTGCGTCAGGGGAATCATGAGACGCCGCCTGTGGGTGAAGGTTTAGGTTCACGTGAGGTTGCTGCAGGTGAGCCCACGGAATCTATGCAAATTGCAGGGGTGTCACATGTTAAGAATCGTAGCCCTGTACTCAGGAAGCAGGGAGCCTGTTTTCTCTGCGGTAAAACTGGTCATTTTATTAATATCTGTCCTCTGCTGTTAAAGAAAAACGCAACGGCGGAAAACTTCTGAGCTCAGAGGGTGTGGAGGAGTCCAATCTGAGCTTATGTATATCCTCCATGATGATTTCTCAGTGCATGCTCCCTGCCAAAGTTGTTGTCGCTGGCAGAGAGATACCAATCACTATTTTTGTGCATAGTGGTTCCGCCACAAATCTCATTGATGAGGAGTTTGCGCGCACTGCTGGTTTTAAGATTGAAAAACTGCCTCATCCTATCCGTGTGGTCACCATCAATTCTGCTCCTCTTCCACAGGGGGAGATTACTGAGTTCGTGGCTGAGGTTAAACTCCACATTGGCGTTCTTCATTTCGAGCAGGTCACATGTAAGGTGCTCAAGAGTCTTCCGGCACAATTGGTTCTGGGTTTTCCATGGTTGTCTACACACAACCCGGTGATTGACTGGAAAACTCAGGACATAATCCAGTGGAGTGATTTCTGTCAGGAGAATTGCCTGGCCACATGTGTGTCTGCTGTGACTTCAAGCGTTCCTGAGTCACTTCAGGATTATGCGGATGTGTTCTCTGAGAAGGGTTGTTCAGAGTTGCCGCCACACCGCTCCTATGACTGTTCTATCAGGTTTAAACCAGGGGCCAAGTTGCCTAAAGCAAGGATGTTCAACATCTCCGGTCCGGAGAGACAAGTGTTATGACCCCAATGGCAGAGGGTCTCAGGAATAAATACCAAGTCTGCAAACACAAAAAACCAGCTCATAGGGCAGTGGTAACTGGGCTGACCATATATCTAATCCTAGCACCACAAATAGAAGTAGCCGGGGAACGTGCCTACGTTGGTTCTAGACGTCTCGCGCCAGCCGGAGAACTAACTAACCCTAGAAGGGAAAAGAAAGACCTTTCTTGCCTCCAGAGAAAAGACCCCAAAAGTTGGAAACAAGCCCCCAACAAATAATAACGGTGAGTTAAGAAGAAAAGACAAACATAAGAATGAGCTAGGTATTAAGCAAAGAGAGGCCCACTAGCTAATAGCAGAATATAGTAAGATGACTTATATGGTCAGCAAAAACCCTATTAAAATATCCACGCTGGATATTCAAGAACCCCCGAACCGTCTAACGGCCGGGGGGAGAACACCAGCCCCCTAGAGCTTCCAGCAAGGTCAGAAATCACATTTAGTACAAGCTGGACAAAAATAGTAGCAAAGCAAGTAACTCAAAAAACAAAGAAGCAAGACTTAGCTTAATTTTCCAAGAGCCAGGACCAGCAGACAAGAGCAACAGAAGGATTTGATTACAACGATGCCAGGCACTGGACTAAGGATCCAGGAAGTTAATATAGCGACACCCCTGGACTAACGACCCAGGTGAGTGCCAAACAGAAAAAAGACAATCCCAGAGTCATACCACTAGTGACCACAAGAGGGAGCCAAAAAGTCTAATTCACAACAGTACCCCCCCCTTAAGGAGGGGTCACCGAACCCTCACCAAGACCACCAGGGCGATCAGGATGAGCAGCGTGAAAGGCACGAACTAAATCGGCCGCATGCACATCAGAGGCAACCACCCAGGAATTATCCTCCTGACCATAGCCCTTCCACTTGACCAGATACTGAAGCCTCCGCCTGGAGAGACGAGAATCCAAGATCTTCTCCACCACGTACTCCAACTCGCCCTCAACCAACACCGGAGCAGGAGGCTCAACAGAAGGAACCACAGGTACAACGTACCGCCGCAACAAAGACCTATGGAACACGTTGTGAATGGCAAACGACACAGGAAGATCCAAGCGAAAGGACACAGGATTAAGGATTTCCAATATCTTGTAAGGACCGATGAAGCGAGGCTTAAATTTAGGAGAGGAGACCTTCATAGGAACAAATCGAGAAGACAGCCATACCAAATCCCCAACACGAAGTCGGGGACCCACACCGCGGCGGCGGTTGGCAAAATGCTGAGCCTTCTCTTGTGACAACTTTAAGTTGTCCACCACATGATTCCAGATCTGCTGCAACCTATCCACCACAGAATCTACCCCAGGACAGTCAGAAGGCTCCACATGTCCCGAGGAAAAACGAGGATGGAAACCAGAGTTGCAGAAAAATGGCGAAACCAATGTAGCGGAACTAGCCCGATTATTAAGGGCAAACTCAGCCAACGGCAAGAAGGTCACCCAATCATCCTGATCCGCAGAAACAAAACACCTCAAATAAGCCTCCAGAGTCTGATTAGTTCGCTCCTTTGTCCATTAGTCTGAGGATGAAAGGCAGACGAAAACGACAACTCAATGCCCATCCTAGCACAAAAGGATCGCCAGAACATGGAAACAAACTGGGATCCTCTGTCAGACACAATATTCTCAGGAATGCCGTGTAAACGAACCACATTCTGAAAGAACACAGGAACCAGATCGGAAGAGGAAGGCAGCTTAGGCAAAGGTACCAAATGGACCATCTTAGAAAAGCGATCACATACCACCCAGATGACAGACATGCCCTGAGACACCAGGAGATCTGAAATGAAATCCATGGAAATGTGTGTCCAAGGCCTCTTCGGGACAGGCAAGGGCAAGAGCAACCCGCTGGCACGCGAACAGCAAGGCTTAGCTCGAGCACAAGTCCCACAGGACTGCACAAACGACCGCACATCCCGTGACAAGGAAGGCCACCAAAAGGACCTAGCTAGCACCAGATCTCTGGTGCCAAAAATTCCTGGATGCCCTGCCAACACCGAGGAATGAACCTCGGAAATGACTCTGCTGGTCCACTTATCAGGAACAAACAGTCTGTCAGGTGGACAAGAGTCAGGTCTACCAGCCTGAAATCTCTGCAACACACGTCGCAAATCGGGAGAAATGGCTGACAAGATAACTCCCTCTTTAAGAATACCAACTGGTTCTGCGACTCCCGGAGAGTCAGGCACAAAGCTCCTTGAAAGAGCATCAGCCTTCACATTCTTTGAACCTGGTAAATATGAGACCACAAAGTCAAAACGGGAGAAAAACAATGACCAGCGGGCCTGTCTAGGATTCAGGCGTTTAGCAGACTCGAGATACATCAAATTTTTGTGATCAGTCAAGACCACCACACGATGCTTAGCACCCTCGAGCCAATGACGCCACTCCTCAAATGCCCACTTCATGGCCAACAACTCCCGATTGCCAACATCATAATTCCGCTCAGCAGGCGAAAACTTCCTAGAGAAAAAGGCACAAGGTCTCATCACAGAGCAACCAGGGCCTCTCTGCGACAAAACGGCCCCTGCCCCAATCTCAGAAGCATCCACTTCAACCTGAAAGGGAAGTGAGACATCAGGCTGGCACAAAACAGGCGCTGAAGTAAACCGGCGCTTCAACTCCTGGAAAGCCTCCACGGCTGCAGGAGCCCAGTTAGCAACATCAGAACCTTTCTTGGTCATATCCGTCAAAGGTTTAGCAATGCTAGAAAAATTAGCAATAAAACGACGGTAGAAGTTAGCAAAACCCAAGAACTTCTGAAGACTTTTAACTGACGTGGGTTGAGTCCAATCATGAATAGCACGGACCTTGACTGGGTCCATCTCCACCGCAGAAGGGGAAAAAATAAACCCCAAAAAGGGAACCTTCTGTACTCCAAAGAGACACTTTGAGCCCTTAACAAATAAAGCATTCTCACGCAAAACCTGAAACACCATCCTGACCTGCTCTACATGCGAGTCCCAGTCATCAGAAAAAACCAGAATATCATCCAGATAAACGATCATAAATTTATCCAGATACTTCCGGAAAATATCATGCATAAAGGACTGAAACACTGAAGGAGCATTAGAGAGCCCAAAAGGCATCACCAAGTACTCAAAATGACCTTCGGGCGTATTAAACGCGGTTTTCCATTCATCTCCTCGCTTAATGCGCACAAGGTTGTACGCACCACGAAGATCTATCTTGGTGAATCACTTGGCACCTTTAATTCGGGCAAACAAGTCTGACAACAGAGGCAAAGGATACTGAAATTTAACAGTGATTTTATTCAAAAGCCGATAGTCAATACAAGGTCTCAAAGATCCGTCCTTCTTGGCCACAAAAAAGAATCCCGCACCAAGAGGGGAAGAGGAAGGACGGATATGCCCCTTCTCCAGAGATTCCTTGATATACGAACGCATTGCGGTATGCTCAGGTACAGACAGATTAAATAGTCTTCCCTTAGGAAATTTGCTACCTGGAATCAAATCTATGGCACAGTCACAGTCCCTATGAGGAGGCAGAACACTGGACCTGGACTCGCTGAACACATCCTGATAATCAGACAAATACTCAGGAACTTCCGAAGGAGTAGAGGAAGCAATGGACACCGGCGGGGAATCACCATGAATACCCTGACAGCCCCAACTTGACACAGACATTGCCTTCCAATCCAAGACTGGATTATGAGTCTGCAACCATGGCAACCCCAAAACGACCAAATCATGCATTTTATGCAGAACAAGAAAACGAATCACCTCCCGATGTTCAGGAGTCATGCACATGGTTACCTGTGTCCAAAACTGCAGTTTATTTTCCGCCAATGGCGTAGCATCAATACCCCTCAGAGGGATAGGATTAACCAACGGCTCAAGAACAAAACCACAGCGCTTGGCAAATGACAGATCCATAAGACTCAGGGCAGCACCTGAATCCACAAACGCCATAACAGGGTAGGAGGACAATGAGCAAATTAAAGTCACAGACAAAATAAATTTAGGTTGCAAATTACCAATGGCGACAGGACTAACAACCCTTGTTAGGCGTTTAGAGCATGCTGATATAACATGTGTAGAATCACCACAGTAAAAACACAACCCATTCTGACGTCTATGATTTTTCCGCTCATTTCTGGTCTGAATTCTATCACATTGCATCAAATCAGGTGTTTGTTTAGACAACACCACCAGAGGATTAGCGGTTTTGCGCTCCCGCAAACGCCGGTCAATTTGAATAGCCAGCGCCATGGAATCATTCAGACTTGTAGGAATGGAGAAACCCACCATCACATTCTTAATGGCTTCAGAAAGGCCATTTCTGAAGTTTGCGGCCAGAGCACACTCATTCCACTGAGTAAGCACGGACCATTTCCGAAATTTTTGGCAATACACTTCAGCTTCATCCTGGCCCTGAGAAATAGCCAGCAAGGCTTTTTCTGCCTGAACCTCAATATTGGGTTCCTCGTAAAGCAATCCGAGCGCCAGAAAAAACGCATCAATATTTGCCAATGCCGGATCTCCTGGCGCTAGCGAGAAGGCCCAATCCTGAGGGTCGCCCCGTAAAAAAGAGATAACAATTTTAACTTGCTGAACTGAGTCTCCAGATGAACGGGGTCTCAGGGATAGAAACAATTTACAATTATCCCTGAAATTCCTAAACTTAAATCGGTCTCCAGAAAACAGTTCAGGAATAGGTATTTTAGGTTCAGACATAGGACTACTGGTAACAAAATCTTGTATGCTTTGCACACGAGCAGCAAGCTGGTCCACACTTGTAATCAAGGTCTGGACATTCATGTCTGCAGCAAGCTCACGCCACTCAGAGGTAAAGGGGAGGAAGAGAGGAAAAAAAAAAAAAATTCAGAATTTCCTTTCTTACATCCCACTTCTGCAATGCATTAAACATTCAATGTAGGCCTGGCATACTGTTATGACCCCAATGGCAGAGGGTCTCAGGAATAAATACCAAGTCTGCAAACACAAAAAACCAGCTCATAGGGCAGTGGTAACTGGGCTGACCATATATCTAATCCTAGCACCACAAATAGAAGTAGCCGGGGAACGTGCCTACGTTGGTTCTAGACGTCTCGCGCCAGCCGGAGAACTAACTAACCCTAGAAGGGAAAAGAAAGACCTTTCTTGCCTCCAGAGAAAAGACCCCAAAAGTTGGAAACAAGCCCCCAACAAATAATAACGGTGAGTTAAGAAGAAAAGACAAACATAAGAATGAGCTAGGTATTAAGCAAAGAGAGGCCCACTAGCTAATAGCAGAATATAGTAAGATGACTTATATGGTCAGCAAAAACCCTATTAAAATATCCACGCTGGATATTCATGAACCCCCGAACCGTCTAACGGCCGGGGGGAGAACACCAGCCCCCTAGAGCTTCCAGCAAGGTCAGAAATCACATTTAGTACAAGCTGGACAAAAATAGTAGCAAAGCAAGTAACTCAAAAAACAAAGAAGCAAGACTTAGCTTAATTTTCCAAGAGCCAGGACCAGCAGACAAGAGCAACAGAAGGATTTGATTACAACGATGCCAGGCACTGGACTAAGGATCCAGGAAGTTAATATAGCGACACCCCTGGACTAACGACCCAGGTGAGTGCCAAACAGAAAAAAGACAATCCCAGAGTCATACCACTAGTGACCACAAGAGGGAGCCAAAAAGTCTAATTCACAACAGTACCCCCCCCTTAAGGAGGGGTCACCGAACCCTCACCAAGACCACCAGGGCGATCAGGATGAGCAGCGTGAAAGGCACGAACTAAATCGGCCGCATGCACATCAGAGGCAACCACCCAGGAATTATCCTCCTGACCATAGCCCTTCCACTTGACCAGATACTGAAGCCTCCGCCTGGAGAGACGAGAATCCAAGATCTTCTCCACCACGTACTCCAACTCGCCCTCAACCAACACCGGAGCAGGAGGCTCAACAGAAGGAACCACAGGTACAACGTACCGCCGCAACAAAGACCTATGGAACACGTTGTGAATGGCAAACGACACAGGAAGATCCAAGCGAAAGGACACAGGATTAAGGATTTCCAATATCTTGTAAGGACCGATGAAGCGAGGCTTAAATTTAGGAGAGGAGACCTTCATAGGAACAAATCGAGAAGACAGCCATACCAAATCCCCAACACGAAGTCGGGGACCCACACCGCGGCGGCGGTTGGCAAAATGCTGAGCCTTCTCTTGTGACAACTTTAAGTTGTCCACCACATGATTCCAGATCTGCTGCAACCTATCCACCACAGAATCTACCCCAGGACAGTCAGAAGGCTCCACATGTCCCGAGGAAAAACGAGGATGGAAACCAGAGTTGCAGAAAAATGGCGAAACCAATGTAGCGGAACTAGCCCGATTATTAAGGGCAAACTCAGCCAACGGCAAGAAGGTCACCCAATCATCCTGATCCGCAGAAACAAAACACCTCAAATAAGCCTCCAGAGTCTGATTAGTTCGCTCCTTTGTCCATTAGTCTGAGGATGAAAGGCAGACGAAAACGACAACTCAATGCCCATCCTAGCACAAAAGGATCGCCAGAACATGGAAACAAACTGGGATCCTCTGTCAGACACAATATTCTCAGGAATGCCGTGTAAACGAACCACATTCTGAAAGAACACAGGAACCAGATCGGAAGAGGAAGGCAGCTTAGGCAAAGGTACCAAATGGACCATCTTAGAAAAGCGATCACATACCACCCAGATGACAGACATGCCCTGAGACACCAGGACATCTGAAATGAAATCCATGGAAATGTGTGTCCAAGGCCTCTTCGGGACAGGCAAGGGCAAGAGCAACCCGCTGGCACGCGAACAGCAAGGCTTAGCTCGAGCACAAGTCCCACAGGACTGCACAAACGACCGCACATCCCGTGACAAGGAAGGCCACCAAAAGGACCTAGCTAGCACCAGATCTCTGGTGCCAAAAATTCCTGGATGCCCTGCCAACACCGAGGAATGAACCTCGGAAATGACTCTGCTGGTCCACTTATCAGGAACAAACAGTCTGTCAGGTGGACAAGAGTCAGGTCTACCAGCCTGAAATCTCTGCAACACACGTCGCAAATCGGGAGAAATGGCTGACAAGATAACTCCCTCTTTAAGAATACCAACTGGTTCTGCGACTCCCGGAGAGTCAGGCACAAAGCTCCTTGAAAGAGCATCAGCCTTCACATTCTTTGAACCTGGTAAATATGAGACCACAAAGTCAAAACGGGAGAAAAACAATGACCAGCGGGCCTGTCTAGGATTCAGGCGTTTAGCAGACTCGAGATACATCAAATTTTTGTGATCAGTCAAGACCACCACACGATGCTTAGCACCCTCGAGCCAATGACGCCACTCCTCAAATGCCCACTTCATGGCCAACAACTCCCGATTGCCAACATCATAATTCCGCTCAGCAGGCGAAAACTTCCTAGAGAAAAGGCACAAGGTCTCATCACAGAGCAACCAGGGCCTCTCTGCGACAAAACGGCCCCTGCCCCAATCTCAGAAGCATCCACTTCAACCTGAAAGGGAAGTGAGACATCAGGCTGGCACAAAACAGGCGCTGAAGTAAACCGGCGCTTCAACTCCTGGAAAGCCTCCACGGCTGCAGGAGCCCAGTTAGCAACATCAGAACCTTTCTTGGTCATATCCGTCAAAGGTTTAGCAATGCTAGAAAAATTAGCAATAAAACGACGGTAGAAGTTAGCAAAACCCAAGAACTTCTGAAGACTTTTAACTGACGTGGGTTGAGTCCAATCATGAATAGCACGGACCTTGACTGGGTCCATCTCCACCGCAGAAGGGGAAAAAATAAACCCCAAAAAGGGAACCTTCTGTACTCCAAAGAGACACTTTGAGCCCTTAACAAATAAAGCATTCTCACGCAAAACCTGAAACACCATCCTGACCTGCTCTACATGCGAGTCCCAGTCATCAGAAAAAACCAGAATATCATCCAGATAAACGATCATAAATTTATCCAGATACTTCCGGAAAATATCATGCATAAAGGACTGAAACACTGAAGGAGCATTAGAGAGCCCAAAAGGCATCACCAAGTACTCAAAATGACCTTCGGGCGTATTAAACGCGGTTTTCCATTCATCTCCTCGCTTAATGCGCACAAGGTTGTACGCACCACGAAGATCTATCTTGGTGAATCACTTGGCACCTTTAATTCGGGCAAACAAGTCTGACAACAGAGGCAAAGGATACTGAAATTTAACAGTGATTTTATTCAAAAGCCGATAGTCAATACAAGGTCTCAAAGATCCGTCCTTCTTGGCCACAAAAAAGAATCCCGCACCAAGAGGGGAAGAGGAAGGACGGATATGCCCCTTCTCCAGAGATTCCTTGATATACGAACGCATTGCGGTATGCTCAGGTACAGACAGATTAAATAGTCTTCCCTTAGGAAATTTGCTACCTGGAATCAAATCTATGGCACAGTCACAGTCCCTATGAGGAGGCAGAACACTGGACCTGGACTCGCTGAACACATCCTGATAATCAGACAAATACTCAGGAACTTCCGAAGGAGTAGAGGAAGCAATGGACACCGGCGGGGAATCACCATGAATACCCTGACAGCCCCAACTTGACACAGACATTGCCTTCCAATCCAAGACTGGATTATGAGTCTGCAACCATGGCAACCCCAAAACGACCAAATCATGCATTTTATGCAGAACAAGAAAACGAATCACCTCCCGATGTTCAGGAGTCATGCACATGGTTACCTGTGTCCAAAACTGCAGTTTATTTTCCGCCAATGGCGTAGCATCAATACCCCTCAGAGGGATAGGATTAACCAACGGCTCAAGAACAAAACCACAGCGCTTGGCAAATGACAGATCCATAAGACTCAGGGCAGCACCTGAATCCACAAACGCCATAACAGGGTAGGAGGACAATGAGCAAATTAAAGTCACAGACAAAATAAATTTAGGTTGCAAATTACCAATGGCGACAGGACTAACAACCCTTGTTAGGCGTTTAGAGCATGCTGATATAACATGTGTAGAATCACCACAGTAAAAACACAACCCATTCTGACGTCTATGATTTTTCCGCTCATTTCTGGTCTGAATTCTATCACATTGCATCAAATCAGGTGTTTGTTTAGACAACACCACCAGAGGATTAGCGGTTTTGCGCTCCCGCAAACGCCGGTCAATTTGAATAGCCAGCGCCATGGAATCATTCAGACTTGTAGGAATGGAGAAACCCACCATCACATTCTTAATGGCTTCAGAAAGGCCATTTCTGAAGTTTGCGGCCAGAGCACACTCATTCCACTGAGTAAGCACGGACCATTTCCGAAATTTTTGGCAATACACTTCAGCTTCATCCTGGCCCTGAGAAATAGCCAGCAAGGCTTTTTCTGCCTGAACCTCAATATTGGGTTCCTCGTAAAGCAATCCGAGCGCCAGAAAAAACGCATCAATATTTGCCAATGCCGGATCTCCTGGCGCTAGCGAGAAGGCCCAATCCTGAGGGTCGCCCCGTAAAAAAGAGATAACAATTTTAACTTGCTGAACTGAGTCTCCAGATGAACGGGGTCTCAGGGATAGAAACAATTTACAATTATCCCTGAAATTCCTAAACTTAAATCGGTCTCCAGAAAACAGTTCAGGAATAGGTATTTTAGGTTCAGACATAGGACTACTGGTAACAAAATCTTGTATGCTTTGCACACGAGCAGCAAGCTGGTCCACACTTGTAATCAAGGTCTGGACATTCATGTCTGCAGCAAGCTCACGCCACTCAGAGGTAAAGGGGAGGAAGAGAGGAAAAAAAAAAAAATTCAGAATTTCCTTTCTTACATCCCACTTCTGCAATGCATTAAACATTCAATGTAGGCCTGGCATACTGTTATGACCCCAATGGCAGAGGGTCTCAGGAATAAATACCAAGTCTGCAAACACAAAAAACCAGCTCATAGGGCAGTGGTAACTGGGCTGACCATATATCTAATCCTAGCACCACAAATAGAAGTAGCCGGGGAACGTGCCTACGTTGGTTCTAGACGTCTCGCGCCAGCCGGAGAACTAACTAACCCTAGAAGGGAAAAGAAAGACCTTTCTTGCCTCCAGAGAAAAGACCCCAAAAGTTGGAAACAAGCCCCCAACAAATAATAACGGTGAGTTAAGAAGAAAAGACAAACATAAGAATGAGCTAGGTATTAAGCAAAGAGAGGCCCACTAGCTAATAGCAGAATATAGTAAGATGACTTATATGGTCAGCAAAAACCCTATTAAAATATCCACGCTTAATATTCAAGAACCCCCGAACCGTCTAACGGCCGGGGGGAGAACACCAGCCCCCTAGAGCTTCCAGCAAGGTCAGAAATCACATTTAGTACAAGCTGGACAAAAATAGTAGCAAAGCAAGTAACTCAAAAAACAAAGAAGCAAGACTTAGCTTAATTTTCCAAGAGCCAGGACCAGCAGACAAGAGCAACAGAAGGATCTGATTACAACGATGCCAGGCACTGGACTAAGGATCCAGGAAGTTAATATAGCGACACCCCTGGACTAACGACCCAGGTGAGTGCCAAACAGAAAAAAGACAATCCCAGAGTCATACCACTAGTGACCACAAGAGGGAGCCAAAAAGTCTAATTCACAACAGACAAGCGCTCAAGGATTACATTTCTGAAAGTTTGAGCAAAGGGCACATCAGGCCGTCATCCTCGCCGGTGGCAGCAGGGTTCTTCTTCGTGAAGAAGAAAGATGGCGGATTACGCCCGTGTTTGGATTTCAGGGAGTTGAACCAGATTATGGTTCGTGATCCATACCCTATGCCACTGATACCTGACTTGTTCAACCAGGTGGCAGGTGCTAAGTGGTTTACCAAGCTTGACCTCAGGGGGGCGTACAACCTCATAAGAGTCCGTCAAGGTGATGAGTGGAAGACGGCTTTTAATACCCCTGAGGGTCATTTTGAAAATTTGGTGATGCCTTTTGGGTTAACTAATGCACCTGCAGTGTTCCAACATTTCATCAATGATGTGTTCTCGCTTGTTTTGGGGAAATTCGTTATCGTGTACCTAGATGACATCCTCATATATTCTTGCGACCGTTATGCTCATTTAGATCATGTCAGGCAGGTGTTATAGCTTCTCAGAGAGAATAAGCTGTATGCTAAACTTGAGAAATGTGTATTTTTTGCTCAAGAGTTGCCGTTCTTGGGTTATATTGTGTCTGCTTCTGGTTTTAAAATGGACGCCGCTAAGGTGCAAGCGGTACTGCATTGGGAACGTCCTGATAACCTGAAAGCACTTCAGCGGTTCCTTGGGTTTTCTAACTACTATAGGAAATTTATCAAGGATTTTTCTATCATTGCTAAACCGCTAACTGACATGACTAAAAAGGGTACCAATTTCTCAGTTTGGCCTGAGGCTGCTGTTCGCGCATTTGAATTTCTCAAGTACAGTTTTGTTTCAGCCCCCATTCTTGTGCAGCCAGACGTATCTAAACCCTTTGTCATGGAAGTCGATGCGTCTGAGGTTGGTGTGGGGGCGGTACTATCTCAAGGCTCATCCTTGAGTGGTTTGCGTCCGTGCGCCTATTTCTCCAAAAACTGTCGTCCGCTGAACGTAACTACGATATCGGCAACAGGGAGTTGTTGGCTATTAAGTTGGCCTTTGAGGAATGGCGACACTTCTTGGAGGGGTCGGTACATCAGGTCACTGTTATTACTGACCATAAGAATCTGCTGTATTTGGAGTCTGCCAAGCGTCTGTCTCCCAGGCAGGCTCGCTGGGCATTGTTTTTCACGCGGTTCAACTTTGTTGTCACTTACAGACCAGGGTCTAAAAATACTAAGGCAGATGCTCTGTCCAGGTGTTTTCCAGGGGGAGAAGCTCGGGAAGATCCAGTACCCATCCTCCAAAAGGGTGTTGTGGTTTCGGCTCTCACTACCGAGGTTGAGGCTGAGATTGCCGAGGCTCAGGAGGAGGTACCATCTGAGCTTCCCATCAACAAATCTTTTGTACCGCTTCATCTCCGCCTAAAGGTGTTGGCGGAGCATCACGATACTGTCCTGGCTGGCCACCCAGGGGTTAGAGGTACTTTGGAGTTGGTGTCACGTCGGTTTTGGTGGCCCAAAATCCGACAGGACGTGGTCTCATATGTGTCAGCTTGCACCACGTGCGCTAGGGCGAAGACGCCCCGCTCCCGTCCTGTTGGCACACTACTTCCTCTGGAGGTATCTAGTAAGCCATGGACGGAAATCTCCATGGATTTCATCACTGATTTGCCTCCCTCAGCTGGGAACACGGTCATTTTGGTGACTGTGGATCGGTTTTCAAAAATGTCGCACTTTGTGTCTTTGCCTTCTTTACCTAACGCTAAGACTCTTGCTCAGGTGTTTGTGCAGGAGGTGGTCAGGCTTCATGGAGTTCCGTCTGACATCGTGTCAGATAGGGGTACTCAGTTTGTAGCAAAATTTTGGAAAGCATTTTGCTCATGGCTGGGGATCAAGTTGTCTCATTCGTCTGCGTTTCATCCCCAGTCAAATGGTCAGACCGAGCGTATGAACCAAAATTTGGAGCACTACTTGCGCTGCTTTGTCTCTGATAACCAGGAGGAGTGGTCTACCTTTCTTCCTTTCGCTGAGTTTGCCATCAATAATCACCGCCAGGAGTCGTCTGGGGAGTCTCCGTTTTTTTGTGTTTACGGGCTACATCCTCAGTTTTGTACACTGAGTCAGAGAGGCTCTTCCGGCGTTCCGGAGGAAGACCAGTTAGGAACACAATTGTCATCAGTCTGGAGGAGAGTGAAACAGTGCCTGTTGAGTGTGGGTGCTAGGTACAAACGTGTGGCTGACAGTAGGCGTGTGCCAGGTCCGGACCTGAGTGTGGATGACTGGGTGTGGTTATCCACAAAAAACATAAGACTCAAGATACCATCCCTTAAATTGGGTCCACGGTTTATTGGTCCATTTAGGGTCACCGCCGTCATTAACCCAGTAGCGTACCGACTGGAGCTCCCTACGGTGTATAAAATACACAACGTGTTCCACAGGTCTCTTCTTAAGAAGGTGGTGGGTTCTGTGGACGCGGCGCCTATGCCACCTCCAGTCTTGGTGGATGGTAACCTAGAATTTGAAGTCTCCAGGGTGGTTGACTCTCGTGTGGTGCGCCGCACTTTACAATATTTGGTACACTGGCGTGGTTATGGGCCTGAGGAGAGGTCCTGGGTACCAGCCTCAGACATTCATGCGGATCGGCTGGTCAGGTGTTATCATCGTCGCCATCCGGACAAGCCGGGTCCTATAAGCCGTGAGGGCCCTGGGGTCCCTCGTAGAAGGCGGGATACTGTCATGTCGGACACTGTCCAGACCAGGTCGTCTGACAGACAGCGGTAATTCCGCGTTTGACCACTGTTTGCTCATTGGCGTCGGCTAGTTTTCGTCTGGCTGCTCTGGGGTTAATTTATCTGATCCTCGGATTGGAAGCTGGGCCATGCCCATTTCCTTTAAATGGTTCTCCTGATCTTTGGACGTCGCCGATTATAGCTTCTGTCTTATCCGTAGTTATCTCGGTCCGGAGTGGAGAGCTGGTTGTTGGAGAATCGTTGCTGGTGGTGTATTTTCCTTTGTCTTATTTACTCCTTCCTATATTTGTATTTATTTTGCCCTGCACCTTTATAGTGTATTCCTGATTGACTGCGGCGTGGTGTATATTGTCATTTATCCTTGTTTGTTATAACTGTGGGTATTGGTCTATTGCATTCACTGGGTGGTGGGTGGTGGTATTCAGTCTAGGGCTGAATCAGGAGTCAGGGTGAGGGTGGAGGCCTGAACATGCACACCTTCAGTGTAAACTTCAGGTAGAGGGTCAGACAGGGTTTCCCTAGTCTGAGGGAAATTGCAGGGGCCCGGGTCATTAGCTCTCACCCTCCTTGTATCCCCGTGACAGTAGGAGGTCTTGGGAGGATCGGAGATTACGTGAGGGAAGGTATTGGGAGATTAGTTCAGAGATATAGGGAGGGGACAGGTTGTGGATGGCTTTGTAGATCAGTGTTAGTAGTTTGAACTGGATTCGTTGGGGAATTGGGAGCCAGTGGAGGGATTTGCAAAGGGGAGAAGCAGGGGAGTAGCGAGGAGAGAGGTGGATTAGCCAGGCAGCAGAGTTGAGGACAGACTGGAGTGGTGCAAGAGAGTTAGCGGGGAGGCCACAGAGGAGGGTGTTGCAGTAGATGAGGCGGGAGATGATAAGGGCATGTACAAGAGTCTTAGTAGATTGTGGGGTGAGGAAGAGATGGATTCTGGCAATATTTTTGAGATGGAGGCGACAGGAGGTGGCAAGAGTTTGAACGTGCGGTTTGAAGGACAAGGCAGAGTCGAGAGTTACCCCGAGGCAGCGGATTTCAGGTGCGGGAGAGAACGTGATGTCGTTTACCATAATAGATATATCAGGAAGGGGGGATATGTGAGATGGGGGAAAGATGATGAGTTCGGTTTTGTCTACATTGAGTTTTAGGAAGCGAGAGTTGAAGGAGGATATGGCTGACAGACACTCCGGGATTCTGGACAGAAGAGAGATGAGTGTTGTCAGCATACAGATGGTACTGGAAGCCATGGGACTTTATGAGTTGCCCTAGGCCAAGGGTAGAGATGGAAAAAAGTAGGGGCCCTAGCACAGAGCCTTGAGGGACTCCAACAGAGAGAGGGTGGGATGAGGAGTTAGTGTGGGAGTGGGAAATGCTAAATGTCGGAAAGGTATGAGGCAATCCAGGACAGGGCGAGGTCTTTGATGCCAAGGGAAGAAAGAATCTGTAGCAGTAGGCAGTGATCGACTGTGTCGAAAGCAGAGTCAATTGCTCTGTCAAAAAATAGTCAAAAAATAAAGCCAATTCTTCACCTACTGTTCATTTTTTCATTCTACCTCCCAAAGATCGCAGTAAGGCTTGGCGCACATTTATCCTGCGCTCTGCATTGAGCATTTACACCGGGGTTTCCGTGTAAATCTCTGAAATACATGATTCAGATGGAATCTCTGGCAGAAGGTTCTGTATAATGAGGCAGATGGAGGCACTGTGGATGCCGTCTGATCTGTGATCCGGCAGTGTCCATCTTTTTAGGATTGCATAAAAGTGCTCTCGTCCACAGTTTTGTGCACTTCTGAAAAGAAGAACTCTGCTGCCTCATTATAGTGAATGGATCCCTCGGGGGTTTCATCTGAATCACATCACTTAGAAATTTAGATCGAAACACCAAAGTAAGTGCTCAGCATAGAGCACCGGATAAATGTGATCCCAAACGTTATGTAAAATGTTCCCAATAAAAGCTTCAACTCAATCCATAAAAAAAGAAAGCCCTCACTGAGGTCTGTCATATGTTAATGGAAATATAGGGGCTTCCACGTTTCTGGTAGCACAAAGGATCTGGAAAACTGAAATGGCTCCATAACCATCTAAACAAAATTCTGAAAATTCTGGGCTCCCAAATCCAAATGCCCCCTCCCTTCTGAGCCCCAGAGTGTACCTAAACCACATATAGTATTCACATGTTTGGCATTTCTGAAGCGTTGAGAGCCCACCTAACTTACAGGTGCATGCCTCCAGTAACATGGGCAGGGCATAACGTACTGGAGACTGCAATGCACTGGACACTACAGCGTACTGGTCAGTACAATGGCAGTTTGCATTTTTTGCTCAGCAACATTCATTGCTGCTTGTTGCAGGAAAATACCCATGGAGACAAAATCGTCACTACACCTGTAGATAAATTCCCAAAGGGGTATAATCTCCGCTCTCCAGGAGGTAAATAGCGCTCTTTTCCTCCCGAGTCTCTCCATACAGTTGTGGCCAAAAGTATTGACACCCCTGCAATTCTGTCAGATAATACTCAGTTTCTTCCTGAAAATGATAGCAAACACAAATTCTTTGTTATTATTATCTTCATTTAATTTGTGTAAAAAGAAAAAACACAAAAAGAATTGTCCTAAAGCCAAATTGGATATATTTCCACACCAAACATAAAAAAGGGGATGGACAAAAGTATTAGCACTGTTCGAAAAATCATGTGAAGCTTCTCTAATTTGTGTAATTAACAGCACCTGTAACTTTCCTGTGGCACCTAACAGGTGTTGGCAATAACTAAATCACACTTGCAGCCAGTTGACATGGATTAAAGTTGACTCAACCTCTCTCCTGTGTCCTTGTGTATACCACATTGAGCATGGAAAAAAGAAAGAAGACCAAAGAACTGTCTGAGGACTTGAGAAACCAAATTGTGAGGAAGCATGAGCAATCTCAAGGCTACAAGTCCATCTCCAAAGACCTGAATGTTCCTGTGTCTACCGTGCGCAGTGTCATCAAGAAGTTTAAAGCCCATGGCACTGTGGCTAACCTCCCTAGATGTGGACAGAAAAGAAAATTTGACAATAGATTTCAACGCAAGATTGTGCGGATGTTGGATAAAGAACCTCGACTAACATTCAAACAAGTTCAAGCTGCCCTGCAGTCCCAGGGTACAACAGTGTCAACCGATACTATGCATCGGTGTCTGAATGAAAAGGGACTGTATGGTAGGAGACCCAGGAAGACCCCACTTCTTACCCCGAGACATAAAAAAGCCAGGCTGGAGTTTGCCAAAACTTACCTGAAAAAGCCTAAAACGTTTTGAAAGAATGTTCTCTGGTCAGATGAGACAAAAGTAGAGCTTTTTGGGCAAAGGCATCAACATAGAGTTTACAGGAGAAAAAAAGAGGCATTCAAAGAAAAGAACACAGTCCCTACAGTCAAACATGGCGGAGGTTCCCTGATGTTTTGTGGTTGCTTTGCTGCCTCTGGCACTGGACTGCTTGACCGTGTGCATGGCATTATGAAGTTTGAAGACTACCAACAAATTTTGCAGCATAATGTAGGGCCCAGTGTGAGAAAGCTGGATCTCCCTCAGAGGTCATGGGTCTTCCAGCAGGACAATGACCCAAAACACACTTCAAAAAGCACTAGAAAATGGTTTGAGAGAAAGCACTGGAGACTTCTTAGGTGGCCAGCAATGAGTCCAGACCTGAATCCCATAGAACACCTGTGGAGAGATCTAAAAATGGCAGTTTGGAGAAGGTACCCTTCAAATATCAGGGACCTGGAGCAGTTTTCCAAAGAAGAATGGTCTAAAATTCCAGCAGAGCATTGGAAGAAACTCGTTGATGGTTACCGGAAGTGGTTGGTCACAGTTAATTTGGCTAAAGGTTGTGCAACCAAGTATTAGGCTGAGGGTGCCAATACTTTTGTCTGGCCCATTTTTGGAGTTTTGTGTGAAATGATCAATGTTTTGCTTTTTGCTTCGTTCTCTTTTGTGTTTTTTCATTTAAGACAAATTAAATGAAGATAATAATACCAAAGAATTTGTAATTGCAATCATTTTCAGGAAGAAACTGAGTATTATCTGACAGAATTGCAGGGGTGTCAATACTTTTGGCCACAACTGTATGGCTAAGTAGTACTGTACAGCCACATATGAGGTATTGCCACATTCAGTAGAAATTGTGGGACACATTTTGGTGCCATTTTTATCCACTCATTGTGTGAAAATGTAACATCTGGGGCTAAAACAAATTTTTGGTGGTAAATTTGTAGCTCTTTTTGTGAAGAAAATCTGATTTTATTATTTTTACTGCTCAACGTTATAAACTTCTGTGAAGCACCTGGGGGTTCAAGTTGCTTACCATGCATCTGAATACATTCCAGGGTCTAGTTTCCAAAATGGTGTCACTTGTGGGGGGTTTCCACTGTTTAGATACATCAGGGACTCTCCCAATGGCTAATGTTTCCAGGAAATTTTGCATTCAAAAAGTGAAATGAAGCTCTTTACCTTCCGAGCCCTGATGTGTGCCCAAACAGTAGTTTTTTTCCTTCATATTGGGTATCGGCGTACTCAGGAGAAATTGCACTACAAATTGTATGGTGCAATTTCTCCTGTTACCATTATGAAAATGCAATATTTTAGGAAAAAAAGTGAAGAAAAGATAAATGTTAATTTCTTTTTCAAAAAATTCCTGTAAAGCACCCGAAGGGTTAATAAACTTCTTGAATGTGGTTTTGAGCACATTGAGGGGTGCAGTTTTTAGAAAAGTGTTACTTTTGGGTATTTTCTGTCATATAGGCCCCTCAAAGTGATTTCAAATGTGATGCGGTCCCTAAAAAAGTGGTTTTGTAAATTTTGTTGGAAAAATGAAAAATTGCTGGTCAAATTTTAACCCTTATAACTTCCTAACAAAAAAAATTTGGGTTACAATATTGTTCTGATGTAAAGTGAACTTATGGGAAATGTTATGTATTAACTATTTCGTGTGACATATTTCTGTGAGCATGAAAATTCAAAGTTGGAAAATTGCAAAATTTTCGCCAAATTTCCGTCTTTTTCACAAATAAATGCAAATCGTACAGAAGAAATTTTACCACAGTCATGAAGTCCAATATGTCCCGTAAAAGTATTCAGTATTCTCAGAATCACCGGGATCCATTGAAGTGTACTAGAGTTATTACCTCATAAAATGACAGTGGTCAGAATTGTTAAAATTCGCCTGGTCATTAACATGCAAACCACCTTCGGGGGTAAAAGGGTTAAAATTCTTACCAATTGCTGTCTTCCCATTTTTCCAGCACTGCCCTGGTCCCCTTCTGGCCCACGTGATCTGGAATCATTTGTGAACTGAAAGTCAATTTCTTGATGTAAGTCTATGGAGACTTGATTTCCTATAGACTTACAGTGGGTACGAAAAGTATTCAGACCCCTTTACATTTTTCACTCTTTGTTTCCTTGCAGCCATTTGGTAAATTCATAAAGTTCATTTTTTTCTCATTAATGTACACTCTGCACCCCATCTTGACCGCAAAAAAAAGAAATGTGGAAATGTTTGCAAATTTATTACAAAAGAAAAACTGAAATATCACATGGTCATAAGTATTTAGACCCTTTGCTCAGTATTGAGTAGAATTACCCTTTTGAGCTAGTACAGCCCTGAGTCTTCTTGGGAATCATACAAGTTTTTCACACCTGGATTTGGGAATCTTCTGCCATTCTTCCTTGCAGATCCTCTCCAGTTCCATCAGTTGAATGGTGAACGTTGGTGGACTGCCATTTTCAGGTCTCTCCAGAGATGCTCAGTTGGGTTTAGGTCAGGGCTTTGGCTGGGCCAGTCAAGAATGGTCACAGGGTTGTTCTGAAGCCAGTACTTTGTTATTTTAGCTGTGTACTTAGGGTCATTATCTTGGAAGGTGAAACTTCGGCCAAGTCTGAGGTTGAGCACTCTGGAAGAGGTTTTCATTCAGGATATCTCTGTACTTGGCCACATTAATGTTTCCTTCAATGGCAACCAGTCGTCCTGTCGCTGCAGCTGAAAAAGACCCCCATAGCATGATGCTGCCGCCACCATGTTTCACTGTTGGGATTGTATTGGGCAGGTGATGAGCAGTGCCTGGTTTTCTCCACACATACCACTTAGAATTATCATAATAAATGTCTATCTTCATCTCATCAGACCAGAGAATCTTATTTCTCATAGTCTGGGAGTCCTTCATGTGTTTTTTAGCAAACTCTATGCGGGCTTTCATATGTCTTGCACTGAGGAGAGGCTTCCATCGGGCCACTCTGCCATAAAGGGCCGACTAGTGGAGGGCTGCAATAATAGTTGACTTTGTGGAACTTTCTCCCATCTCCCTACTGCATCTCAGTACGGGAGCTCAGCCACAGTGATCTTGGGGTTCTTCTTTACCTCTCTCATCAAGGCTCTTCTCCCACGATTGCTCAGTTTGGCTGGACAGCCAGGTCTAGGAAGACTTCTGGCGGTCCCAAACTCCTTCCATTTAAGGACTATGGAGGTTACTGTGCTCTTAGGAACCTTGAGTACTGCAGAAATTATTTTGTAACCTTGGCCAGATCTGTGCCTTGCCACAATTCTGTCTCTGAGCTCTTTGGCCAATTCCTTTGACCTCATGATTCTCATTTGGTCTGACATGCACTGTGAGCTGTGAGGTCTAATATAGACAGAGGTGTGCCTTTCCAAATCAAGTCCTATCAGTTTAATTAAACACAGCTGGACTCCAATGAAGCAGTAGGACCATTTCAATGAGGATTACAATGAAACGGACAGCATGTGACTTAAATATAAGTGTCTGAGCAAAAGGTCTGAATACTTATGACCATGTGATATTTCAGTTTTTCTTTTTTAATAAATTTACAAAAATGTCTACATGTCTTTTGTTTTTTTCAGTCACGATGGGGTGCAGAGTATACATTAATGAGAAAAACAAATGAACTTTTTTGAATTTATCAAATGGCTGCAATGAAACAAAAAGTGAAAATTTTAAAGGCGTCTGAATACTTTCCGTACCCACTGTACATTGGTAAAGAAGCTGAAGAGGGATAAAGTAGGACAGAGCAAAAATGGAACAGGGCTGTTAACCAGAGAAAACAGTGATTAGTAAGTATTTTAATACAGTTGCTCTATACTACATTATATACCTAATTAAGATTGATTATGGGAAAAAATGCTGACAAATCTCTTTTAAAGTGAATATTTCATTATATGGTTATTTTCACACAAGTAAGCCCAACACTTTGGTATTAAGACTTTATATTGTCATATCTGCATTCTTCACATGAATACTTAATGCTAATTTCTGCTCTTCTTATGAACAGGGCTGTATTAATTATTAAACACCCAAGGGCATGTGCCTAGGCTGCAGGAACCAGGGGACAGCACTTTAATAGATCTGTCTTCTATTTGCGTCTTTTATACAGTTGTGTGAAAAAGTGCTTGCCCACCTCCTAATTCCCTACTTCCTCAGAAGAACTAATTAAGATTAAAAGTCAATTTTTCAGCATCAAGACCACAGTTATGAGGCATACAGTAGGATTATTTTACCAATTTTATCACCTGTATTCCCATAGCAATAGCTTCCCAGGGATGACAGATTTCTTTTAAAGGGCTAATACCCATCAGCGTAAATAAAATCAGTCCGATGTTGATCCTGAAAAGTCAGACGAGTGTCATTCAATTGCGATTTTCATGCTAGTACAATGCATTTTTTCTCACCTAGCATCCGTCTGACATCCGACTGACATGCATAAGCGATCCGTATGCAATGCGATTTTAACATAAGCTTTTACATAGAGTAATTATATAGTTTTCATAGTATATATTCTTAGATAGATATAAATAGATATATACTAATATATAATTAGTACAGTGCGTGTGTAGCTTACTGTACATATATAAAAAAAATCAGTAAATTAAAGAAAAAAAATACTGTGGGGGCCCCTGAAATTTTAATAACCATTAAAGGGAAAGCCGACGGCTGGGGGTAGATGTTTATAGCCTGGGAAGGGGATAATATCCTTGGAGTTTCCCAGGCTATTAATATCAGCTCAAAGCTGTATACTTAGCCTTTACTGGTTATTAAAAGGGGGAACCCTCCAAAAAATGATGTATAATACCGAAAGCTTTAAGTCCCTACTCCTAACAACAGGTGCAAAAAAAGGAGCCCAATCCGTAGTAAAATATCTATAAAGAACTTGGCACTTAATTGATGTAGAAAAAATTATTTATTGGCAATTCACAGTGAACATATATGACGTTTCGGTCTCAGTTTAGACCTTTTTCAGCTATTTATGTATATCTTTTTTCTACATCAATTGAGTGCAAAGTTCTTCATAAATAATAAACGCGCCCTTACTGGCAGGGCGAGTTGACAAGCTAATATTAATGTGGCCTCCCGATTTTGCCCCAGAAGGAGGGGGGGGGGGGGCGTAGAAGGATTGGGTAGTTTGTATTCAAAAGCCTGAACCTTTTCTTCTCCTGCTAGATAAGATTCTGGCAAGGCTGTCTGGTGTGGACAGAGGTGTCTGGCAAAAACTTTTTCACCATTTTCTACTAAAAGCACAGGAAAGCTTGGCTGAAGCATCAATGTGTATGGAAAGCTCAAGGGAGACAGCTGTCAACCAAAAAAGTTGAAAGCTATCATAGACCAGGTTCAGATGGCCGTATTTCATGGTCCATATAGATGGTCCATATGTATGAGGATAAGTTTCTGTATGGAGACCTAGGCATTGTGAATTATAAATATTTGAACCTAACCCAAAGTGTATGAATGTCTTTACTGCTATTCTGGCTGACAAAAAGAGTGGAGCCAAGACAATCTGCTCCACCACTATTTCTTAGGGATCCATTTTTAATAAAAAGCCACTTTATTTTTATGAACAGACGCAGCTTTAGTTTGCCTACATTACAGTAAGGTAATCTTCTCTGATGAGTCTAATTTTCCGCTTTCTAGATCACGCAAAGTCATTGTTGCCCTCTGCTCCTCTTTGGTCAGATCTCATCTGGAATACTGTGTCCAGTTTTGGGCACCACATTTAAAACAAGACATCAACAAACTGGAGCAAGTTCAGAGAAGAGCGACCAGAATGGTGACCGGTCTCCAAACCATGTCCTATGAGGAACGGTTACAGGATTTGGGAATGTTTAGCTTGCAAAAAAGAAGACTGAGAGGAGACTTAATAGCTGTCTACAAATATCTCAAGGCTGTCACATTGTGGAAGGATCATCTTAATTCTCATTTGCACAAGGAAAGACTAGAAGCAATGGGATGAAACTGAATGGGAGGAGACACAGATTAGATATTAATAAAAACTTTTTGACAGTGAGAGTGATTAATGAGTGGAACAGGCAGCACGAGAAGTAGTGAGTTCTCCTTCCATGGAAGTCTTCACACAGAGGCTGGACAGACATCTGTCTGGGATGATTTAGTGAATCCTGCATTGAGCAGGGGGTTGGACCAGATGACCCAGGAGGTCCCTTCCAACTCTACCATTCTATGATTTTACAGTAAGGTTTTCCATTCACTCACAGTTAATTTCTAGGAGCCCAAAAATCCCTGCTAATTTAGGGCATACTTTGGTTCAGCAACTAGGGCAGCAGGACCTGTAAATATAGCCCTAATTATAAGGCTATGTGCACACGTTGCGGATTGGTGTGCGGATTTTTCCACACTGTTTTTGCAAAATCCGCAGGTAAACCGCACTGTGGATTACCAGCAGATTTATTCCGGATTTAACGCGTTTTTTGAGCGGTTTTTGTACGGATTCCACCTGCGGTTTTACACCTGCGGATTCCTATTGAGGAGCAGGTGTAAACCACTGTGGAATCCGCACAAAGAATTGACATGCTGTGGAAAAAACACAGCTGCGTTTCCGCACGTTTTTTTTCTGCAACATGTACAGAGCGGATTTTGTTTTCCATACGTTTACATGGTACTGTACAACGCATGGAAAACAGCTGCAGATCCGCAGCATCAAATCTGCTTCGGATCCGCAGCAAAATCCGCAATGTGTGCACATAGCCTAAAGGAAATAATCACAATTACAAGCATTGTTCTTCCAGGATTACAGCATAATTTCATTAATATAGTTCACTTTTGTCTTTTTTTGGAAATAGCAGGTGTGTCGGTAAATAGAAATGTTGATATTGCAGTTGTCTTTGTACAATAGCACTTCTGCCAGTGACCAAAACGCAATGACTTGTGCAGATTTCTGGGAAGCCTAAACAAATTTCTAAAAGTAGACTATAATACACTGTACATTTTCAGAAATTTCTTACTAATGGCTATGATACTGAGTGCTGCTAGAAATTATAAACAGCAAACTGCTCTTTTATGATAACTTTATAAAATCCTATTGTTTGCTATATACATCTACTGACGAAGCCCAATATTGGTGAAATGCGCACTGAGGTACCAGTGCACTCTTTAACACTGTCCCCTCTACTCTGTTGTATTAATATGTGATTTGGGGATTCTCCCTGGGTTCTCCATTTAATGATTGTGGTATTACCTGAGTTATATTTATTACCATTGAGTTACCAGTGTGTTACTTTCAGTGTTATTGGGAAATGTGCAATTATATTAATATCAGGCACTGTTAGTTTTCCTACTATTGATAGTGCCAAATTACCATTCTAAACGAACAACTATAAACTGGTAGGACTATTTATACATACTGCATCAGAAATACTTTGGTCTTCCATGTGCCCCACTACATAACCTGCATATATCTCTGATACTTGTCTTTTAAGTTGGCCTCTCTTAAATCTCTGATTATCTATATTTAGTTTTTGTATACTTTCGTGATTGTGTATTATTCAATAAATGTATTATCTATTTTATATTACCCTGTCTGTTTTTCCCTATTTTTTCTTTTGGGCAATATTTAGCATTTACTGTTTTCCATCTCATTAGATTTTTTTTTAATTTAGCTAACTTTACCCCGAGACTTATTGTATTAAATTTTGAGCATTCAATGTAGGGCTAATTATATAATTTTACTTGCTTACTTTTGTCATGACTGGAAATAGCAGGTGTGTCAGGAAATAGAAATCCTGATACTGCAGTTTTCTCTGTAAAAAAGCATTTCTGCCAGGGACCATAATGCAATGACTTGTACAGATTTCTGGAAAGCCTAAATGAGTTTCTTGAAACAGACAATAATAAAATACATTTTCAAAAACCTCTTACTAATGGCTATGATTCAGATTGCCACTAGAAATTATACATGGCAAACTGCTCTTTTATGTTAAAATCTATTCTATGCTTTATACTCACAGGGCATTAAAAGAACTCACATGGTGAAAGGAAAAAATGGCCTGTTTATGGTAAATGAAAGTGATATTTATTGTTCCTCCTGTTGAATATTGTAAATGATTGAAATAGTTGTGATATCATAAGTCTCATCATATTTGGCCTACATTTACACATGCATGTGGTGACTGTTTTTTTTCTTGGACAGCACATGGACACATCCGTGAAAATGAGAGTGAGATCCGTGAGACTCAGCGCAGGTCCTACTCGACTCAGCGCAGGTCCTACTCTGGTCCGTGTTTGTGAATCAGAATCTGTCATTAAAGTATATTAGGATCAGTGAAGCACACATACAAAGCTGGAAAGCTTCAGATTTGCTTCCGACTTTCATCTGGGTCTCAGTGATAAATTTGAATGAAAAAAAGAAAGTGGCTGTGGTAAAAGGTTCCTTGCATCTAGAGGACAATTCAGGTGACTTTAGGTCCAACCATCATGGCTCCACACATTGATGTTGAAAAGTTTGTTACGCTTCTGTAGGAGGGTCCTCTTCTCCGGCACTAACAACAGGTTCTGGCTAAAATGCGCATAAAGAATGTGAACAAATTTGTGTTTTGTACATAACTGTCACATTTATGCAACAGCACAAATGCAGTAGCTGACCCATTGTGTCATTGTCATCATCTGTCCCTCTTTTATGTGCGCAGTATAACTGAGCCCTTACAATGTTTTACCTTTCTTCTTGAAATGAATGTCGTAAAGCAATGGTAGTTGTCGGGACTACTTTTGCCGTGAGGTGGTGCTGAAGGGCAAATGTGGGAGTGCACTGTGGTCCAAAAGGTCATGTTTATGTACAGTGGGGCAAAAAAGTATTTAGTCAGTCAGCAATAGTGCAAGTTCCACCACTTAAAAAGATGAGAGGCGTCTGTAATTTACATCATAGGTAGACCTCAACTATGGGAGACAAACTTAGAAAAAAAAATCCAGAAAATCACATTGTCTGTTATTTTATCATTTTATTTGCATATTATGGTGGAAAATAAGTATTTGGTCAGAAACAAACAATCAAGATTTCTGGCTCTCACAGACCTGTAACTTCTTCTTTAAGAGTCTCCTCTTTCCTCCACTCATTACCTGTAGTAATGGCACCTGTTTAAACTTGTTATCAGTATAAAAAGACTTTTTTGCAACAAAAAAGGATAAACACACCGGCGCTCCCAAAAAGCTGAACTAAAAAGCTGCAGGTGCCTAGACAGCTACTGTGCTGACTCTGTCATGAAAAAGGAGCAAAATACATAGATAAGGACACCGCGCTAACTAAATGAGACAGTACATCTGTATCAAATGAACGTCTGGCTAGACAAAATGTGTAACAAGCTGAAAACGACGTGCGGCACACTGAAAGTGAAAATGAAAATGAAACTAATGTCTACACTGCAGTGGACGATAATCAAAGCAACAATACCACAGAAAAAACCAATGTAAGTGCCTGGTGAGGGCACAATAAATCATGAAAGTGTGTGTATAATAGAGGAATGCACACTTACTAGATGATGTTGTTGTTGCTGTGTAGAATGCTGGCGATAATTCAGCAAGGGCTGTCAGCGTTCTCTTAGGTATTAGAACAGAGCCACCAGCGGCTCAGGTGTCTGGCGGTGAAGTGTCCAGAACAGCAGCGCCGGGCGGCACAAACACCTGACAATGTGGGGAGCGTCCTCCCTGGTGAATGTACGCCGCGCGCGCCTGGAACACAGAAGACCGGCACACGTGGGCAGGAGACAAACCGCTACAAGGAGCGGTGGGAAGAGGGGGCGTGATTGCGGTGACGTCACCAAAAAGCAAAAAAGGCAAGGAGCTAAGGACGGATGCCGCACAGGTACACAATAGCCTACGCGTTTCGAAGGTCTCCGGACCTTCTTCGTCAGGGCTGCTTTTTTCTGTGGTATTGTTGCTTTGATTATCGTCCACTGCAGTGTAGACATTAGTTTCATTTTCATTTTCACTTTCAGTGTGCCGCACGTCGTTTTCAGCTTGTTACACATTTTGTCTAGCCAGACGTTCATTTGATACAGATGTACTGTCTCATTTAGTTAGCGCGGTGTCCTTATCTATGTATTTTGCAGTATAAAAAGACACCTGTGCACACCCTCAAACAGTCTGACTCCAAACTCCACTATGGTGAAGACCAAAGAGCTGTCAAAGGACACCAGAAACAAAATTGTAGCCAGGCTGGGAAGACTGAATCTGCAATAGCCAACCAGCTTGGAGTGAAGAAATCAACAGTGGGAGCAATAATTAGAAAATGGAAGACATTCAAGACCACTGATAATCTCCCTCGATCTGGGGCTCCACGCAAAATCCCACCCCGTGGGGTCAGAATGATCACAAGAACGGTGAGCAAAAATACCAGAACCACGCGGGGGGACCTAGTGAATGAACTGCAGAGAGCTGGGACCAATGTAACAAGGCCTACCATAAGTAACACACTACGCCACCATGGACTCAGATCCTGCAGTGCCAGACGTGTCCCACTGCTTAAGCCAGTACATGTCCGGGCCCGTCTGAAGTTTGCTAGAGAGCATTTGGATGATCCAGAGGAGTTTTGGGAGAATGTCCTATGGTCTGATGAAACCAAACTGGAACTGTTTGGTAGAAACACAACTTGTCGTGTTTGGAGGAAAAAGAATACTGAGTTGCATCCATCAAACACCATACCTACTGTAAAGCATGGTGGTGGAAACATCATGCTTTGGGGCTGTTTCTCTGCAAAGGGGCCAGGACGACTGATCCGGGTACATGAAAGAATGAATGGGGCCATGTATCGTGAGATTTTGAGTGCAAACCTCCTTCCATCAGCAAGGGCATTGAAGATGAAACGTGGCTGGGTCTTTCAACATGACAATGATCCAAAGCACACTGCCAGGGCAACGAAGGAGTGGCTTCGTAAGAAGCATTTCAAGGTCCTTGAGTGGCCTAGCCAGTCTCCAGCTCGCAACCCTATAGAAAACCTTTGGAGGGAGTTGAAAGTCCGTGTTGCCAAGCGAAAAGCCAAAAACATCACTGCTCTAGAGGAGATCTGCATGGAGGAATGGGCCAACATACCAACAACAGTGTGTGGCAACCTTGTGAAGACTTACAGAAAACGTTTGACCTCTGTCATTGCCAACAAAGGATATATTACAAAGTATTGAGATGAAATTTTGTTTCTGACCAAATACTTATTTTCCACCATAATATGCAAATAAAATGATAAAAAAACAGACAATGTGATTTTCTGGATTTTTTTTTCTCAGTTTGTCTCCCATAGTTGAGGTCTACCTATGATGTAAATTACAGACGCCTCTCATCTTTTTAAGTGGTGGAACTTGCACTATTGCTGACTGACTAAATACTTTTTTGCCCCACTGTATATAGCAGCTGTTGTTTCAACCGGATATTATGGATTTGCCTCCACAATTCCCCCAATCCACCCACGTCTAACTTGGAAACCCAATAGTTGTAAGGCACAGAAGATTCAAGGAGGATACTAGTACGGTCGGCAATGTACTCCTTCAACATCTTCCAAAACTTGCTGTGGCTGTGAAAACTCATCATGGAGTCTGGAGAAGAAAAGAAAGAGAATTCCAACCAATCACAGACAATGTCACTTGCAAGGTACCTGGATGTAAATGTTTTTATGTGATACTGACTAATTCTCATATTTTTATTTATGTCAATAGCATTAAAGGGGTGGTCCAAGTTTGTGATGAGTCTGCAGTCATTATATGTGACTGAAGACTTCTGACTCCTCACAGTGCGAACCAGAATTCTCTGGTGCCAGCGATTTACATACATGTGGACATGTGCCAACTAGACATGTATGGCCTTACCCAATGAAAATGAATTGATTAATTCTACTCTGCAGCTGTCTTTTTGTGAGTATTGTGCCTACAAAATAATTCTACTTTGTAGGATTCTCTTTGGAATTTGTGGGCCAAATCTTTTTTCTACTCTACCACTGTGTCTATAGGTATAGTGTGTGGAGTAATGGAGTCAGTGGATGCTCTCGTCCGCTGGTCTGGCTGCCTTTAGCAAGACTGCATGGACCAGGGCTCATACCACTGAACACCCGCTCTATCTCCCAGTGGGCAATACACTATACAGACAACACAGGGTTAGGGTAAAACAGTTTGTCAATACTTTATTGAACTACAACACCCAATAGCAAACAGAACAATCCCAACAATTACCCCAAGATGGTGCACATTACGGGGTCTCACCCTTCCGCTGACTCTCCGGGATAATGGTAGATGTTATGTCCAAGCTCCCAGGGTCGCAGCTCCACCTGTGATACACACACAAAGAGGTAACGGCAAGCGTAGAGAATAGTGATGAGCGAATATACTCGTTACTCGAGATTTCTCGAGCATGCTCGGGGGTCCTCAGAGTATTTTTTAGTGCTCGGAGTTTTAGTTTTTCTTGCCGCAGCTGAATGATTTACATCTGATAGCCAGCATAAGTACATGTGGGGATTCCCTAGAAACCAGGCAACCCCCACATGTACTTATGCTGGCTATCAGATGTAAATCATTCAGCTGCAGCAAGAAAAACTAAAACTCTGAGCACTAAAAAATACTCAGAGGACCCCCGAGCATGCTCGATAAATCTAGAGTAATGAGTATATTCGCTCATCACTAGTAGGGAGATGACAGATAACAGTCCATAGAGTCCATACAAGGTCCAAAGCCAGTTGACACGAGAGTCACACCTGGCTTATCCGACCATCTCCATGGAACCAGGCGACCAGCGAGTCCCAAACCTGGCTTTCTCCAAACATATCCATGGTTCAGAGATGGTCACTGGATCAGATCTGTGTCCTTCCAACTGGAGCCAAAAACCCCAAGGTTGCTTCCTATAGAATCATAGATCCGTGGCCCTCGTGATGGTGCCATGATGAATTGGCTGCAGTCCTGTCTCTCGTCTGTTGGGTGGTTTGCAGAATGTCCGGCTGGTAGCTCTGTGTGATTAGATCTGCTCTCTGAGTCTTTTTATACCCGAGGCATGTAGAATTACCAGTGTCCTTGAGTGTCCCTACACAGCCTTTCCCAATCTACCTTCGAAGTCAACAAACTGTTATAGAATACAATACACAATTAGCATATCAGCACATATGGGGTATCAACGTACTTGGGAGAAATGGCACAACAAATTTTATTGAGCACTTTCTTCTTTTACCTTGTGAAAATAAAAAAATTTGCGGCTAAAGTAACATTTTTGTGGATGGGAAAAAGTAAAGCTTTCATTTTTTCCTTCCACGTTTCATTAATTCCTGTGAAGCACCTGAAGGGTTAATAAACTTCTTGAATGTGGTTTTGAGCACATTGAGGGGTGCAGTTTTTAGAATGGTGTCTCTTTTGGGTGTTTTCTGTCATATAGACCCCTCAAAGTGACTTCATATGTGATGTGGTCCTTAAAAAATGGTTTTGTAAATTTTGTTGGAAAAGTGAGAAATTGCTGGTCAACTTTTTAATTTTATCTATACACTACAAATATTCAAAGTGATATTCATTGGTGACATGGCAGATGTCTGGCAGTATTCCAGTTTTGCCCATGCGTACCAGCATATCCTCGGATATGGACTGTTTCAGTGATGCATTGTCTCAAGTAGTCAAGATCCAGTAGCTGGGGTGGTAGCAGAGCCAATACACAGAGTGTTTGATGTATCCTCACGTAAAGAAGTGACAGGGTGTTAGATCTTGAAATTGTGAAGACCAGAGCAATATTGGTGAAATGACCTTAGACTACACACCTCTGAAACACTGGAATCCATATATGAAGATATACTGGCACACATATAGACAGAACTGGACTACTGGGAAGACATCTGCCAAGTCACCAATGGAAATCACTTTGAACATTTGAAGTATACAGATAAAACTTGATTAGATAGTGTGTCTTTTCATGGTAATAAATTTGTGCTACGTTTTCTCTATTATGAACACTGAGGCTATAATTTTGAACCATCCTTTATGAAACACTCTGTACTTTGAGGCCTAGGCTCCTGATCATTTAAGACACTAGTGATGCCCCTGCTTGGTAGACTGAGGTATGCTTTGGATCGTTGTCCTATTAAAAGGTCCAATGAGGCCCAAGTTCCAGCTTCCTCACCGAAAGCATGATGTTTTCTCCTAGGATTTTCTGATAGACTGAATCCTTCTTGCTTTCCACATGCTGCAGATTTCCAATACCAGAGGAAGTAATGCAGCGCCAGAGCATCACCGAGCCACCACCATATTTTACCTTATCCAGGGTGTTCTTTTCAGCATAAGCATCATTCTTCCTCCTCCAGACATATTGGTGATCCATAAATACAAAAAGTTTCTGTTCTCTTTCATGACCGCACAGTACAGAATCCCAGAACTTTTGTGGCTTATTTATATGGTTTGAGAATATTAGTGTCAAATTTTCTTGTGATTTTGGATCACTAGAGTAATACGTCTTGGATCTTGGAGATAGAGCATAGAGAATTTAAGTGTTTAGTATTTGCCTGTGTAAACTGAAACTTCAGTGCCTGCTCTCATAGAATCTTGCTCTAAATCTTTTGCAGCCACTCAAGATTTCTGGTCCTCTTGCTTCATCAGGAATCTGGTGGCAGCCACTGACAGCTTCCTTGTACTGCCACATCTACGTGTTGTAGACAGTGTTATATTATCTTTCAACTCGTGAACTATGCTTCCAGCTGTATCTCTAAGTATATTCAATGTCTTTGCTATGTTTTCATATATAGTTACTTGTTTTTTCAAGTCATTTATCTCTTCTATTAACGTATTGGGCCACTCTCTTAAGAAGCCAAGAATTTTGGTGACCTGGAATTCATTACCCACTGGAAAAGGCCTAAGATTTCTTAATAACACTGTCAGAAGCTGGTGTCTTAACTGTGCATCACAGTTACAGCAGGTCATAACAATGAAAGGTTGCTCTACTAAGTACTAAAAACACTTGTTATGAAAGGATGAATAATTTTGAACCATAGAATCATAGAATGTTAGAGTTGGAAGTGACCTCAAGGGTCATCGTGTCCAACCCCCCTGCTCAATGCAGGTTTCATTAAACCATCTCAGACACATGACTGTCCAGCCTCTGTTTGAAGACTTCCATTGAAGGAGATCTCACCACCTCTCTTGGCAGCCTGTTCCACTCATTGATCACCCTCACTGTCGAAAAGTTTTTTCTAATATCAAATCTGAGACTACAGTAATCATTTCAAGTTGCATTTTGTGTTGAATTTGAAGAAGCCACTTGTTATATTAGTTGTACTGAGGCATTTACATCGTTTTTGTTTAATTGGTTTATACCATCATGTGCACATGATTATGTAATATTGATTTGAAAGCTCAGCGACCATGTCACGAATAAGATGTAAACACTAGAAAGTGAAGAACTGCTTTATTAGGTGGAATAAGTTACATGACACTCCTATTTTATATGCAGTTCCTAAATATAAAGTAGGCTTCCCAATTATAATTTTGTGGGTGATGCCCATTAGGTAAGAAAAGAACAATAATATGAAAGTCGGGTATACATTATATGATGTAGAGGGAACAAAAAATCAGATTATATTCTGCTGCATTAACCAAACTTAAGAAAAGGCCACCAACCAACTGAAGGGTAAATCAGTGCTAATTTAGTTGTTTACTTTTCTACAGGGAGGTCTTTCCCCAAAGAATGATACATCATAAAATATTATATCACTCACTGCTAAGAGTTAATATATATCTTTATTATTTTATAGATATTCTTCAGCCTTGCAATTAGAACAGCACTACAAACTGTTACCTTAAGTTGGTACATAAAATCACAAGACCGTATTACAGAAATTTTTGATAAGTCTGTTATATTACAAAGTCAGTCTTACCATTTCCATAAAGGACCAGATTTGATTGTAAATGCTTTTCGGCTAAATTACCGTAAACTCATTTTGTTCTGTTAAGTGAAGTGCTGCAATACTGCCGTCCATAAATATATATATAGTATAAAGAGATGATTCTACACAGTGTGTAAGCCAAAGGTTTTTGTGTTCAATTCATGCCCAGCATCCAGATTGCCACAATTTCATTGTACCCATTTTACAATAGTTTCCTATACTACTGAGTAAAGCTAAATACATCCGTTGTTCCACAACACTTCTTCCAGATTATTCTACAGGCAGAAAAGTGTTGAAATACAGCCATGGTGATGGAGTGATGTTCTTGTTCTATTCAAACCTATAATGGACAAATATGAATTGCAATGCACTGATATTATTCACTATATGTAGATCCCATTTTTATCTAATGTCTCTCTTTGTTGAATATTACCTGCATATTAATATATGTTTGTGTATATATATATATATATATATATATATATATATATATATATATATATATATATATTATATATAAAGAGAGTAATACAGGAATAGTGTTCATCAGAAAAATGTACAGCTTCTATAGATTCTAAAATTTCCAGTAAAAGAGCCACAAGTTGATTTTGTAGTCATTGATGAAATTATTTCAGGATGCCAGCTTGACAATGCTTTTGGCTTTCTTGGGGTAAAATCATGCTGTTGTCCCTTAACTTTATGAACTCATGAACATCAGTTTCAGTGTTTGTCAACAAGCAAACTCTAGAGAGAAGCTGGACATAGAATAATGCGGTTCTCAAGAAGGACGCTGATGATCAGGAAAACAATATAAAGAGCAAACATTGTGCATCCTAAGATCTTGTTCATTTTCCACTTGCACAAAGCGATGGATAAAATGACGAACAGCAGCATAATGAAAAGGAGGATGATAGCACAGAAGAGGCCATTGCTGCTGACTCTCACAGGGCTGAAGTTATGAATTGTGGAAAACATGAGCCACGGCATGGGGAGACTGTAGTAAATAGAAACAAAATAGTGAATGAAATAGTATCAACACAATGCCTACATTTCTTTAGTAGCTGCAGCAAAGAAAAATGGTATAACAAATACTTACCCAACTGTGATGTCAAAGATGTTGCTTCCCACAGAGCTGGATACTGCCATATCCCCTAGGCCTTTGCGGGCAACAATGACACTTGTTATGAGGTCAGGAATAGAAGTACCAGCAGCTAATATTGTGAGCCCCATGATTTCTTCGGTTATGCCAATAGTTTCTCCTACCTGCAATAAATCATATGCTTAAATAACCCAGTTACTAAATTATTAGGAGTGCTATCAAATCTTCTACACAAATCCATAGGCGGTTACTTTTATTTGGCACAGTCTGCCAACTGGAAGTAGAGTTACTTGGTTGTTACTTTTAAGCTTTGCTTTTTAGATAAAAGTTCATTACAGCACAATTTCAGAAGTCATCAGAAACTGGATGGTTTTCCATTGAGTTACCAGAGATAAGACATAATAGCTGTAGGTCACAAGAAATGTCATACTGACATAAATACTGAATAATAAGTTGCCACAAATTGACTCTACTCCAGTGTCTGGATATTATGGTATGAGCTCACCATTTGTTATGCCACTGAACCAGCACAGAGAATGTGCGACCACTTCGTCAAGAACAGAACACTCCACTAGCCATTGTACTATGACCTTTGACTGAGCACTAGAAATTCTCTTTTTGAAGACTAAAAACTTAAGACTGCTGCATTGTGGCACTATTGCAAGTATCTACATTATTTTAGATTACGGTAATTCACAAACTTGTAAAAAAAAAAACATGTGAGACCCATGTAAGGGGTGTGTGCACATGAAACCTTTTCTAGGTGGATTCTGTCTAGGATCCACCTGAAAAACGCGAAACCGCCACAAAAAATTTACATAATGCACAACACTGTCTAAACAACATTGCTGTGCACGTTCCATCTTATGCCACTTCTTTTAACAGCTTCAGGGTTCTGAAAACACAAATTATTTTTTTAGAACGAGTTATACTTTTGAATGTCACAATCTATTTTACCATGCAATGTACTGCAAAAAATAGGAAAAAAATTCAAAGTGAAACTGTAACAAAAGAAAAGTAATTCCACAGTTGTATTTTGGGTTTTGTTTTTATAGCATTCATTGTTCAATAAAAATGACCTGGCAATATGATTTCCAGGTTAGTATGATTACAGCGATCCCAAACTGGCAATTTTCTTTTCTATTTATATAGTGAAAATTTTTCATTTTTTCAGTCAATAAAACTGTGTGAGGGCTTGTTATTTACATGTTGAGCTGATGTTTTTATTGATACCATTTTTAGATAGATATTACATTTTGATTGCTTCTTATTGCGGATTTGGAACGACTAAGAAACAACTGTTGTTCTACTGTTTTTATCTCATTATGTTCATAACTAATAAGATTAATTAATTTTATATTTGGTATATGAGATTTTTAAGTATGTGGCGACACCAAATATGTTTTTTTCCCAGATATTCTTAACCCTCAAGGGTGATTTGCATGTTAATGACTAGGCCAATTTTTACAATTCTGACCACTGTCCCTTTATGAGGTTATAACTCTGGAACGCTTCAACGGATTCTGGTGATTCTGCCATTGTTTTCTCGTGACATATTGTACTTCATGATAGTGGTAAAATTTCTTTGATATGACTTGCGTTTATTTGTGAAAAAAAATGAAAAATTGGGGAAAATGTCACAATTTTCCAATATTGAATTTTCACTGACTGGGGGTTGTGTTATGATCCGGTGACCCTGGAGCCGCATGAGACTATCTCTGGAGTAGGTGGTACCTGTACTGACCGCAATCCTAATACTGACACCGCAACTAGAAGTAGCCGTGGGATGTACCTAACCAGGCCTAGACACCTCGACACAGCCGGAGGACTAAATACCCCTAAATATGGAAATGGGAAATCCTATCTTGCCTCAGAGCAGATCCCCAAAGGATAGGCAGCCCCCCACAAATATTGACTGTGAGTTTAAGAGGAAATACGTACACAGGCAGAAAAAACAGAGTTTAGCAAAAGAGGCCCTTCTAGCTAGATAGAAAGGATAGAACAGAGTTCTAAGCGGTCAGTATTAAAACACTAGAAAATTCCACAGCAGAAAATACTATATACTACATCTAACTAAAGACATAGGATGTATATCTGCATCTCCAGAGAAACCAGCATGACAGAAAAATCCAAACAAGTCAAGCTGGACAAAAACACAATAGATTGCACTGCACATAAAAGCACACTGCATGCGTGCTACAGAGAACCAAAACAAGGCACTTATCTTAGCTGAAATGACAGCAGGGCAGTGGAGCCAGACAGAGATGCAATCCCTCCAAGATACAATGGACAACTGGCAGGGATTGATGGATCCTACAAACCTAAATACCTAATAGAGCTGCAATAAGCAGAAACACCTGCCCTGGCCTATAATCCAGAGACCACTGCACTACCACTAACAACCACCGGAGGGAGCCCAAGAGCAGAATTCACAACAGGGTTGACAGTAAGTGGGGTCTACAACCTCGTCATCATCATCCTGTGTGTTCTCACACCCGTCGTCCTCAGAGCCAACCTCTTCCTGCCCCGACCGAAAAGTCAAGTTTTCGTTCCAATCAGGTATCTCAGTCTCATCATCATCTTCCTCATTGTCTCCACCAACAGGAGTTACAGCTTGGGAATGAGGGTCTACATTATGCTCAGAACCTTCTTCATATGGGCCTGGATCTGACTCACAAAGATTCTGGGCATCAGTGCAGATCATTTCCTGCTATTTTTGTGTCTCATCTGGAATTTTTTGCGATGCTTGTAGCGATGGTCGTAAGAAAGGGATCATATCAGATTGTCCACGAAAAGAAGTAGACATCTTACTTTGGCTAGAAGATGGTCTTTCTTCTGCAGATGTTACTGTTGCTTTACCACCTACCCAGTAGCGTAGCTACCAGGGGGGCAGAGGGGGCGGTCGCCCCGGGCCCTGTGCTCTGAGGGGGCCCACCCGAAGCTACGCTACTGTCAGGGCCGGCGTTAGGGGCCCCTGCCTCCGGTCAATGTTTATCTTTAATTTCCCCTGTGTTTGTACTGTGTATGTAGCTAAAGTAACATGCACGGTACAAACACTCACAGGGGGTCAGCAGAGAGAAGAGAAGGCCTCCAATCAGAGTGCAGGGAGTGAGTCATGTGATCGCTCTTCTGCAGTCTGTGGAGGAGAGGGGGAAGGGAGGTCACTCACCACTCACCCAATCCCGGCTGAGCGCGCTCTGCTTCAAAGCTCCCTGCTGCAGAGACGTGATCAGCTCCAGCTCCAGCAGCCGGGGACTCGGGGGACTCTGCCTCTGACTGTGAGCTGAGCTCACTGCCTACACATGATGTCTGCAGCATCTGACTGGGAGGAGCCTGAGGAGCAGCCCCCAGGACCAGAGGACACTCTCCACACAGCATGATGAGTATCTTGGCACATGTCATTTGCTATTTGATATGTCTGATCTGTTGCCTTGAATACATACATACAGGCACAGTATATAAAGCAATGAAGGTTCTTAAAGGGAACCTGTCACCCCGTTTTTTAAAGATGAGATAAAAATAGCGTTAAATAGGGGCAGAGCTGTGCTTTACATTGGTGTCTTTTTTGTGCCTTTATTCCCCAGCTATGCTGTCGAAATACCTTTGTAAAGTCGCCGTTTTGGGCTGTCACTCACGCTGGTCTGGTCAAATGGGTGTGGTGACATCACTGTTTCTTCCCCCAGATCTTGCTTATCTGTCCGTTGATGGCGTAGTGGTTTGCACATGTCCAGCTGCCGAATCCACTGCGCAGGTGAAGGAAAAGAGCGCGATCTGCGCTATTCCCCTGGTGATCGGTGAGGGCGGCCATCTTCCTGAGGCCGCACATGCGCAGATGGAGTGCTCTGCTGCACGGGGCTTCAGGAAAATGGCCGCGGGATGCTGCGCGTGCGCAAATGGAGATCGCGGCGGCCATTTTCCTGAAGCCCCGGGAAGCCGAGCACTCCATCTGCGCATGCGCGGCCTCAGGAAGATGGCCGCCCCCACCGATCACCAGGGGAATAGCGCAGATTGTGCTCTTTTCCTTCACCTGCGCAGTGGATTCGGCAGCTGGACATGCGCACACCACTACGCCACCAGCGGACAGATAAGCAAGATCTGGGGGAAGAAACAGCGATGTCACCACGCCCATTTGACCAGACCAGCGTGAGTGACAGCCCAAAATGGCGACTTTACAAAGGTATTTCAGCAGCATAGCTGGGGAATAAAGGCACAAAAAAAGACACTAATGTAAAGCACAGCTCTGCCCCTATTTAACACTATTTTTATCTCATCTTTAAAAAACGGGGTGACAGGTTCCCTTTAAACTTGTATGTCTTGTTTATCCTGCAATCTGGACAGACACTGAACACTGACATGTGATCGATAAGTGTCTTCGCACATAATTTATTTACTGCTGATTAGCTTATGAGAAGGAGAATGATTATTTTCTTAAGTTTGCGAGCGGCTGGAATCTTGCAGGACGGCTTTTACATGTGGGAGCCTGTCACCATATAAGGTCCGGCCAGCATCTGTACGCCCTCACATAGTGTTCTAGAATGCTCTCTATGTCCCCAATCCTCTATGCAAGGCACAAAAAAGAGCTTTTATTATAATCACGGATGGCGCAGTCCGGGCGTCACAGTCTTGAACCGGCGCCGACCCTCTTCCTGTGATCGCTGTCCCTCTTCGTGTGGAAGATGCATCCTACATCATGCATTCAGTGTCCTCTATCGCACTCCCGTGCAGGTGCACTTCTCTTTGCCCTGCTGAAGTCAGAGCACAGTATTGTAGTGCGCATGCGCCAGCTTTATTTCCAGGTAATCAGCTCTTTGGCCTTTCCCAGCGCACATGCACTACAGTACTTGGCTCTGCTTTCAGCAGCCTAGAGAGAAGTGTGCCTGCACAGGAGCGCGATGGGTGACACTGTGTGGATGACGTAGGATGTGTCATACAGATGAAGCAGTAATGGAGAATGGCGATCTTAAGTCAAGACCAGCGATGCCTTGGTGAGAGCCATTGGTGAGTATAATGAGAGGTCATTTTTATGCCTTACGGAGGGGATTGGGGACACATTTACAGCCTTCCTTATAGAGGCTGCCTATGGGAGCTGCATTATACTATATAGTCTTCCTATGTGAAGGGCATTATGCTATAGGGTCTGCCTATGGGGAGTGCATGATACTATATGGAGGCCTATGGGGAATGTATTATACCATATTGAGGACTATCTGGTGTATTATGCTATATGGAGGCTATCTAGAGGGCCATCATTCAGTGTGGAGATTACAGCGATGGGGCCATCATACAGTGTTGGAGCCAGTTTGGGGGATATTAACGGGTCAGTATATACAGTGAGGGGGCATCATACTGTGTATAGGGGAGCTGTACAGTGGGGGAGACTCGGGACTTTATTAAATGTAAAGTGGGCACTAATTCTGACAGGGGAACTCAGGTTACTGTGACTATCAAAGGGTCACACACAGAGGGCATTATTACTTTCTAGGGGACAAAATGTGGGCACTGTTTTCTAGGGCACTTGCACCTGGCATTACTATATTATAGAGGGTTGCTTTAGAATTTAGAGGGCACAGAGAACCACACAGCAGGTGCAGTAATAGGGACACATACGGCAGCAGCGGCTCAGTATTCGGGTATCAGGGTCAGTAATAGGGACACGTACGGCAGCAGCGGCTCAGTATTCGGGTATCAGGGGCAGTAATAGGGACACACACGGCAGCAGAGGCTCAGTATTGGGGTATCAGGTGCAGTAATAGGGACACATACGGCAGCAGTGGCTCAGTATTGGGATATCAGCAGGATGAGGAGGTTGTGCAGGTTGGGAATAGATGGTGATGGTGCTGGAAAGTGAGAAGTGAAACATGTCTTTGTTGTATTCTCTGCAGATGAGTTGTAGCTGGAAGAAGTTGTCATGTCGGTCTGGGCCAGATGGAAAAGACGGGAAAAATGAACAATTCTATCAGAAAGAACGTCAGAGGTAAGTCATTATCTGTAACTGTGCAGTGATCTGTTATATGTTCTGTAGGACTGGTATCTACCACTGACCATATGGCGGTAATATCAGTGTTGGTCTTTATATAGAGATTATCTTCAGTAACAGCGCGGTCATCTGCTGAGGTTCTCCTCCACTATTAGGCCGGAGACACACTGGTGCGAGATATGGCCGAGTCTCGCTGGTTAAAAGCAAGTTGTAGCACGGGCACTCCGGAGCGGAGCGTGCAGCTCCATGTATTGCTATGCAGCTGCACGCTCCGCTCCGGAGTGCAGGTGCCACAGCTTGCTTTTAACCAGCGAGACTCGGCCATATCTCGCACCAGTGTGTCTCCGGCCTTAGGGCACATCACTGAATTGTAATGAAGGTTACCTGGTTAGGGGCCCACTCAGAAGCTTCGCCCCCCCTGGACCAAAACCCTAGCTACGCCTCTGCACCTACCCCACGGACACAACCTTTTTTTTCCCTTTCCAACACGCCTATTCCCCTTTCCACCAGCAGCAGGCCTTTTGCCACTCATTTTAGTGCTTAACTAATTGGCAACTCTGTATCTGTAGTTGTTGGCACAACAACCGATGGATGAAAACCGAGCAGAACTGAGTGGCCAAACTGTGGTACTAGGCCCAAAACTATTAACTGGATTAGATGCAGTGAAAATAGAGATACACAGGCGGTGTAGTTAGCTTCACAGGCGGGCTACTCTGCTGACGTGCAGACACTGCTACTAAGCCCAAAACCCCAAAACGATTTACTGGGTTAGATGCAGTAAAAATTGAGATACACAGGCGGTGTAGCTAGCTTCACAGGTGGGCTACTCTGCTGACGTGCAGACACTGCTACTAAGCCCCAAACCCCAAAACGATTTACTGGGTTAGATGCAGTAAAAATTGAGATACACAGGCGGTATAGTTTGTTTCACAGGCGGCCTACTCTGATGACGTGCAGACACTGCTCCTAGGCCCAAAACTATTAACTGGATTAGATGCAGTGAAAATAGAGATACACAGGTGGTGTAGTTAGCTTCACAGGCGGGCTACTCTGCTGACGTGCAGACACTGCTACTAAGCCCAAAACCCCAGAACGATTTACTGGGTTAGATGCAGTAAAAATTGAGATACACAGGCGGTGTAGCTAGCTTCACAGGTGGGCTACTCTGCTGACGTGCAGACATTGCTACTAAGCCCAAAACCCCAAAACAATTTACTGGGTTAGATGCAGTAAAAATTGAGATACACAGGCAGTGTAGCTAGCTTCACAGGCGGGCTACTCAGATGACTATCAGACAATGCTACTAGCCCAAAAGGATTGGCTGAGCTAGATTACACCAAATGCTGTGACCAGGGCCGGACTGGGACTAAAATTCAGCCCTGGCATTTGAAGTCACACAGGCCCACTTGTCGCATGGTGACTGTATAATATCACACTTGTAGGCTATAAGAAGTGAGGGGAGTGTAACACGACTATATAACATACTAGACTGTGGCCCGATTCTAACGCATCGGGTATTCTAGAATATGCATGTCCCCGTAGTATATGGACAATGATGATTCCAGAATTCGCGGCAGACTGTGCCCGTCGCTGATTGGTCGAGGCAACCTTTAGGACATCATCGTCGCCATGGCAACCATTATGACATCTATGTTGATACTGTGCCCGTCGCTGATTGGTCGAGGCCTGGCTGCCTCGACC